>NW_026570971.1:4401651-4559151 GCF_026225935.1 Boleophthalmus pectinirostris | reverse complement strand
AAATAAAAAGCCCAGACTTTACTGAACCAAATAAAACATATTTTTGATAGAAGACGAGGAGACACGTCCACACAGAATGATTTAGTCCTGTTAAATCCTGTTTTAGTCCTGTTTTAGATCTAGTTTAGACCTGGTTTAGTTTCTGGCAATGAGTGGAATTACAGAAAAAAAAATAAAATAGGCAAGTTTCAGCTGACGTCATTGTTATTAAAAGCCCGCGTTGCTGCTGGGAAATATTTTCGTCCGAGGCAAGAAACACGGTAGCGTCAAACACAGTGCGTAACCTCGCGTATTTCTCCCCGATAATGGTAAATTCCTGCTGCATTATCAGATGCACAAATAGAAGCACGGAAGAAGGAAAATGTCTTTTTCGTATTCTGAGTGAAAAGAACCACTAACGGTGAATTAAACGACTTTCAAACATTCGCAGAGCAAACGTAGAAGATCCTAACAAACCGTGGACTCCAACAAGTTCAACAACACATCGAGACTCTTGGAGGTTTTCATCTTTTCTGCTGTGAACGGCCCAGGAGTTTCCACCAAGTCATTGTGGATATCGCCCAAGTGAATATTTGTCCAGGTAGTTGGAGATTCAGACCAGAAATTTGGTTTGGTCCACCTTTTGTCAGGGTTGAAAAGGGTGATTTGGCTCCATCGATGCTTATGACCAATTTTTGGTCAAATGGTCTTGGGTCCTCTGCCGTTAGAGTGGATAAATAACCGGGATCAATACCCTTTACGTGTTTTCTCGCTCATGTTGAATTAGTGTTTTTTGCCGAAGACCAAAATAATTCCCAGCATGCAACGCGCGCTTTTGTCAACAATGAAACTCGCCTATTGATTACACACGAGTAGTTAGGACTAAACCAGGACTACACCAGAACCAATCTTGGACATAAGAGAGAGAGAGAACCCCGAACCCGTGGAGCAGTGTGTCCGCAAACCTCGGTAAGGCGACGGCTGCACTGACCTCCGTGGGGCGTGGAGCTCTGCGCTGGTCACCCGACGGACTACATGGGTGCACCTCCAAGCCCACCTCCGAGGTAGTGAGTCCTAGTTCAGTTCTGGATTAGTCCTGGGTTAGTCCTGGTTCAGTCCGTGGCGTGTGCAAAGCAAAAGTCCGGCATCTCGATCAGTGTTTCTTCTGCTCAGTAAATAAAGCCTGTGAAGTGATGACAGTGGTGTCGCGTCTGTGATTTCGTGTTCGTACTGAAGAAAGTGTAACCGTGCAGGTGTAGACGGGTGCAGGTCTCAAAAAACTGACCCTAACTGGGACCATGTAGCTGTGAGGAGGTAGAGCTAACCACTATTTCAGCTCTCAACAGCGATGTTTTCATTCATATTTCATGTGTTTGTTTGGATAGTTCATACAGAGGTAAAACTTTCTGACAGCGGCTGCTTGTGGTGTCAGGATCGTGCTGTTTGCTTTAAACCACGTGAAAGTGCGTTCAGGAGTTTGTGAAAAGACTCCAGATGTGTGAAAACACTGGTGTGAGCACATTTACTCTGTGGTGACTACAGCTCAGTCACATTGTGCTTCTGTCACAGTCGACAGATGAAAGATTCAACACAAAACGACCAGTGATGGAAGAAATACTCAAGTTTGTTACTAAAGTAAAACGTACAGATACTGGAGCAAAGAAATACTCAAGTAAAAGTGTCACATGAAAAAAATCGACTTAAAGGTTGTATGGAGGATTTTTTTTTTGTTTCAAACTGTCAGTGAAAGATTAAAATACCATTACAGAGACGCAGCAGCTTTGTAATTATGATGACCAAAAAAAAAAAAGAACGAAAATCTATCAACTGTGGACGTGTTGAGGCCAGATAAACATCAGCCATTAGAAAACGAGGCTCCCTCATTTTCTATTGGCTGTTGGGTTGTCAATCAAACTCCCTAGTATAACTGACTCGTCGGAGCGCGGGGATTACGTGGTTTACGCAGCGGTTCTTAGAGGCTTTTTCGAACTGTCGCTTCCTCGCATTTCGCACAAAGTTTGTCGCGACGGCGGACGAGAATCCACGACCGGTTCGCCGCAAAAGAAAGTCCGTTTTTGAGGTCGCTGAAAGAAGAAGAGAAGAGGAAAAGGAGCAAAGCCAAACTGAGGTGATTCTTGGAGATCTCGTCCAGCGATGGCGCGACCGAAGCAGACGAAGGGTCTAAAAACTGACGCGTCGGTCGCTGAATTACTTCTAGACAGGAAACTTCAACAGTAATTCTGAATGCGCACAAGGACTGTCGCTGTATTTCTCTTCCCTTAAAAAAAAATCCTCTATACAACCTTTAAGTAAAAGTATTACATTTAAAGTAAAGTAGTTTAAAAATGTACTCATGGACAAAAGTAAAAGTATTTATTGATTTTGATAAAGAATTTTGTTCAATAGAAACAATTTAAAGTTTTTTTTTTTTTTCCATAGCTGTTTTTATTTGTATATGTGTGTTTGTTCAAACTACAAAAGTGTTCAAAAAAAAACAACTCCTCAGCCGTTTCAGGAGGTGTCAAACTCAAACATAAAAATACTTTTACTTTTCAGTCCTGTTCAAAAATGTAGTGAAGTAGAAAGTACAGACACTTGCTCTCAAATGTAGTGAAGTAAAAGTAAAAATGTACAGTAAAAATGTTCTCCCTGTGTCTAGGTGTCAAAGTATCAAACTTAAAGAACCTGTACCCGAGTTTTTTTTGTATTTGTATTTGAGCAAAAAGTGTCTTGCCCCAGTTCAGACATCGTATTCGCAGCTCTTCAGGTCAAAATAAGTCTGCTGTCTCAGTCGAATTAGAAAATATTTTATTAACCGGTAATCAGGAAGTGCAGATTAGCATGCTACTTAGCCTTAAACCTAACCGTCTCAGCAAAACGCCGCTCTGGATTCTGAGAGTTGTGAAAAGCTCTTAAAATAAAATAAACTCATTGTGGTGAAGAATTAGGAAGCTCAGAATGCGTAAGTGAGGAATAACTTTGGACCACTGCAAACTGTTTAATAGAATCTAACTGTTTTCCATGTTTTTAAGACCGTAAAAATCAGGTACGGCGCCTTTAATACATGTAGATTTCGGCGGCATCGAAGGTTGGGTCAAATGCAGATGGACGCGTCAGGAGTCGTTCACAACTGTTTTGCATTTGAAGTTATAATCACATATTCGCTCTATGCCAGAGAATATGATTTAATGAAATATTCAGACATCTACACAATTTTGCTTTGCACGACTGGGCCGTTTTTGGTTATTTTTTGGCTCTATGAAGAGGTTTAAGCTGTAAAATGTTGAATAAATAACTTCTGTGATTCATTGCAGATACAAACTAAATACTAAAGTGTTTCATTCTGCTGAAGATTTGTTCCAGCTCATGTTTTTTTAATCACATTGTACATTTAGAATAGTCCTTTTGGGATAATTCTGCTTTAGGGTTTTTGTGCCAGTGGCATTAATTAGATTCAATATGATCGTTTATTGTCTGTATTGACTGGAGCAAAATATGACACTGCAGAATTAGTTTTAGTGACACGACTAGACAAGAGGAACTGTAGCTCTAGATTTAGTTAGATATTATCACCAGTGTTGGGAAGTAACAGATTACATGTACCGGAGTTATGTAATCAGAGTACAAATTATGAGTAACTGTATTCAGTTACAGTTACTGTTTCAGTGAGTGGGAATTGGATTACAGTTACTTTGTTGAAATAAATGGATTACACGGTGGTATTTTCCTGTTTTCACATTTTGGGCTAAACCAGGTCTAAAACCAGGTCTAAAACCAGGTCTAAAACCAGGACTAAAACCAGAACTAAACCAGGACTAAAACCAGGACTAAAACCATAACTAAACTAGGACTAAACCAGGACTAAAACCAGGACTAAAACCAGGACTAAAACCAGAACTAAACCAGAACTAAACTAGGACTAAACCAGGACTAAAACCAGGACTACACCAGGACTAAAACCAGGTCTAAAAGCAGGACTAAACCAGGACTAAAACCAGAACTAAACTAGGACTAAACCAGGACTAAAACCAGGACTAAAACCAGAACTAACTAGGACTAAACCAGGACTAAAACCAGGACTAAAACCAGAACTAAACTAGGACTAAACCAGGACTAAAACTAGGACTAAAACCAGGACTAAAACCAGAACTAAACCAGAACTAAACTAGGACTAAAACCAGGACTACACCAGGACTAAAACCAGGACTAAAACCAGGTCTAAAAGCAGGACTAAACCAGGACTAAAACCAGAAATAAACTAGGACTAAACCAGGACTAAAACCAGGACTAAAACCAGAACTAACTAGGACTAAACCAGGACTAAAACCAGGACTAAAACCAGAACTAAACTAGGACTAAACCAGGACTAAAACCAGGACTAAAACAAGGTCTAAAAGCAGGACTAAACCAGGACTAAAACCAGAACTAAACTAGGACTAAACCAGGACTAAAACCAGGACTAAAACCAGAACTAAACTAGGACTAAACCAGGACTAAACCAGACTAAAACAGGTCTAAACAGGACTAAACCAGAACTAAAACCAGAACTAAACTAGGACTAAACCAGGACTAAAGGACTAAAACCAGAACTAAACCAGGACTAAACCAGGACTACACCAGGACTAAAACCAGGACTAAAACCAGAACTAAACTAGGACTAAACCAGGACTAAAACCAGAACTAAACTAAGACTAAACCAGAACTACACCAGGACTAAAACCAGGACTAAACCAGGACTAAAACCAGAACTAAACTAGGACTAAACCAGGACTAAAACCAGGTCTAAACCAGGTCTAAACATTATGACACTAACAGTAGGTGGACATAATAGGCATCAGTGTCTCATATAGAAATTATTTCTCTATTAATAATATTTTTAATCTGGTTAAGGAAAGACTGAACTTTTTATTTTCTTTTAACAGACAAAACATCCTATCCTCAGATCCTCGTCTTTGTTTTCTCTACAGTAAAACAAAAGTCTGTTCATGGAGACTTGGACTCAACAGACAATTTGAAGAAAACAAACATGAATTTTCAGGATGTGGTTGATACATTCGTGTAGTTTAAAAAAAAACATGACAATATCAAGTAATCCAAAGTATTCAGATTACGTTACTCACTTTAAGTAATTTAATGGATTACGTTACAAACTACATTTTGGGGTATGTAATCTGTAATCTGTAGGGGAATACATTTTAAAAGTAACACTCCCAACATTGTTGATCAGGAGTACCTAGCTGGAGTATTAACCTACTCTGCCTGATTTGTTTAATGGGAGAAACTGAGTCAGACACAGGCAGAACATGCAATCTTACCTCTGAGAGTCCATCATTAGCGAATCAAACTCAGGACCACCTCGCTATAATCAAATCCGAAGTTGAAACCAAGATGGCGTTGTGTTGTTTTCAGTGGTCTGTGCTCATTGGCTCATGGGCCTAAAAAATATTTTCTCTTCCGCATTTACTTCCTCAATCCGGACGAGCTCCTCCCAACCGTGTGACGTCTGTAACGAACACGGTGTGGAACGTTTGGACTAATAGAACGGAGTTGGTGCCATGGATCTATAATAAAAACTGGATAAGCCCCTCCCCCTTTGTCGTGGCTTGAGACTGACTAGTGGCCGCTCCAGGTACTGCAGCTCCCGGGAGTTTGGGCCCATAAAGAATTCTCCCACAGAGCGCAATGTATGTTTTAGGAATTCAAACTGCCCGTGTTCTGACAGGGCACTGACAGCTTTCACAAAGGTTGGATTTTGTAGGATTCTTTTCTATTTTCACAATATAAAGTTAACATTTTTAAATCCTCAAAGCTCCTAAATGTTAGTTTTGCCGGACTTAGCTTAGCCCTGCACTCTGGGCCCACTCCAAGCCCCGGGGTTTCAAAATGGGCGCCCATTCAAGTTAATGGGTCGAGCTCAAAGGCGCATGATCCCAGATTTGCCTTTAGTCTGGTGAGGTTCTTCCGGTGGCTGTGGGCCGACCGAGCATGCGCAGTAGTGTCTTTTCTCCCATGGGCACATGCGAATGCACAAGAGCACACACATGGAGCCAACTGACCAACCAGAGCAAGAGGAGCTAGAGCAGAGCAGAGCAAACGATTATAAAGCATTTTTTAAGACAACAGAAGGAATTTGAACTTCTTAGGTTCTTTTTAAAGACAATGCAGTAAAGTGTATTTACCTTGTTGACATGTTTCGGCTGCTAGCTGCAAGCCGTCTTCAGAACTGTCACCGGTGTTGGTGGTGACGTGTCGTATATCAGCTGTTGTTACTTCCTGTGGGCGTGGTCAGACCTGATGGACCTGGCAGGTCAGACTGACCACGCCTCCCGTCGCCCGGTGTCTCTGGAGGAGGGTGTCCAGGTGTGTGAAAGGAGGAACGCTCCGTCATCACGGTTTAATGCTCCGTGCCTCGTTTCCTGATTTCACCGTCCTCCTTGATCCAGCGTTTGAACTTGTTGTTTTCCGATCCAATGACCCGAGCCCCGTCCCAATCCAGAATGTGTTTGTTCCTTTTACAGTGTCTGATATGGCGGATTTGAGGTTTTCCTGTTTTGTCTTTTTGTGTTCTGGTGAGTCTCCCTGACGTTTCCTTTTCGCATTCCTTTTGGTGGAATTTGAGCTGAGATAAAGTTTATGATCTAAAGATCCCACATTTTTGAAAATTGTAGGTCCCTGTCAGCCGAACACAAGACGTTTGTGATTACATTGCCTCTATGAGAAAAATCTTGTCTCAGCCCATGAGTTTTTTTTCCGCTGTAGAACCAGTGAGTGTCACTACGTCAACTGGAGGCAGCTACAAGCAGCAACAGCCTATCCAGTTATTTTAATACAGTAGATCCATGGCCCACTCTCACTCTGCTCTAACAGCTCTCGCTCTGATTGGTCCAAACGCTCCATGCCGTACACATTACAGGTGGGAGGAGCTCGTCCAGATTGAGGAAGTAAATGCAGAAGTGAATATTTTTTTGGGGGGCCCAATGTGTGAATGAGCACAGGCCCCTGAAAACAGCACAACGCCATCTTGGGTTCATAGTTCTAGTTCTAGTTCTACGGTTCTACAGTTCTATGGCTCAGAGTGGGGCGAGGCCAAGTCTTACAAAGCTAACTTTTAGATGCTTTAAGTTTATGTTGTGAAAATAGAAAAGAATCTCTACAAAATCCGACCTTGGTGAAAGCCGGATGTTTGAATTCCCAAAATGCATTGTGCTTCTATGGGAGAATTCTTTCTGGGCCTAAGCTCCCGGGAGCTGCAGTACCTGAAGCGGCCACTAGTCCATCTCAACAGAGGGGGAGGGGCTTATCCAGTTTTTATTATAGATCCATGGGACACACCCTCACTCTCTATTTGGTGGGTTCAGCTTCCTGTTACAAAATCCCTTTTGAGGAATGAAAAGATTGTATTTTAAAGATCGGTGTGGTGTATTCATTACTAACAGACATAAACATATTTAGATCACTATGTTAAAATTATTTGTTTTGAAAATGCTGTATATATGTACACTATATTTCCAAAATATTAACACATTTGATATGTTTCACTTTTGTTTTTGATGCTCTTCCTTTCAAGATTATAGTTACGCATCCTGCAAATGAAACTACTGATTGATTGATTGCATTTATATAGTGCCTTTCAAGATACACAAGGCACTTTACAGTTCATTATTCAGTCACTCCACACTCAGTGGTAGTAAACTACTATTGTAGCCACAGCTGCCCTGGGGCAGACTGACGGAAGCGAGGCTGCCAATCTGCACCATCGGCCCCTCTGACCACTACCATCACTCACACTACTTTCGTACTAGGCAATGTGGGTGAAGTGTCTTGCCTAAGGACACAACAACAGTTTTTTGCCACTGGCGCCCCACTGTGGCTCCTGGAATTCCTATCGCTCTCCCATCCAAGTCCTGCCCAGGCCCAGTCTGCTGAGCTTCTGAGATCTGACAGGATCAGGCTTTGACAAGCTGGTATGTCCAGTGAACTACTGCACATCACATCAGGTTTGTGAAGTTGTAGTATATAGTTTTGTGCCATGTTTTTATATATTTATGCAGAATTGTCATGTAGGAGCGTGGGTGATGTCGGCTTGTGGGCGGAGCTTTGCAGATTCTTCCTGCTAACTGTAAGGAGGGTTTGGATCGGGCCTGAGAGAGATCGCTAAATACTCAAAACAAGGACCACCAGTTTTTCCTCAAAGGCCACAACCACCTTGAACACACACATGCACAGTCTGTGTCCACATTCCCTGATCCCCTGCCATCCATCCGTTTGTGCAATATCTTGAGTGCAATATTGAATACAGTGCAATATTTTTTTACTGACCGCAATATTTATTTAGTCTTGGGTGTCCCAGTCTTTTTATGTCTTGCACTAGTACTGCGCTCTTATTTATTTATTCTATTTTTCTTTTGTACTGTGTTGTACGTGTCCCACAAGCATGTCTGTAGAGTGAGCTGCTTTTTATCTCGTTGTGCATGTGTATAGTGAAAATTAAAGGCATTCTATTCTATTCTGCATGGATGACATCTAAAACCTCTTTGTTTTTGATGAGAAAACAACATTATAGCATAAAAGTTACAGCGTAAAAGTTTTAATAAGTCATAAAAATGGTATAATTTTTCTTTACCTGTTTCATTTATTAAGGCCTTAACTTTTTATCCCTGTGAGTTTTTTTTCCCCTCCTTCTGTCTGAGTTCTCTCTTAGTTTAAGTTCCACAGACGGTTACATCGATTGGAGCGGACACAACATTTAAAGACCTGTTTTCCTCCATTTCCGAAGCACATCCACAACGTTAACCAACACTTAGCCTCCCCCGCCACTGCCCCCCGGAGGCACGGATCTTCATTTAACTCGGCGCCAATCACGGACAGCGCGCCGGCCTCGTAAAGAGAATAGATGACTCTCCCTTTCTCTCCCCCAAAAAGCTGTCTGCGCACTCCACACCCTCCTCCGTTTTCATTAGCGCTCGGACTACTATATATTCTAGGTGTAATTGGGGTTGGAACCTGGTGCACTGTAATGGGCTTTTCCATGAGAGTCTTTTAAAAGTGAAAGGCTGCCATCCTCGCGGGCGCATGATTGATTGGAGTGTGTAAATGTGTGTGCGTGTGAGAGTGTGCGCGCGCGTGTGTGTGTCGCGTTCGGAAAGATCGAATCTGGAAGTTCAAAGATGGCGGAGGAAGCAGAGTGAGCCGGGGACGATTTTGAAGATAAGTTTGACAAAGTGGGCCTCGGGGTCGATTTGGCTCGCAAAAAATATTACGTTTAAAGTGCGAGTGACAGGTTCGGTTACCAAAAATGTTGCCAGTGTTTTCTAGTTTTTAAAGCCACAATATGTAACTTTTTGACCAATAACATAAATTGAAATAATAATATATTTTGTGTGTGTTTTTATTGCGCTGAAAAACACGTGTTCTTACTCTTGAGCGGGCTTGCATCTCCACAAACTTGGCTCTTACTTGTCTTTTGTTGTTCCTTTGGCTATAATCTTCCACCGTATGACATAAAACTATAGACATATACCGTATTTTTCGGACTATAAGATGCACCGGACGATAAGGCGCATTAAGCGAAACAAACGGACGACACTTGAGACTGATCCTTAGTCCAGGCGTCCACGATCCATCGGCACATCGTGGTGTAATTCGCCCGGCGTGGATCATTTAAGGCCAGTGTTGGGGAGTAACGGATTACATGTACCGCCGTTACTGTATTCCGTTACAGTTACTGTTTCAATGAGTGGTAATTGGATTACAGTTACTTTGCTGAAATAAGTTGATTACAAGGCGGTATTTTCCTGTTTTCACATTTTGTGCTACATCCCATTTATAATTTTTTTTTATTTCGGTAATTCCACTCATTGCCGGAAACCCAAACAGAACGCGCGCAATAAGAGCGATGTAAACGTCATGTTAAAGTTGGCGGTGTCAGTCACACAGTGGAAGCAGCAGTGCATTGGTAAAAACGCATTTGTGTCTTGGAAATTCTTCTCCCGATGTGAGATAAATATAAAAAAAACTAATATAAAATCGCCTACAACTTAAATGTGAAACTGGAGCTACTGGCACCGGTGAAAACAACCTGCATAGACTCATAATATCTGCACCACTGTCCTATACACAACGCACACACAAACACACAACACACACACAAACACACACACAAACACACACAAACACACACCTTCATCATCGTCATCAACCTGAGAACCTGCGGACCACGTCTCCTTCCGTAGTTACTGTGTGGACATCGCCGTCTCGTGCGCCGCGTGTGGACTGTGTTTTCTCGCGTAAACCGAGCTTCCTCCTGTGCGCCTCTAAACCAGAACTAACACCAAGACTAAACCAGGACTAACACCAGGACTAATCCAGGACTAAACCAGGACTAAACCAGGACTAACACCAGGACTAACCCAGAACTAATCCAGGACTAAACCAGGACTGAACCAGGTTTAAACTAGGACTAAACCACGACTAAACCAGAACTAAAGACCTGGTCTAGACCTGGTGTAAACCAGGTCTAAAAATCAGGACTAAACCAGGACTAAACCAGGACTAAACAGCCTGACACCTAACAGTAGGTTGACATAATTTAAGGTGATCTCATATAAAAAAATATTTCTCTATCAATAATATTTTTTAATATGGTTCAAGGAAAGACTGATCTTGTTACTTGTTTTTTAACAGACAAAACCTCTTATATTCAGATCTCCTGGTCTTTGTTTCTCTACAGTAAACAGTTGCTTATTCATGGAGACTTGGGCTCAGACATTTGAAGACAACAAACAAGAATTTTCAGGATGTGGTTGCTACATTCATGTCATTTAAAAAACATGACAATATCAAGTAATCCAAAGTAATCAGATTACGTTACTCACTTTAAGTAATTTAATGGATTACGTTACAAACTACATTTTGGGGTGTGTAATCTGTAATCTGTAGGGGATTACATTTTAAAAGTAACCTTCCCAACACTGTTTAAGGCTATGTTTATATGATGACGGTTTAAACAGAAGACACAAAAGTGGAGTCGCGTCGTCAGTTTTTATTCGGCGTTTATTGAGTGTTTTCAGGAGTAAATCTGCGTATCTGCATATGGTGACGCAAACGTGTGTGAAATTCGACTGGACGTGTTTGTACTTAAAGCAACAAGAGCGTCTTTGGACATACGGATGTTTTCACGCCACACATTTTCATCCAGGTCTCGTCCATATCCGTCTGACTCGACTGCGACGACCTGGTGCATCCAGAATTTGACAGAGGTGATTGCAGATCCTTCTCTGTTCACTAACAGTGTCTCTGCAGATTCTCTACATATGTTGTTGTGCAGCTTGAAGGTCCGACACATGGACATGATCTCACATGTTTGTTTCTGCGTCCTGTATGTTTGTGACGTAAACACGACCTGAGCAGATCTGACCAGAGGTTTGCGTCTTGGGCAGTGTAGATGGAAACACTATGGCGGAGCGTATTCAACTTTTCCACTCTGGAGGGTGGTTTCAGATTTTTGCATTTTTAAGCCCCAAAAACGTCTAAATGAAAGGCACTTCCAATAAAATATTTTGTTGTTTTTACCCGCAAGCGTTCTCGTGTAAACAGACCCTCAGTTTGTTTTTTTATTTCCTACGAGGACGACTCAAATATGCACTGAGTAATAATGTGTTTAATGCAGTTTTTTGCACATTTGTTTACATTTTACAGAAACAAAACTTAAAACCACATGACTCATTTGTATAAACTATAAGCGCTGAAAAAAACTGCTCGCTCCTTGTACACTGATGCGGTTCAGCTTCTGTCGGACTTACTCCTGACAACGGTCGATCCATCAAGCGGTGCGGTTTAGTAGTTTACCAAAGTCATACTAAAACATTCTGACAGATTTTTGAGTGTTATGTACCACATAAAAACGGTTCAAGGTCAGTAAACACAACCAGAATTAATACATAAGGCACACTGTCAGTTTTTGAGAAAATTGAAGGATTTTAAGTGCGCCTTATAGTCCGAAAAATACGGTAATTAGTAGATGCAGTGTTCAATGTAAATGCTGCAAAATCTCCATGGATAAGGGAAAAAAATCTATTTGTTTCACACAATCCAACAAACTCTTGTGTTCATTCCCTCAAAGTATTTCTTCTGGAAGGTCTTCTGTCACATTTGTTGCCTCCAGAAACTGAAATGCAGAAACTCAAATGTCCATAGCCCAGCTCTTTAGCCTCTTAAAAAGAATTATGAACAATTGAGACGTGAGCTTTAAGTTGCTTGTTAGTTCTTGTGCTGCTGTGTACCGCTGATAAGATGCAGGTTTGATAATTAGATTGTTTAAAGTGTTGTGCACAGATGTAATTAATGATAGACTGTGAGGAAAACGAGCGGAGGCTTTGATAGGCTCACGCTTAATTAAGACTCATTTAAGCTCTATGGTCGGTGAGATCACACTGGCAATTAATATGCTAATGCTGCGGAGGTACAGTGTTTCTCTTACAGGAGGATTATCTGGACAAACAGCGCGACTGTGGGGTCCAAGCTCTGAAGACAAAGCATAAACATGGATTTCATCTGAACTTTTCTTGAATTACAATTTTAAAGGTCACAGAAAATGAGCAGACGTGACTCCTTATAGAAAAGAAAAGTTTTCAGAGGTAGTCACGGACACTGTTTTCGAAAGACCGTCCAGAAATCATTGCACTTTTGACGATACTGGTCTGAGAAAGTAGAGATCTGACAGTTTTACGAGTCCACTCTGAGAAAAGTTGGGTTTACTGTAGATACACAATTCTCCAAATCTGTACAGCCGTTCTCTCTGTTTGAAAAAGGGGATTATGCAAATTGATTTGAGGTTTCTACCATGTTACGACATCATTCCCTCATCAGAACATGCCTGCAGAGGTTTTAGATGTCATCATGCATGTTTTAATAGTTTAACGATCTCTCCTGGGCTCTAATCAAACCCTCCAGTTCGAATCGTCGTAGTAAAACTGCCACAATATCGTCGTGGTCTCATCTCGGTATTAAACTGTGTCTTTAGGCAAAAATAAGAATCTTCAGTCCGCTCCTGTGGCGCGTAGCAAACTACATGGACCATAATCCTTTGTGGCCACGTCATCGGCTTTTAATAAGTCTGAGGTCTAGAAGCATTTTGGGTTTGTTATGACAAGAAACGAGAAAAGGTGATGGTCAAACAGCAGACAGTGTGCAGAAACAAGGCAGCGTGCGGTTCACCTCGGGAAAAACTACAACATGACAAGTCACTTGATAAACCGACACGCAGAAAACGTTCAAGAATGTGTTCAGAAAATCAAGTCAGGACAAAAAACTATACGTGAAGCATTTACAACAGCTCAAGAAATAACGAAATACATTGAAGAATATAAAGCGAGTAATTTGCATCCATCTTCCACAGTGGATGAGCCTAATTCATCAGGGTTTTACTTTGTTTCTCTTCGTAGAAACTGTCTAATCTCGCAGTGTTAGAATTCGTTCTGAATCTACTGTATAGTTGTTACCTGGAGATTTTTCATTGTAATATATGTTCTTAGAATGTACACAATATGTATACTGTATGGTTCATAACAAGTATGAAAAACGCAATTTCTGCTGATGTCTTTTGACGGAGGAAATTTGCCGTGTTTTGTGTAGAGGGAATATAAACCTGGATATGTTTTTTTGTGTGTGTGTTTATGTGACTGTGTATATACATGTGTATGTATATATAACATATATACTATACTATGTGTATATGGGTATGTGTGTTTATTTAGATGCTGTATATATGTATTATGTATGTATATGTGTGTGTACATAAGTATGTTGATGCCCATCAGTAGGGAGTTCAAGGGTGGGGGGTTTAAAAGGGAGAAAAATGCAATGCTAACTGGAATATGTATAACTGCAAATAATAACACTTGAGTAAAAATTTAGCCACAAAAAAAATGAATTCGTTCGCTCAACAGTAGGCGGGTCCTTTTTATCATTTAACCAATCGCTGCTATTTGGTCGTGACGTAAGTAATGCGCCACAAACGGGGGTTAACTGGTATATTAAACTTCTCCCTAATCCCGTAGGAAGAAGGACAATAACGTCTTTCCCCTTGATAAAATTCACCAAACGTGTTAGGACTTTGTTTTTTGTGTTTTCTCCCCGTCCCTCTTTGTGTTTTGCAGAGCTTGAGTGTGGCAGGGGGCGTGGCTTCTCCCAGAGCAGATGAGACACACCTGCAATCAATTCCTTCACCATCCATTTTTTTTTGTTTTTGTGAAATAAACTGTTTTCGAAAAAAACTTGACCGTGTTCTGGCTCTGCTTTGGGGTCCCTCTAGTCAAACCCTAACAAAACATTCTCTTTATTCCGGCTTTAAATCCTCGATCTCAGGAATCGTTGACAACATTGAATATAAGGCTCTTCTCTGATTGGCTGGTGCCCGAACTCGCACTTCTGGGGTTTTTTGCGAACCGTCTAGTGTATTTTGTTTTCTGACCTAGTCTCTGGAGAGAAATGAAATTGAGCGGAGGCACTAGGTGACGCCAGCCTGACTAATGGTGGATGGCGGTGGGTTTAAAAGGTCACTGACTGGAGCCGAAATATAAAATGCCATGGTGAAAATAAATATTAGTTTCAGTATAGGGACTAATAAATAAAAAAAAAAAAAAAAGGAAGAGAGACAAAGGGAATTTCAATAATGAATTGGCCGCAGTGTGTCAATGTTAGGGAGACTAACGGTGTATTTCACATTTATTTTGTTTGATTTTTGCCAAATTTGTGTTGGTGTGGGTGGTTGGGGGGAGATGGGGGGGCTTTTTTTTTTTTTTTTTTTTTTTTTTGTATTTGTTGTGGTGTTGCTTTATGTTTTTGTCTTTCTTTTGGCTGAATATTGTAATTGTTAAATGTTGATTGTTGTTTTATTTTCTAAATGTTATATTCTGTTGTCCTTAACAATAATAAAAAAAAAAATTCTTGAAAACCTGAAAAAAATTATAAAAATAAAAAATGCCATCGCCTTTTAAGTTTGTTCTTTTTATTTCCTATGAGGATGACTCTAATATAAATTGCATGATAATGTGTTTAATGCAGCTTTGTGCACATTTGTTTACATTTTACAGAAACAAAACTTAAAACACCATGACTCATTTGCATAAAAAAAACAGCTCGCTCTTTGTGCGCTGATGCGGTTCAGCTTCTGTTGGGTTTACTCTGCGAGGCTCCTGACTGCAGTTTTATTACAGTTGTTTATTTGTTACTTGAATTTTGCACTTCAAAGGCTTTTTGAGCTGTTCAAAATGTCACTGATATGAAAATGACAATAAATGTTGAACTGAGTGACAAGTCAAAGCGTTTTATATTGTCAGTCTTGATTTTCTGTATAATATTGAGAGTCTCCCCACTATATCATGAGCTTTCCCACGATATCGCAATAAATATTGAACTGTGAGGTGAGACTTGGATACCGTTACACCCCAGAGTGCTAACAGTTCCACTGACGTAAGAATACCATACCGTAAAAATAATGTAATCCTATGGAACTCCAAATGAGTTCCACTCCAACTCCAAACAACATTTACTTTGATAAGCATAAACAAATGTGGCACAATTAAATTTTATGTAAACCTAAATTAAGAACATATATCTCAGTTAAAGACTGTTTTGGACCTGAGCCATATGTCACCCTGAACCTGAGCAGAGGTCAGAGGTCAGTATGTGCCCAGTTGAGGTGTGGGACTCTGCCTCTGGCCTTGGAGACGGGACGATTCCACTCAGTCCCAGAGGAGGAGCACATGTGTCTGTACGACTTAAAGGACATTGAAAATGAAATGCGTTTTCTGTTTTACTGTCCTTTGTATCATGACCTTCACTGTCAGTTTTTGTCTAATGTGTCTTACTGTTGGTTTGTTGTGTCTGATGAGGAGAGACTGAAGTATTTGTTTAAATGTAATGTTTTCAAGTTGGCCCAGTTTGTGTTGAAAGCCTGGGACCTCCGTAAAAGGACACTTTATGTTTGATGTGTGATCTGTCTGCTTATTGTTTTATGTGTCTTTATAAGTCCATGTGGGCTGGGCACCAATTAAATGGTGCATGACACTAAATAAGTACAATAAACTAAACTAAAGTAAAAGCCGCCCTCTTTAAAAGCCTTTTAAAACATACATTCTCACTGTGAGAGTTTATACAATACATCTGTACTGGGACGAGACACATTTAGCTCAGATACGTGGTGCGTTCATCTTCACTTCACAGGGACAGGCGTGTGGGACTTCTGAAGCTTCAGAGATCTGAGGAGGCCTGAGCCGATGAGACAGAGCCACCAGCGACGTGTGAGCGCCGAGAGCCCGGGTCAAACGCCTCCTCTGCACAACGTTTAGTTTAGACACAAAAGCCTCGTGTTTGCAATCATGTGTTCAGAAGGAGCACGGCCTCATGGGACGGTGAGGAGACGGAAAGAGATACTGAAGAGATCTGCACACAACAAGACACTGTGATTAAGAGGAAATACCCTAACCCTCAACCTGCAGACACAGACACATCCAAGTTTGTCTCATTCTCGGTTTATGTTCAGGCCTCATGTGAAGCTCAGAACCTCCAGAATTCCCTCCCTGAGCTGCACTGGCTGCACTAGCTCTGACTCTTGATACGTTGCAGTTGCTGGGGTTAAGGTAGAGATCATCCAGATCAGAGAGAGGCATTTTAGGTTTAAATCAACTGGATTTGAACATTGAAACTGGCAACGCAAATTAAGAGTCACATGAGGCTCATTCTGCTTTCTGATTGGAGAATCATCTTGAACCAAAGAATAAATCAGCATTAGAATAGTTACCAGTAAGAGTAAGAGCATTTGATTTGATGTTTACCTCACATCTGAAGACAAAGTTTGATCATGTTTATGGAATTTAAAATCAAAGCCATTCATACAGAAAACCTTTAGATAACTTTTAGATAACTTTTAAATAACTTTTAGATAACCACGCAGTAGAGATTTAACCTCATCACTGAGGTTAATATGAAGGTCTGAATGACCAGGTTCATAAATATTGTATTTTTTTGTATTGGAACCAGTAGGTGACAAGAAGTAAACAAGCTCAGTACGAGCTGAAAGTGACTGGATCTTAATCTGTGTCCTTCACTCACAACTGAAGGATGGACAATAACGCTCCAACTGAATCTGAACAAACAAACAGCCCACAGAGTTTACAATAAACCACAGAGGACCACGTCCCAGACAGGACACATGTCCCCCACACCGCACAGCGTCCACAGCCAAGGACACACACACACAAACACACTGTCACACAGTCACACACACAGAGCCAAGGACACTGTCACACGGGGGACATGTACATTCAATAAACCCCGGAAGAGGAAGCACAGCGCTGTCATCTACATCACAACAATCACATTAAAGAGAGGGACGTCCAGAGCAGCGGTCAGAGGGGACACAGCACACAGCACACAGCACACAGGAGACAGGAGACAGGAGACAGAAAAAGGGGGAAGGGCTGGATGTATGGACTAAAAAACAAAAACACAGTGCAAAACCTCCAGCGGTAAAAGAAGTCGTCCACTTTGTACTAAAACAAAAGTACAGATACCAGACCAGAAACAGAATCACATGAAAAACTTAATCAAAAGTACTGAAGTACCAGCTTAAAAATGTATTTAAAGGTTGTATAGAGGATTTTTTTTTAAGGGAAGAGAAATACAGCGACAGTCCTTGTGCGCATTCAGAATTACTGTTGAAGTTTCCTGTCTAGAAGTAATTCAGCGACCGACGCGTCAGTTTTTAGACCCTTCGTCTGCTTCGGTCGCGCCATCGCTGGACGAGATCTCCAAGAATCACCTCAGTTTGGCTTTGCTCCTTTTCCTCTTCTCTTCTTCTTTCAGCGACCTCAAAAACGGACTTTCTTTTGCGGCGAACCGGTCGTGGATTCTCGTCCGCCGTCGCGACAAACTTTGTGCGAAATGCGAGGAAGCGACAGTTCGAAAAAGCCTCTAAGAACCGCTGCGTAAACCACGTAATCCCCGCGCTCCGACGAGTCAGTTATACTAGGGAGTTTGATTGACAACCCAACAGCCAATAGAAAATGAGGGAGCCTCGTTTTCTATTGGCTGATGTTTATCTGCCTCAACACGTCCACAGTTGATAGATTTTCGTTCTTCTTTTTTTTTGGTCATCATAATTACAAAGCTGCTGCGTCTCTGTAATGGTATTTTAATCTTTCACTGACAGTTTGAAACAAAAAAAAAATCCTCCATACAACCTTTAAGAGTAAAAAGTAAACGTATTTTTGGACAGATTTGAGATATTAAAGCTCGAGCTCAGCCAATCAGAGACCTCGCTTCTGGACCAACAAGATAAAAACCTCCTTTTATGATGCAAACCAAAACAAAACACCAGATTCAGCTTTTTTTTTTTTTTGAAATGAAATGCCAGTATATTATAACATTAACCTGTGGCCTGCGCTGTGCTCTCCTGCTCACACACATTATATACGACTGTGACCATGACAACAGCTGCCCGTTCATCACCTGTGGGGTATTATGGGATATTCTGTACGTTCAGTCCGTCGCTGCAGCTGTTCTCGGCACAAATGGTCATGTAAGTAACGTGTGAATTTTCCCATGTCCACAAACGGACATGTGACGTTTTACAGGGCACAAACCTCGAGCTGAGAGAATATTTCATTAGTCCAAATACTTTAAAGGGCCCATATCTAGTGTTGGGGAGTAACAGATTACATGTACCAGTGTTACGTAATCAGAGTACAAATGATGAGTAACTGTATTCAGTTACAGTTACTGTTTCAGTGAGTGGGAATTGGATTACAGTTACTTTGTTGAAATAAATGGATTACACAGAGGTATTTTTCACATTTTGGACTATATCCCCCTTTTTATTTATTTATTTTTATTTTTTTTCCCGGTAATTCCACTCATTGCCGGAAACTAAACTAGATCTAAACCAGGTCTAAACCAGGTCTAAACCAGGACTAAAACCAGGACTAAAACCAGGACTAAAACCAGGACAAAAAACAGGTCTAAACTAGAGCTAAACTAGAGCTAAACCAGGTCTAAAACATGTCTAAACCAGGACTAAAACCAGGTCTAAACCAGATCTAAACCAGGTCTAAACTAAAACCAGGTCTAAACCAGGTCTAAACCAGGTCTAAACCAGGACTAAGCCAGGACTAAAACCAGGACTAAAACCAGGGAAAAAAACAGGTCTAAACTAGATCTAAACTAGAGCTAAACCAGGTCTAAACTAGATCTAAACCAGGTCTAAACCAGGACTAAACCAGGACTAAAACCAGGACAAAAAACAGGTCTAAACTAGATCTAAACTAGAGCTAAACCAGGTCTAAACTAGATCTAAACCAGGTCTAAAACCAGGTCTAAACCAGGACTAAGCCAGGACTAAAACCAGGACAAAAAACAGGTCTAAACTAGATCTAAACTAGAGCTAAACCAGGTCTAAAACCAGGTCTAAACCAGGACTAAGCCAGGACTAAAACCAGGACAAAAAACAGGTCTAAACTAGATCTAAACCAGGTCTAAAACCAGGACAAAAAACAGGTCTAAACCAGGTCTAAACTAGATCTAAACCAGGTCTAAAACCAAGTCTAAACCAGGACTAAAACCAGGTCTAAACCAGATCTAAACCAGGTCTAAACCAGGACTAAACCAGGACTAAGCCAGGACTAAAACCAGGACAAAAAACAGGTCTAAACTAGATCTAAACTAGAGCTAAACCAGGTCTAAACTAGATCTAAACCAGGTCTAAAACCAGGTCTAAACCAGGACTAAGCCAGGACTAAAACCAGGACAAAAAACAGGTCTAAACTAGATCTAAACCAGGTCTAAAACCAGGACAAAAAACAGGTCTAAACTAGATCTGAACTAGATCTAAACCAGGTCTAAACCAGATCTAAAACAGGTCTAAACCATCCTCGTCTTTGCTTCTCTACAGCAAATCAAGTAATCCAAAGTATCCAGATTACATTACTCACTTTAAGTAATTTAATGGATTACGTTACAAACTACATTTTGGGGTGTGTAATCTGTAATCTGTAGGGGATTACATTTCAAAAGTCACCTTCCCAACACTGCCCACATCACACGGTTTTCTGACACGCCTGGAGTTGTGTTACACTTGGTTTCACTGATGTCATGTGGTAATACAGGAAGTGCTCCACTGTGTTTTTAAACTTCACACACCTTCACTAGAATCATTTGGATTATTTCAGACCTGGAATTGCGTACGTCTACTGAACAAAAAGTAAAAGGCAGCTGTTGAAAATGAACACTACACAACATCACAAGGTGGAAAAGGGAACAGAGCTGGAGACATCTGTCACAGTGAGGGACAGGAGGACACTGGGACAGATAATACTCCCTACAACTGTACAACAACGCACACAGATAACTCTATGTCCTGCCAATCATCATACCATTTTTTGCACGTACTTTTCCTTATGACCTCTTGTATTTATGGAAGCCCATTTCTGCCAGTAAATAAAAAAATAAAAGCCTCACAGAAAGTCGTAATTACGGGTTTTAAACTCATAATTACGAGTTTAAAAGTCATAATTGTGAGCAGTAATCCAATTTTGACTTAATTTGGTGGGATGAAACCTGTAGCAAATATAAATGATAGTTTTAGACAAATCAGGAAGCAATTTGTGAAGAAAAGTTGAAAATTACGAGTCATTAAGATAATATTTCTATTTTACACAGGTCCATAATGAGTTCACATTAGCACACTAGGAGCAAAAAACAATTAACTTAAAAAAAATAATAGAGAATATTAGAAGAGTTTTGTCCCAGTGTATGATATGGTTGGTAAGTAACAGTAATTAGTCATGAAATTATAATTTGAAACCTTAAAAAAATTGCAAAATTTGGGAAAAAAATTAAAAGTTCTTGCAAAATCTTAAGATCTTAACTGTGTTTTAGCAAAATAAGTAGTCCAACCTGTTATAGAAGCACTTGGAAGTTTTTTTTTTACTTTGCTATAACATTGAAACAAACAAAGCGAATGATTTTTGAGTGTCAAAAGTGAAAGTGAAAGTAAAACATGTTAATACATTGTACAGCATTTTCAAAACAACAAAAGGAACACGGTGATCTAAATATGTGACATGTTAGCAGTTAATACTCCATAGAAGTGTAATTCTCCCTCTTTAACACCACAATGTGTTAAAATAAAGTCTGCATCTTTATCTACACCGGCCCCACTGGGACCTGCTTTGGACAACTGCAGCCCGGGGCCCCTGCCAGAGACGCCTGGACCTGGCAGTGACTGGTCCCAGGACACACACACGAGAACCAGGGGCCAAACACACCGACTCACCCCAACACAGACACGATCTCCAAGAACCAACTGAATCCTAATGTCCTCATGTGCACGGAGCGACAGGAGAACATTAAAGTGCTGGAAACATCTGAGTGAGTCTGGTGAAGGTGCTTGGACTTTAAAAGGTCTTATATGACACAAAATCGACTCTTGTGAGCTTTGAGTCCTGTTATAATGTTGTTCCTCAAAAACAGACCTGGGGTTGTGTTTTGTTTCATTCATACATGTTTGAGTAACCTCTGGTGGAAATGTAAGCAGTGTTAAAAGCCACACTATTCTTTGTCTAATCCTTTAGTCTCACAGGAGGACGAGAGGTGCCTTTGGGTTTACATTTACATTTCTGCTCTTTTATTCCACATGTTGTTTATTCATCCTGACCTGTATCCAGATGCTAATGTACAGATATTACCTCTTTGAGTTAAAAGTCAAATGGCCAGACTGAGGTGGGGTCCACACGACAACGTTTTTTGGTCCAGTTTTTATCCATTTTCGTCCACACAGAACCGGCGTTTCACGTGGGGGAAAATGGTGTTTTTTGAGAACGGGTTCCAGAGTGGATAGATAGATAGATTTAGATAGATTTATTTATTGTCATTGTATGAAATACAATGAAACTTCAGCAGAGCAGATCTGTAGCAGTAAAAATTTACAAATATACACACATCCTCACATCCATACCAATAAAAAACATTTATCCGCAATCTCACGTCATCCATCTTATTAATTAAGGAGCGAGCGTTGGCAAGAAAGATGCTGGGAACGGCAGGTTTGTGGGGAGCTGCCCGCAGTCTGGCCCGGACGCCGGCTCGCTTACCCCGTTTCCGACTCCTCTCGCATCTCCGCCTTGGTCTCCCGGCTCTCTGTCCGGTAATCCTGTTGGCTCTTGCGCATACCGGTGGACATCTGATCTCCGGAGGGACTGAGTCAGGTGCACGGCCACCGCAACAATACCTTAGGCGCAAGAGTTCTGCTCGCGAGTAAGTTTTAAGGCTACTACGAATACGGATAAATCTGAGAATGCCGGTGTTGCGTTGTTGTGTGGACAAGCAAACCGCAGCTTTTGGAAAACCACGTGACCAGAAGAGAACCCCACGCAACAACCGGTAACAACCATAACAACAACCATGGTGGACTACGGAGTTGAGTTTATGCTGCAGATGCTTCTAAGGCTACGTTCAGACTGCAGGGCTTAACGCTCAATTCCGATTTTTTTTGTGAAATCCGTATGTATTTGTATGTGATCTCCAGTTTGAACGGTAAACAGGCCCGAAAGTGTCCCGCATGTGACACTGGAGACACGACGACGTCAACCGCAGTGAGCGTCTCTGTGTTTACGGAAGTTGTCCAAACATGGACGCAGCATCGAGCACCTGGAGATTTTAAGGTTCCTCTCGTACCGGAGCCAGAACATGAACAACTGACTTGTTTTAAGGAGGAGATTGAGAAGGAGAAGGACGAGGTTTTTGGTCGTGGTGTTTTGTGGGACAGAACGTTGAAAGGAACGTGTGGATGTGGAGACGGAGCCAAGAGTGGTGAGTGGTGATGTGCTTCGCTTCAGTGACATGGAGTTCATTAACAATTTTCGCCTACTTCAGCGCAGAATAGTGACGTTTGTGGCTTGTTGATAACGTGTAGGTGGATGAATGCACTTTGGCCGTTCAGACTGAAGTCACATGTCAAAAGATCAAATATGTATCAGTTTCAGGAGCACATATCCAAGTGTCCTGGGTCACATTTGAAAAAATCTGATCTGTGTCGTTCAGACTGTCATTAAAAGATCAGATACAGGTCACATGGAGGCCAAAAAATCGGATTTGGGTCACTTCAGGCTGCAGTCTGAACGCAGCCTAAGTTTATTTGCACTGTTGCATCAAAACCTCTTCATCTTCTCTGTAGTACAACACCAGCAGAGACACATACACAATTACACACGTCTGATTCCTTTAAACTCACTATTGTGTAGAACTAAGAAGGGCCTGCGCTCTTTGTAGTGTTGTGTGTCCACAGCGCCACATACAGGTGTGGCAGATGTATTACATTGTTTTCACTAAGTGCTTCGTTGTCATCTGGATGTGAATATTGACGAAATTTTTTTTCAACCCACCAAAATAAAAAATATCCAGGAGCATCGTCGAGGGGAAGTAGCCTGACTTAAACGCAAATTGTTCTTGGGAAGGGCTTGGACCTCAGAAAGTATTTAAGTGTTGTTTCCCCTCTGCTCTGGGCTCACTGCAGCAGAACCTTTGTCTGTCAGTAGTGCAACTGTTTGTTACAGACAGTGTTGGGAAGGTGACTTTTAAAATGTTTTCTCCTACAGATTACAGATTACATACTCCAGAATGTAGTTTGTAACATAATCCATTAGATTACTTAAAGTGAGTAATGTAATCTGAATACTTTGGATTACTTGATTTGCTGTAGAGAAACAAAGACGAGGAAATCGTCACATAAGATGTTTTGTCTGATAAAAGAAAATAAAAAGCCCAGATTTTACCGAACCAAATTAAAAATATTATTGATAGAAGAAGAAGAAACACGTCCACACAGCAGGATTTAGTCCTGTTAAATCCTGTTAAATCCTGGTTTAGACCTGGTTTAGTCCTGGTTTTGATCTAGGTTAGACCTGGTTTAAACCTGGTTTTAATCCTAGTTTAGTCCTGGTTTAGTCCTGGTTTAGACCTGGATTAGTCCTGGTTTAGTCCTGGTTTAGACCTGGATTAGTCCTGGTTTAGACCTGGTTTAGACCTGGATTAGTCCTGGTTTAGACCTGGTTTAGACCTGGTTTAAACCTGGTTTTAATCCTAGTTTAGTCCTGGTTTAAACCTGGTTTTAATCCTAGTTTAATCCTGGTTTAGTCCTGGATTAGACCTGGTTTAGATCTAGTTTAGTCCTGGTTTAAACCTGGTTTTAATCCTAGTTTAATCCTGGTTTAGTCCTGGTTTAGACCTGGTTTAGTTTCCGGCACTGAGTGGAAAAAACAAAACAAAACTGTAACTGAATACTTTTACTCATAATTTGTACTCTGATTACATAACTCTGGTACATGTAATCTGTTACTCCACAACACTGGATACTGGTGCAAATGTAAAACAGTAAACCGACACAGACAGTCTTCTTGTAGGTTTTAATGCTATTTTCCAGATAATTTCCACGACAATCTCCAAAGCTCAAAATGTTGTTGAGTAGAGACGGACTGAAATCATCTAAATTAATCTAGCGAAGGTGTGTGGATCTTAAAAACACAGTGGAGCACTTTCTCTGTTACCACGTGACATCACAAGGTGGAATAGGGTTTGTGTGTTGAAATTGTGTGAATGAAACAAAACACAACTCCAGGTCCGTTTGTGATCAGGAAATTACAGTAGATCAGAAAACAACGTAACACGGACCCTTTGAAAAAACCCAGAGCGGCACTTTTGGAGCCCTCACATGATGACATCACAAGGTGGGACAGACGGTTTTTGAGTTTTAAAGCGCGAGGCAGCGACGCGCACAATACTCAGTCGTGTTCATGCTGGATGTACAAAAGCCCTGGTGCGTTATCGATAAGTAAATGCATATATTAACATTCTAACTCGCAGGTCTGATTTGCATCGAGGCTTTACGCTGTCGGCTGCAGAGTTTATACAGAAATGCACGCGGAGCTTTTATTCTAATCAATACAGCTAATCAATGCACCACGCAGCCAGATGCTTCAACTTTTACATTCTTCAGTATTCTCCGTCGATACTTAAACCTCCCAGAAGTTTGTACTGGAAGAGAAATAGTTTCGTTATAGCGTTTCTCTGCCGCCTTTGGGTCTCAGTCAAAAGTCTCAGCGCAGTTTCTTTTTTTTTATTGGATCATTTGCGGCGAACAAAAGCAAAACATAAACCACGAAACCACGACTACATGGGTCATGACAGAAAGAGTCTGAGCTGAAACAAAAGGCACCAAACCCAAGCACAACAAGTTCACTCACTGGACATGTAAACAAAATATAAATTAAAACAAACAAAACTCACCGCACAATTCATCAACTCCAGAGCTCCATATTTTCCAAAACATGACACTCTATACTCTTTTTTAAAAGGTTTCTACAGTGTTGGACTGTTTAAAGCAGGGGTGTCAAACTCGTTTTGGTTCGGGGGCCGTGTCCAACCTATTTTGATCCTAAAGGGGAAGGAAAAAAAACAAAAAAAAGGCATATATACACTCCAAAAATAACAATAAGTTCAAATATTTGTGCAGAGAAACACAGATCTATTACAGAAATCTTTTTTAATTGATGAACTCTTTGTTTTTACAAAATATTATAATATTATGAACAACCTGAAACTTTAAGAAAAATACAATTTCAACACAAAGTTTTAACATGAACTTGTGTGTAAACAGGAATAAGTCAATTTTTGTTGTAAAATTCTGCACTCGGCTCCACTTTTCTCATGTTGGACATTTTTCTGATGAGGGTGTCACGGTCAACAGTCAAAACGATCGTCCTTTAAGAGCGTTTGGAAAGAGACAAGTCTTCATTTGTGCTGCTCTGGTGGGAGGGGCCACGTACAGAGACGCTGGAGACGCTGCTGTGATAAACACCACAGAAAATTAACAAGATTTTAATAGAAAATATCATTAAAATATTTTAGTAGAAAATCAGCCGAGGGCCAGATTAAAGGTCTTGGAGGGCCGGATCTAGCCCCCGGGCCGTATGTTTGACACCCCTGGTTTAAAGTCATTGCGCTGATTATTTTACAAACCAAAATCTCTAGCAGAAATTTCTTTCTTCCTCGTTTTTATTTTATATTATTTTATTTATTTTTTTTTTATTTTAAATTTTCCAGTTTATGGTCATACAAACTAATAATAATGTTAACAAAGGCGAAAAAGTTTATCATTTATGATCGTGTGAAATAAACTCAGTGCAGTTTCTGAGGAGGACCGGTCAAGGAGGGTCAGCAGATTCTGTGTCAGGACAGTTTGAGGAGAAGAAGAGCCCTCAGGACAAAAGTGTCCCTCTGTCTCCTGCAGCATCACAGGACCAGCCCTCGACGACTTTCCTCTGAAAGGACATAACAGGTCTTAAAACGCATCTCAGGTGGTTTTGGTTGAAACTGAAGTTTTTTTTCGGTTTGGCCTTTCGTCCACACAGAGGCGGCTTTTCAGGTGGACGAAAACCAGGTTCCAGAGTGGAGAAATCTGAGAACGCTGACGTTGCGTTGACAAGCGAACTGCAGCTTTTGGAAAATTATGACGCTGTGGCCCTGTCATTGCCACGTGCCCCAAAGAGAACCCTGCACAGGAAGGACTTTATGCGCATGTGCTCTTTGTTGTGGGTCCTGTCCTGCAACAAATACAAATGCGACAACACAACAAAAAGCCACAACAAACCAAAAAAAAAAGCCACAACGGAAATGACCGCGGGAGTCTATTTTAATGCAAACGCTGCAACAAACACAAACGGCACAACACAAACGCAAATGCCGCAACACATTAAAAAGCAGCAACACATTAAAAAGCCACAACGGAAGTGACCGCGGGACTCTATTTTCCGACGGACCGATCAAGCGGCAAGTGAAGAAGAAGAACTACAACGTGAAACGAATAATGACAAAACAATAAATTACTTTTACTTAAGTTTCCAACTTCTCTGTTCCTTTACTTTTCACGTTGTAGTTCTTCTTCTTCTTCACTTGCCTGATCGGTCTGTCGGAAAATAGAGTCCCGTGGTCACTTTCGTTGTGGCTTTTTGATGTGTTGTGGCTTTTTAATGTGTTGTGGCTTTTTAATGTTTTGTGGCTTTTAAATGTGTTGCGACTTTTTGATGTGTTGTGGCTTTTTAATGTTTTGTGGCTTTTAAATGTGTTGCGACTTTTTGATGTGTTGAGGCTTTTTGATGTGTCGTGGCATTTGCGTTTGTGTTGTGTCTTTTGAATGTGTTGCGTCTTTTTGACGTGTTGCGGCATTTTAACGTCTTGTGGCTTTTTAATGTGTCGCTGCATTTGCGTTTGTGTTGTGGCTTTTTAATGTGTTGTGGCTTTTTAATGTGTTGTGGCTTTTAAATTTGTTGCGACTTTTTGATGTATTGTGGCTTTTTGATGTGTTGTGGCTTTTTAATGTTTTGTGGCTTTTAAATGTGTTGTGGCTTTTTTATGTGTTGTGGCTTTTTAATGCTTTGTGGCTTTTAAATGTGTTGCGACTTTTTGATGTTTTGTGGCTTTTTGATGTGTTGAGGCTTTTTGATGTGTTGTGGCATTTGCGTTTGTGTTGTGTCTTTTGAATGTGTTGTCTTTTTAATGTGTTGCGGCTTTTTGACGTGTTGCGGCATTTTAACGTCTTGTGGCTTTTTAATGTGTCGCTGCATTTGCGTTTGTGTTGTGACTTTTTGATGTGTTGCGTCTTTTTGATGTGTTGTGGCTTTTTAATGTGTTGTGGCTTTTTAATGTGTTGTGGCTTTTTTGAGGTGTTGTGGCTTTTTGATGTGTTGTGGCTTTTTAATGTTTTGTGGCTTTTAAATGTGTTGTGGCTTTTTAATGTTTTGTGGCTTTTAAATGTGTTGCGACTTTTTGATGTTTTGTGGCTTTTTGATGTGTTGAGGCTTTTTGATGTGTTGTGGCATTTGCGTTTGTGTTGTGTCTTTTGAATGTGTTGTCTTTTTAATGTGTTGCGGCTTTTTGACGTGTTGCGGCATTTTAACGTCTTGTGGCTTTTTAATGTGTCGCTGCATTTGCGTTTGTGTTGTGACTTTTTGATGTGTTGCGTCTTTTTTGATGTGTTGTGGCTTTTTAATGTTTTTGTGGCTTTTAAATGTGTTGTGGCTTTTTATGTGTTGTGGCTTTTTGATGTGTTGTGGCTTTTTAATGTTTTGTGGCTTTTAAATGTGTTGTGGCTTTTTGATGTGTTGTGGCTTTTTAATGTGTTGCGACTTTTTGATGTTTTGTGGCTTTTTGATGTGTTGAGGCTTTTTGATGTGTTGTGGCATTTGCGTTTGTGTTGTGTCTTCTGAATGTGTTGTCTTTTTAATGTGTTGCGGCTTTTTGACGTGTTGCGGCATTTTAACGTCTTGTGGCTTTTTAATGTGTCGCTGCATTTGCGTTTGTGTTGTGACTTTTTGATGTGTTGTGGCTTTTTTTAATGTTTTGTGGCTTTTTAAATGTGTTTGTGGCTTTTTTATGTGTTGTGGCTTTTTAATGTTTTGTGGCTTTTAAATGTGTTGCGACTTTTTGATGTTTTGTGGCTTTTTGATGTGTTGAGGCTTTTTGATGTGTTGTGGCATTTGTGTTGTGTCTTTTGAATGTGTTGTCTTTTTAATGTGTTGTGGCTTTTTAATGTGTTGCTGCATTTGCGTTTGTGTTGTGACTTTTTGATGTGTTGCATCTTTTTGATGTGTTTGTGCTTTTTAATGTGTTGCGGCATTTGCGTTTGTGTTGTGGAGTTTGTATTTGTTGCGGCGTTTGCGTTAAAATAGAGTCCCGCGGTCATTTCCGTTGTGGCTTTTTTTTTTTTTTGGTTTGTTGTGGCTTTTTGTTGTGTCGTCGCATTTGTATTTGTTGTGACCCCCTCTCCGCTTCCGTAGAATTACTTCACGGAGTAAGAATGGAGCCGTTTTCAGTCGGATTAGTGTGAACGAGCACTGGATCCACGACGAAAACGACTCGAATATGGAACTCGTGTGGACCTGAGAGATCCAGATCCTAGCTCCACTTTAGTTTCTCGCAAACTCTTCATGGATACAGGAAAAACAAACAACTCATTTGACTCTGCCCTGATTTCAGACGCCTGTTTAAAGTGTTTCTGCAGCGTGAGGTCAGAAGTCCGAGCGTTCCGAGGTCTGGGTCCAGCAGAAGGAGGAACTGGACCGTCCAAAAGATGTTCTCAACGTGGAAATTTGGAGCTACACAGTCCCCAGAGCCGACAGAGGCTCTGGACTCAAGTCTGACACAGACCGGAGTATTTTATCACCGCAGGTCCCGTTTCTACTCTCTGAAAGTTTTATTTTCACTGCACGAACCTTGAAGGACTGAACCAGGACTAAAACAGGACTAAACCAGGACTGGACCAGGACTAAAACAGGACTGAACCAGGACTGGACCAGGACTAAAACAGGACTGAACCAGGACTGGACCAGGACTAAAACAGGACTGAACCAGGACTGGACCAGGACTAAAACAGGACTGAACCAGGACTAAAACAGGACTGAACCAGGACTAAACCAAGACTACACTAGGACAAAACCAGAACTGGACCAAGACTGGACCAGGACTAAAACAGGACTGAACCAGGACTAAACCAGGACTAAAACAGGACTAAATCAAGACTAAATCAGGACTAAACCAGGGCTGTACCAGGATTCAACCAGGACTAAAACAGGTCTAAACCAAGTCTAAACTAGGACTGAACCAGGACTGGACCAGGACTGAACCGGGACTGAACCAGGACTGGACCAGGACTGAACCAGCACTGGACTAGGACTGGACCAGGACTGAACCAGGACTGGACCAGGACTAAACCAAGTCTAAACCAAGTTTAAACCAGGACTGAACCAAGACTGAACCAGGTCTTAACCAGAACTAAACCATGACTACACCAGGACTAAAACAGGACTGAACCAAGACTGGACCTGGATTGGACCAAGACTAAAACACGTCTGAACCAGGACTCAACCAAGACTGAACCAGGACTGAACGAGGACTGCACCAGGACTAAACCGGGACTAAAACAGGTCTAAACCAGGACTAAACCAGGTCTAAACCAAGTCTAAACCAGCACTGAACCAGGACTGGACCAGGAATAAACCAAGACTAAAACAGGACTGAACCAGAATTTAACCAGGACTAAACCAGGACTGAACCAGGCCTAAAACAGGACTAAAACTGGACTGAACCAAGAGTAAAACAGGACTAAAACAGGACTAAAACTGGACTGAACCAGGACTAAAACAGGACTAAACCAGGACTAAACCAAGTCTAAATCAGGACTGAACCAAGAGTAAAACAGGACTAAAACAGGACTAAAACAGGACTAAACCAGGATTAAACCAAGTCCAAACCAGGACTAAAACAGGTCTGAACCAGCACTGAACCAGGACTGAACCAGGACTAAACCAAGTCTAAACCAGGATTGAACCAGGACTGAACCAGGACTGAACCAGGACTAAACCAAGTCTAAACCAGGACTGAACCAAGAGTAAAACAGGACTAAAACTGGACTGAACCAGGACTAAAACAGGACTAAACCAGGATTAAACCAAGTCCAAACCAGGACTAAAACAGGTCTGAACCAGGATTGAACCAGGACTAAAACAGGTCTAAACCAGGACTAAACCAGGTGTAAATCAGGATGGAACCAAAGAAGCAGAATCCCCCGTCTGTCTGATACAGTAATCCTGATAATTCACTTTTTTATTAATTTTTACCCAACAAAATTCTCCGTAAAATGCATCAGAATTGACTTTAAGTTCAAAATGAATTGAATTTGATTTATTTCTGACGAGCTCTGCAATTAGTTTTGTGATTTATGTTTTAATATTATTTTTCCTGATCAATGTTCACACCCAAATCCAGAAGAAATTATGAAACGAATGAAATATGAACTGATTAAGTAAAACAAGAATCACATTTCACAGACTTCAGGGTTTGCCGTTTTTATGCAGAATAACACGGAAGATTTAGATGTTTGTGGAGGAAATGATGGAACTTCACAATTTGAACGGACACAATGAGCAATTTACAAAAGCTGCAGTTTTTGATTTTGGTTTGATTGTGATTAATCTCGCAGCCGTACATTCAATCAAACAATTTTTCCCTCAATTATCTACACTTACAGTTTAATTAAGACCATTTATCCCAACGAGAAGAAAGTCAAATCAGACACACGCCTTTAAAAAAGACGTTTGTGCTCTTTTTTTTTTGCTCTATAGTTGTAATTTATGACACCCGTAGATCATTTTGTTGTAATTTACACATTTTAAATCACTTTATTGGTCTAAAAGGACTTAATAAAAGAAATAAATCCAAATCAAATAAACAAATATTACAAAATAAATATTACAAATAAAGCGGTTTCCAAAGTGCTGTACAGAGATCAGAAAATGAAGACAACAAAAAGGAAAATTGCAAAAATTTGGTCAAACCAGTCCAAAAACAATAAAACCAGTCAAATCAAATAAAAGCAAAACCATAAAAATCATAAAATAGCAGTAAATAAGGCAAATACATAAAAAACACAGGACCACACAACTCACGTGGTGTTAAAAGACAGAGAATAAAAGTGTTTTTTAAAACGAGATTTAAAACTCTCAACTGTGGGGGGCAGAGAGTTCCAGAGTTTGGGGACGGTCACAGAGAAGGTCCGGTCCTCCTGGTTTTAAGTCTCATTTTAGGCACCGGGAGCTGGACCTCAGACCTCAGACCTCAGACCTCAGACCTCAGACCTCAGACCTCAGACCTCAGAGCTCAGAGCTCAGACCTCAGAGCTCAGACCTCAGACCTCAGAGCGCACGAGGGAGTAAATCTGGATGAAGTCCGGGTCCTACTGTGGGGTCAGAACATTCAAAGCTTTAAAAACAAACTATAAAATCTTAAAATCAACTTTAAAACGAACTGTAAGCCTGTGCAAATAAGTCAGCTGATGTCCACGTTAGAAAACTGGTGCCCAACGGAAGCTGACGTCGCCGTAAACGTCATCACAACAAAGTGCCGCAAGCTGTGGGCCCGTCCTGTGGAGAGATGGTAAATAATCACATTTTTATACAGAGCTTTTCCACCTTCAAGGCATGTGTGAAGAATCTCTCAGTCGTCCAAGCTGAATCCATGACGAGGAGAAAATTCAGTTTGTCGACTGGACCAAAGTTAGTTTGGTTGAAGACGTTTTGCTCATCCAAGCTGCTTCTTAAGTCCTGAACTGAAGAACTGATAAAAATAAATCTATGGAACAGTCTTCCACCAACGCTGGGAGAATGTCCCACGTGCAGCTCATTTAAAGCTCAGATAAAAAATGAGTTATGGTCAAACCAAACGTGTCTCATGCAGAGCTGCACTGTGACTTTAACTGATCTTCTATGGACACATATTTGTATTTACTGAATGTGTCACCAAATAGACTGTGCAATAATGGGAATTGTGCAATAACTGGACTATATAATATTTTGGACTGTGCAATGAATAGAGTGTGATTAATGGAAATTGTGCAATGAGTGAAGTGTGCAATAATGGGAACTGTGCAATAATGGGAACTGTGCAATAATGGGAACTGTGCAACAAGTAGAGTGTGCAATAATGGGAACTGTGCAATAATGGGAACTGTGCAATGAGCAGAGTGTGTAATACTGGGAACTGTGCAATACTGGGAACTGTGCAATAATGGGAACTGTGCAACAAGTAGAGTGTGCAATAATGGGAACTGTGCAATGGGAACTGTGCAATGAGTGAAGTGTGCAATAATGGGGAACTGTGTGCAATAAAGGGAACTGCGCAATGAGTGGAGTATGCAATACTGGGAACTGTGCAATAACAGGAACTGCGCAATGAGTGGAGTGTGCAATACCGGGAATTGTGCAATAATGGGATCTGCGCAATGAGTGGAGTGGAGCCTTAGCTACAGTCCGATGTGTTTACATTCATGTTGCGTCATGTTTGTTCATTTACCTGCTCTGTCCCAAATAAATAAATAAATGAATAAATAAATAAATAAGTGCGTACATACAGTGAGTGTTGACCAGTGCCCATGAACACAGCTGTTGATCGGTGATATGGAGTCTAGAGAAAAGCCTTGAACATGACTCAAATATGCATCACTTCAAATACAACTTCAGAGAGTAAATCAGAAGAGGAAACAACTAGAACAGGACTAGACTTTTTGATTGTGCGGTTTAATACTTGGTGTAAAATGTCTTGATCTGAGCTTAATTCCGATTGCTGCTCTAGTTGCATGCTCAGAAACGGACTTGCTGCTCACTCGTATGATTATGTTTCATGTACGACTGATGTAAAGTGAAAGTAGTCTGTATAATTCACACTGAAGCATCTGTAAGTCATGAGCGCTACAAGGACATGGAGCGTATAACACAGATCGATACGAGAACCCACGAACCCTAAGGCCAAAACATGTGTTTGTGCAGCTACGATTCAGGCACGGATCTTTCACCAAAGCACGGTTTAAGCCAGATGCCCATCCTCTCACAACCATCACAACCGTGTGTCATTCGTTCATTCAATTTTCAATATAAAAATCAAAAATAAGAAAATGAAAAAAAAACCAAACAATTTTCTTCATTATTTATCTTCAAAACCAAAATGAAAAATAATGAATAATAATGATAATGATTAGTTTTTTCAGTTTTCATTTTTGTGTTTAAATGAAGAACCGAGACCAGGCCGGGACCAGATCGGGACTGAGACTGAGACCAGACCAGGACCAGGCCAGGACCAGACCGGGACCAGACCGGGACTGAGACCGGGACCAGACCGGGACTGAGACCGGGACCAGACCGGGACCAGACCGAGACTGAGATCAGGACTGAGACCAGACCAGGACCAGGCCGGGACCAGACCGGTACTGAGACTGAGAACATGCCGGGACCAGGCCAGGACCAGACCGAGACCAGACCGGGACTGAGACCGAGAACATGCCGGGACCAGGCCGGGACCAGACCGAGACCAGACCGGGACTGAGACTGAGTCCAGACCAAGACCAGGCCAGGACCAGACCGGGACCAGAGCGGTACTGAGACCGCGACCAGACCGAGACTGAGATCAGGACTGAGACCAGACCAGGACCAGGCCGGGACCAGACCGGTACTGAGACTGAGAACATGCCGGGACCAGGCCGGGACCAGACCGAGACCAGACCGGGACTGAGACTGAGTCCAGACCAAGACCAGGCCAGGACCAGACCGGGACCAGAGCGGTACTGAGACCGCGACCAGACCGAGACTGAGATCAGGACTGAGACAAGACCAGGACCAGGCCGGGACTAGACCGGGACTGAGACAGAGACCAGATCGGGACCAGACTGAGACCAGTCCGAGACTGAGACCGGGACTGAGACCGAGACCAGACCAGGACCAGGCCGGGACTAGATCGGGACTGAGACAGAGACCAGATCGGGACCAGACTGAGACCAGTCCGAGACTGAGACCGGGACTGAGACCGAGACCAGACCGGGACCAGACCGGAGACTCAGAGCCCACGACAGGGCCAGAGCTCGAAGCTGAGGCTCGGACCCCGCGGAGGCTCGGAGTCAGAGCTCAGAGTCCGCCCTGGTCCTGGTCTGATCTCAGTCTCAGTCCCACTCTGGTCCCGGATCTGGATCAGTCCTGGTTCAGTCCAAAAAAGGGGGCACAGTGTTTAAGTGCAGTACAGTTTGCTTGGCTTATTCTAAATTTAAATTGACATTTATCAGCTAAAAAGGAGATAAATTTATAAAAACATTGACATAAATGTGCCAAAATAACTGTAAAATACAAATAAATGTTGAAAATTACAAAGATGGTCTCGATTTGGTCTTGAGGAGTCATGGTTTTGGTCTTTTCTCGCTCTCGTCTCCGTCTCGGGACCCTGTGGTCTCAGGCTGGTCTTGGTCTTGATTAGTGCGCTCTTGACTCCAACACTACCTCAGACGTGTTTCTTCACTCGATCCAGCAGAAATCCACATTGTTTTCTTCTTCTTCTGCCATGTTTAGCGGCGTCATGCTTCGTGGCAGGTTTGGGTCAGTGTTTGGAACGGAGACCAGCGGGAACACGCACAGACTTTAAAGCCCAAAGAAATCCATATCCAACCTCTTAACGTCGTAGGCCCATAACTTTCTAACAGCATTCAAATAAAGTACGCTCGCTCATTTCTGTCAAACTCCTCGTACTCCGTTGGCTGGTCGGGCGGTCGGTGGACATATGGTTTGGAGCGTCCGTAGCATTAGCATGTAGCTCCCGTGCCCACAGTGAGGAGGTGCCAGATTAAGTGCACTTTCTCATGAATAACCCATGGCATGTTTCCTTCATAAAAGCTCTCCCAGAAAATGTGCTGGATTTAATTAAGGTGCCTATCTAGTCCTGGACACAGCTCAAATTCTATCTGCGGCTCCTGGCCACAGTCAAAACAGGCCATTTAAATGCAAGTGCTACATTTAATTGATTGAGTTTGGGCAGAGTGCTGAGAATTAAGTGAATAGGAAAAGCATGACCCTGTTAGCAAATTAGCACACAAACAAGCATTGTGGCTGTGCAGTAATCACGGCTCCGAACATTATCTGTTAGTTTCGTACACGGCGTCCAATTATTCCAGTACGGTCGTGCACATTTTGAGTTGAAATCAGCTGCACAGGGAAGACTGGGTGCAGAAAATAACCAAATTCAATTAATCTTTGCCCCTTCCAGAGGTCAGGACTTGCATGTCACTATTTTTAGGACTTGGGACTTTGGCTACGTTCAGACTGCAGGGCTTAACGCTCAATTCAGATTTTTTTTGTGTGAAATCCGATGTTTTTGTGAGGTCGTTCACATTTCCAGTTAAATGTGACTTGTATGTGACTCCAGTGTGAACGTTAAACGGCCCAAAAGTGTCCCACATGTGACACTGGAGACACGACGACGTCAACTGCAGTGAGCGTCTCTGTGTTTACGGAAGTTGTCCAATAGGGTTATAACGTTTTGAACTTTTTTTCCAAAATCAAAGTCCTGCATCATGATTGGATGAAGTTTTTGGTATAATTGAAGAAACCAAACTCCATTTTCAACACTCTTTTAAAAAAGTTCCCCCGAAACAAAAAAACATTAAATACACATTACAGCCAATGATATGAAACGTGAAACTGTGCTAAGTTCTCACAAGGGCCATTACCAGTCAGTCTGAATGAAAATGGATCAATAATAAATTGGTGGAGTTTAAAAAAATCCCCAACATCAGCAATGCTCACTGGAATTCAAGAGCCGTCCTTGCAATTCTTGCCTTCGTTCTCATGCCAGATCCAAGGCGTAGGCTGAAGCGAGTTTGTCTCTTCATTTGCACTTCATGGGCCGACCGATGGTTCTCAGGCCAGAAGTTCCGTGTAGCCGACTTTGCTGAGTTAGAGGAGGTTTTAGCGCCCGACCAATCAGCACTGGGGTGTCTCGGAAGACATTGGAAGCAAGAGCCATCAATAACTGATATCCCACGCAATAACCAACGCTGTGAACGAGCAATCAAAATGATGCAGGAAGTTCATGCCGCATGTAAGGACAAGAGCAATGCTCCACTTCGATTCATCATTGCAAACCAACACTGACAATCATAATTTTTGGACTTTTAGTGGCCTATTTTATATGATCTTTACCCTGATTATGTGTTTTGTTCCTGTGTTATTAAAGAGAAAATTGCCTTTGGTTATTTTATGATTGAACAGATATGAACCTTCTAACAGTTTTATTCCGGTTGTTGGTCGGCTTAACGAAAACTTCATTTTGAGTTCGGGGGGACTTTTTTCAAAAATATGACCAACTGAAGGTCAATTCCTTTCATTACTAGCAAAAGTTAATCAAAATATGATACAGGGTATAGAGGTTGTAAAAAGTTATAACACTATTGTCCAAACATGGACACAGCATTGAGCACCTGGAGATTTTAAAGTTCCTCTCGTACCGGAGCCAGAACATGAACAACTTACTTGTTTTAAGGAGGAGATTGAGAAGGAGAAGGACGAGGTTTTTGGTCGTGGTGTTTTGTGGGACAGAACGTTGAAAGGAACGTGTGGATGTGGAGACGGAGCCAAGAGTGGTGAGTGGTGATGTGCTTCACTTCAGTGACACGGAGTTCATTAACAATTTTCTCCTACTTCATCGCAGAATAGTGACGTTTGTGTCTTGTTGATAACGTGTAGGTGGATGAATGCACTTTGGCCGTTCAGACTGAAGTCACATGTCAAAAGATCAGATATGTATCAGTTTCAGGAGCACATATCCAAGTGTCCTGGGTCACATTTGAAAAAATCTGATCTGTGTTGATCAGACTGTCATTAAAAGATCATTAAAAAATATGATTTGGGTCACTTCTGGCTGCAGTGTGAACGCAGCCTACGTTTATATGATGAGGGTCTGAACAGAAAATGCAAAAGTGGCGTCGCGTTTTCACTTTTTATTCCGTGTTTAGACGAGTGTTTTCGGGAGGAAATCTGCGGCACACGGTGATCGATTGTGTATGCATGCCAGGCGGCTCGGTGGTGATGTATGTGACGTAAACGTGTATGTGACCTGAGCAGATCTGACCAGAGTTTTGCGTCTTGGGCAGTGTAGACGGAAATGCTAAAAAAACGCTGTCACCGTCTAAACGAAAGGTATTTCTGATTAAATATTTTGTCGTTTTTACCCACAAACGTTCTCGTGTATATAGACCCTTATTCCCGAGTCAGACTTGAGTCACTATTTTTAGGACTCGAGACTTGACTTGATAAAATGGACTAAGACTTGGGACTCAACTTGGACTTGAAGGTCACTTGAAGGACTTGGGACTTCATTCGGACTTGAGGCCTGTGACTTGAGAAGACACTATAACGTGGTAGAGACATTCAGGGCCGTTCAGCAATAAAACTTTGTAGCTATAATTGGTAAAAAAAAAAACAGCAACCACACATATATCCACACTTTTCACAGAGATTGGTCCATGGCAGATATGTGACCGATGCACCGCTGGCGGCCATATTGCGTTACGCTCGGTAGTGATGTATGTGACGTAAACGTGTACGCAACTGTGACGGAGCGCCTGTGTTGCCCCGTCATCTCCCGACTGGCGCGTCTGCATCTGGCCAAAGAGCACGACGCTTCCTTCCCTCCCCGTTTTGCGGAGCTAAGCTCCGATTAGTCTGGTTTATGCAGGAAGCTCGTGTGTCTCGCGGTCCTGTTTTTCCCCAACATCTGAACAGTTTCCCGGCTCGTGCGTTCGAGGTGCACACTCGACGCCGACGCTGCTTTTCCTACCTGCAGCAGCCTCCTCCACCGTTCTTGAGTTTAGGGCCAAACCGAGGCACTTCCTGGTTGTGCTTTAAATAGCGCATAGTGGCGCTCAAGGGGGCATGTGATCGTGGACTCGACCATTGTGTCTATTTGGGGTCATTTGTGGGTTTTTGAAGTTGTTTAATGAAACTTATGTTAACCTTATGAGGGGTTCTTTAAGTTATTTTTATTATGTTTATTTCCAAGTTGATTTGTGTTCCTCAATACAATTTTGCTTATGTTAATTCCTTAAAACCCCATTTTGGTTAATTGGTTAGCCCGGGGGGAGGGGCTAAGGGGGTATAAAAGGAGGGAGCTCCAGTCATTTGTGAGTGGGTATTTGGCCTGACTACGTGGGTGCTGCAACTGTAAGTGATTAGTGTACATATGTTTGTAAATACTTCTGTCTACCACCTCTTTTTTTTTTGTCACTGTAAATATTTCACTCTGCACTTGGAGCTGTGGTGCGAATAAAAACCCACTTAAGTGAAGTTTTTTGACTGAGCCATCATTTTTACATTTATTTCGGACGAACCCGTGACAGCAACCTGAGCAGATCTGACCAGAGTTTTGCGTCTTGGGCAGTGCAGATGGAAATGCAGATACATGAATTGCGAAGCTTAGTTTTTACTGTATTATTTTGTTGTTCTGTTTCTGATTTGTTTGTTTCGCTGTATTTATGAAGATGAACGCTCTGACAAAGGAATAAAAGGTAAAGGCTGAATAAGCTCAAGCTTCATCCTACACCTTTTTGGTTTGTGTATGTTAAATATGAAATATAAATATACCTGTGACCAAAATAAATTAATCAATCAGATACATAAATACATGAATCTGCATAAACTGCTCAAATATCCAAGCGGTCTTCATCTGTACCGTGAGCTTTGTACAGACGTTTAAACAGAAGGACATGACATCGGACAGAATTACAGCTGCATTTTGCCTCTGTCGTCGTCTTTGCAGCGAGTTATTCATGAAATGCTAATGGATGATTAGCATTTCTGATTAGCATACAGGTCAAATGTAATGGGGTCTAAGAGCTTTTCTAACTCCTGAAACATGACTGTAATGGCCTGAAACATTCCCTGTGTGTGCTAAGAGCGCCAAACTAAATATTCATTAAGTTGGAGTGATTTGGAGCTTCGAGTGTTTAGATTGAGAACCGTCTGTGCCTGGTTTAAGTCCGTGTAAACTCAGAGGAAAAGTGTTCAAAAGCCTGTGTACCTGCATCGCTCTGTGTGACATGATTTGGCAAAAAATGACACATTTCATGCAACATTTACAAACTAATTTTGCATATATGAAAAGGCAAAGTGGAAACTAAACACTCATCGCTTTCCGTAGAAACAATATGACTCCCATCGACCACAATTATATTCTACACATGAAGTAGGTCGATAAAAAAGCCACATCTCATTTACAGACGTGACGCTCCGGAAGGTTTCGCTTTCACTTTAACAAAATGGACCAGAATTCATTCATTCATTTATTTATTTGTTTGAGCAAGTTAAAAGAAAAATCAACAACAATAACAAAAAAAAAAAAAAAAAAACAAAAACAACAACAACAACAAAAAAGGGATATGTATATGTTTGACCAAAACAAATAAACACAGGCACTTCGGTTTCACTTTCACTTTTCAAAATGGACCTAAACAAATAAACATTGAAGCTCTGGTAGGTTTCACTTTAACTCTTTCCCCCATGAACCCTTAATGACGACTTTTGACTCCTCCGCTGTTTCACTAAAGACGTGATTTGACAACCTTTAGAAATGTCTCGGTTTTTCACATTTAAACAGAGACTGTGATAGGTGGAGCCACTACAACCCACACTAGACTGACCAATAGGATTCAAGGATATGTTTTCGCCGATTTTTTCCGAAGTTAATCGAAGTAGTGACGATGGAGCTTCCGGAAAAAACACAACACGAAACACGAGCAATGGAAAGATCGCGGCGCTGCACAGTTTTAGAAATAATGAGGAGCGGACGTATTTTATGGATAAGTTTAGAGAAAGTGACTTTTATAGATTTCAAAGTGATGATGAGGGTGATTATAAAGTGGAAAACAGCGATAGTGACGGACTTACACAGAGTGAAACTTATGAAGATGAGAATGCCGCTGATGCGTCTGTGTGGAGTCCTGCGATATCCGAACAAACTATCCGGGCTTTATACTTGATTATGAACCAAAATTGCCCTGAAATCACTCGTGGAAGTCTGTTTTCTTTTATGCAATTATGCTCTATGTTTAGCCCTAGTAACATATGTATGGGTTGTTCCTAGTAGGCATCCAGGGGGGAAAGAGTTAACATAACGGGCCAAAATGAATAAACATTGAAGCTCCAGTAGATTTCAATTTCACTTTCATAAAACTGACCAAAACAAATAAACACTGAAGCTCAGGTAGGTTTCACTTAACATAACCAAAACAAATAAACATTAAAGCTTTGATAGGTTTCACTTTCACTTTAACTAAACAAATTCACCAACACCCAGCTACGAACCTCTACGGTCATTTACATAGAAAATTAATATGTATTTGGTTAGAAACACCCTTTGGTTTCACTTTAACAAAACAAAATAAACTAAAACAAATAAACAAACTTTAATTTTAATAAAACAGACCAAAACAAATAAACACTGAAGCTAAGGTAGATTTCACTATAATAAAGCAGACCAAAAAAATAAACATTAGAACATCCGCTAGGTTTCACTTTAACAAAAGGGACCAAAATAAGTGAATGTGTGCTCTGTTTTGGGAGTGTGAGAGGTTGTAGTTTGTCATCTCTGCTGATCTAAAATGAAGAGTACACGTCCAAGCACTGTTTCTTACCTGGTGCAGTTGAACGCCTCTCCCAGTCTGCACCTAATCTAAATCAGACTGCGGGTATCTGAGTACGTACAGACTTCTCCAGATGTGAGATTGGGATCTGGGAGATTTGATTCACACCTCAATCGTAGTTCAGGAGTTTACAGGATTTAGATTATTTATTTACAACCCTTTACATAAATCTGTTTAAATTGGACCGGGCCAGTTATCCGGTTTTCCTGGCACCCCAACGTGAAGAGCGCATTCCTGTTTTCTGATTGGATAACCGTCTTAAGAACCAAAACACCAAATGAACATCACCTCACCTCAACCATTTCTTCCATCTCTAAACCACTCTTCATCTTCTCTCATCCCCTTCTACTGCTCTCTCCTCTGCACTCGTCCCTCTCCACCTCACATCACATCCATCCCCCTCTCCTCTCGTCCTCTCCTCTCTGCTGATGTTCACACGTGCTCTCCTCTGTCGACAGGCTGAGTGGGAGCGTGTGTGTAATTAGCGCGCTCTTCTAACGAGCTTATCAGGTCAGAGCAGCTCCTCCTCCTCCTCCTCCAGGACGTCCACCACGCCTCAGGATAACACGACAAACACACGAACGCAACAAGTACTCCGACACAACAAATATGATAAAATACAACAAAAACGCGAACACAACAAAAGCACAACAAAATGCCCTAGCAGACCTGGTGCTGTGAGTATACACAATGACCAGACTCATGAACACGCTTCAGGTCCAGAAGTGAAGGAGCATTCTTGTAGGCAGCAACAATGATGGTGCAGGGCTCACAGGCAGAGAGCAGGGATGGAGGGGATATTGCGTTTTTGTGGTCTGTCTTCAGGCGTCAGCGTGGCAAGGCAAGGCAAGTTTATTTGTACAGCACAATTCGTACACAAAGTAATTCAAAGTGCTTTACAGAATAAGAAATACATTAAATCATAATAAAAACAAATCAAAACATAAATAATCATGAACATTAAAATTAAAAAAGATAGATATAAATTAGAGAGAAGAGTGCGGAATGAAAACCTTTCAGTTATTTGCACAGTTAAACAGAAATGTTTTGAGTCTGGATTTAAACAGAGTCACAGAAGAGTCTGTCTCACATGTTCAGACTGTTCCAGGTTTTAGCTGCATGAACCTGAAATGCTGACTCCCCTTGTTTAGTCCTGACTCTGGGCAACAGCAGGAGGCCGGTCCCTGAGCTCCTCAGAGTGTGAGATGGTTCATGTGACACTAACATGTCACAGATGGACTTTGGTGCTCGACCATGGAGACACTTGTACAAGAATATGGATGGATACATGTCCAGAGCAGAAGATGAAAAAGCTGAACATTTGGCATTGGGAATTGGACATTTGGCGTAACACTACCCAATCAGGGCCGACTATCCAGTGACATAGCAACATCATTAAGAAGAAGAAGAAAAAGAAAGACCTGGAGCCACAGACGTCAGAAATCAACGCTGTATCATTAGCGGAGTATAAATATATACACACTGCAGCTGCCAAGCCAATCGCCTCCACGCATGAGTTTTATGTAATAAATACACTAAAGCCACTCTTTCGACCAGGAGAACAAGGCACTTGCAGACCGCAGCAGACGCCCTGGACACACGTCAAATATTTTTTTCATGTTCGTCCACGCCGGGCAAGAGGCGCATCAGGGACGACTAAACTCAAATGCAAAGGCGTTCAACTACAGACGTCCAGTGCATTTTTTGAGGCCACGGTCTCTTATGGTGGACTCTGTCACGTCGCTCCAAAGGTTTTGAAGGTAGGAGTTAGGCGCTTTGATTTGGCCTATTCAAAATGAGCCTCCTTGATCTGAATAATCTCTACCTAAACCCCAGCATACCAGCCAGTCATGAATCAGTGAGTGCGTATACATGCACATCAATAACCCGGTTATGATCGGGTTTTTTGAGTATCCCGGTTTCTTGATGGTGCATGTAAACGCAGTAACCCGGTTTCAGTAACCTGGTTATGGCAGTATCCCGGTTATTAGAAACCATGTTACTGTAGCTGGGTTATTCCAATAGTAACCGGGTTACTTGTGGCATGTAAACGCAGTATCCCGGTTACTGCAACATAAAGTTGAGTCGCATGCGTCCAAAAGACACTTTCCAGCCTCTCAACACAACAGTAGTGACATAAATAAATTGACCAACATAAATAAAGTGACCAAACGAGTGAAATGACTGTAAAATAAAGAGCTGCGCTAAACCTGCACATGTACAATCTGCACTCGTACGACCTGCACTCGTGTGACGCTGAAAAGCTAAAACATGAACTATCTCCTATACAACACACGCACAGAACAGACTCACCATCATCAGCACCTCTTCTGTCACAGAAATAACACACATAATCCACAGAGTCGTGTCATTTAGTCCAAAAAAAAAACTGATCGCATCAGCGGCACAAGGAGCGAGTTGTTCTTATCGCCGCTAGCAGTTTATGCTAATTAGCCAAACGGTCTTAAGTTTCGTTTCTGTAAAACGTAAACACATGTGATCACAGCTGAATGATCTGATCAAACGGGCTGATGTGTCTATAGTGTTTATGGTTTATATGTTGTAAAGTTGAGTTTATTTATGCAGAAGATTTTAATAAAGAATCTGCACAGTGGATTGTGGGAGATCTCGTAGCTTCTTAGCTTCTTATGCTAAAGGAGCTCACGGTTTGTATTTTTCCTGCTTTATGAAATTGATTTAAGTTAATTTTTGCGCCTGCGCATTTGTAAGATTATGTCAAGAAACCGGGACACTCCATTTGATCATGTACACGCGAATATGAGTATCCCGGTTTCTCAGTGCGCATGTATACGCAGTAACACGAATACTGACATAACCGGGATATTGCTAATAACCGGGTTACTGATGTGCATGTATACGCACTCAGTGCTTGTGCATTCTGGAGGTTTTGGAGGTTTTGAGCTTTCACATGAGACATTGAAGCCTTTTTAAAAAAAACATTAAATCTACTAAAAATTGCTTTAGAGGGTTCTATCTGTGTTCTGTTTAGTTCCTATGAATTCTGCACACGTGAGACTGTCAGCTCTATAAAGGCCTGTGGAGGGCTGTGGTGTCCAGACAAATTAGATTCTGGAGCCACATGGCACCACCTCCAGCGCCTCCTCGGTGCACTGACAGTCAGAGCTCCTCTTCTTACTTTCACTTATTTTTGAGTTCTGGGGCCCTCTGCACACTCAGAGCCGGGGTAACTCTTATTTGACTTATTTGGAGGAGGGTTTCTTCTGCTCGTCTCCATAGAAATGTTGTTCCTATAATTTCCCACAACATGTGCAAATCTGAGGCAAACTGGATCAGCTTAAAATTATTGACATCTCTCCTCTGTCTGCGTAAGTGAGTCTATTTGTGTCTGCGCAGTTGAGTCTGTTCATGTTTGCGCAGTTGAGTTTGTGTCTGTGCAGGTGAGTCTGGGTGTGTCTGCGCAGGTAAATCTGTTTGTGTCTGCGCAGGCGAGTCTAGTTGTGTCTGCGCAGGCGAGTCTAGTTGTGTCTGCGCAGGCGAGTCTGGGTGTGTCTGCGCAGGTGAGTCTGTTTGTGTCTGCGCAGGTGAGTCTGGGTGTGTCTGCGCAGGTGAGTCTGGGTGTGTCTGCGCAGGTGAGTCTGTTTGTGTCTGCGCAGGTGAGTCTGGGTGTGTCTGCGCAGGTAAATCTGTTTGTGTCTGCACAGGTGAGTCTGGTTGTGTCTGCACAGGTAAATCTGGTTGTGTCTGCGCAGGCGTGTCTAGTTGTGTCTGCGCAGGCGAGTCTAGTTGTGTCTGCGCAGGTGAGTCTGTTTGTGTCTGCGCAGGTGAGTCTGGGTGTGTCTGCGCAGGTGAGTCTGGGTGTGTCTGCGCAGGTGAGTCTGTTTGTGTCTGCGCAGGTGAGTCTGTTTGTGTCTGCGCAGGTGAGTCTGTTTGTGTCTGCACAGGTGAGTCTGGTTGTGTCTGCGCAGGTAAATCTGGTTGTGTCTGCGCAGGCGAGTCTAGTTGTGTCTGCGCAGGCGAGTCTAGTTGTGTCTGTGCAGGCGAGTCTAGTTGTGTCTGCGCAGGTGGGCCTGGTTGTGTCTGCGCAGGTAAATCTGTTTGTGTCTGCGCAGGTGAGTCTGTTTGTGTCTGCGCAGGTAAATCTGTTTGTGTCTGCACAGTTGAGTCTAGTTGTGTCTGCGCAGGCGAGTCTAGTTGTGTCTGCGCAGGCGAGTCTAGTTGTGTCTGCGCAGGTGAGTCTGTTTGTGTCCGCGCAGTTGAGTCTGTGTTTGTGCAGTTAAGTCTGGTTGTGTCTGCGCAGGTGAGTCTGTTTGAGTCTGCGCAGGTGAGTCTAGTTGTGTCTGCGCAGGTGAGTCTAGTTGTGTCTGCGCAGGTGAGTCTGTTTGTGTCCGCGCAGTTGAGTCTGTGTTTGTGCAGTTAAGTCTGGTTGTGTCTGCGCAGGTGAGTCTGTTTGAGTCTGTTTGGGTCTGCGCAGGTGAGTCTGTTTGTGCAGGCGAGTCTGTGTCTGCGCAGGTGAGTCTGTTTGAGTCTGTTTGTGTCTGCGTTGGTGAGTCTGTCTGTGATGAGCCATGGTTTGTGCTTTTGTCTGTGGTCAGCATTTTATTTAGTCACAGGTGGAAGAAAAAGACCATCACAGTTACACGTGTATTCAAGGCTCTGTCAGCTTGAAGTGAATACGTTCTTTGGACATCTGATGTTCTCTCACGTGACAAATGTTTGCATTACGTGTGACTTCGTGTGTTGAACAGAAGAACGCGTCTGTGAGTGAAGCATTGTGGGTAATGCGGGGGCGGAGTACTAAATCCATTCGGTTTATGAGCTGCAGTAGCCCCATCTGTTTTCCTCTGTGCTGGGGATGAGCCAGTCACCGCAGACCAGAACCTGAGCAATACCAGAGCAGAGCCGAAGCCGGAGCCAGAGCCGGAGCCGGAGTAGAGCCAGGAGCAGGATGCAGGGAGCAGACCCTCCTACACGCTGCTGCAGAGACGTGTCTGTGAGCTGGAGATAACAGGCCATCTTCTTTGATCTGCAAAATATGAAAAAAGTTAAAGGTAAAGTATTTTTATTTCCAGTTTCACAAACATGTTCGAATCAAATATAGTTTTTACAGCACTACATCGAGTGAGGAAAGAATTAGGAAAAGGAGCCTGCGTGCTTCCTTTCATAGCTCCTTTAGCATAGGAACCTTGGGAACCGTAAGGAGCAATAAGACATATTCAGTGCATATTTTCCTCAAAGGTTTCCAAACACGTCCGATCTCTGCACTGAGAGTTTGTAAAGCACTAAAAGCCTCAGACATTATACAATACAAATACCTGGAAAAACCCAACTCCATATAAGAATCAGAATAAAAGCTTTTAGGACGACCGCGGCTTCATGGGCTTTATCTGTAGACGACGTCATGACATGGACATAAAGGAAGATCTGAGCACTCTGTTTAGGTTTATGGAAGTGAAACTTAAATTTGAATAAACTCTGCACGCTCCACGCTCTCCTGCAGACACACTCAAGGGTTTGGTTGAGTTTTTGTTGTGACAGGAGACAGAGGACAGAGGCCTTTTTTTAACAGTAAATCTATTGATCATTTTTCATGCAACATCCAAGCAAATTGCCAATTTGCAGCTTTTTGTTCAATGCTTAATTAATTGCAAAAAAACAAAATCATCCATGCATGTTTGAGTAATTTAGCAATTCCTCCCTGTTCAAACTGTCCGTATGTTTAGCTTTAAGATCTGTCCAGTGCTCCACCAAGCCCCGGGGTTTCAAAATGGCCCCCCATTCAAGTCAACGGGACGAGCTCAAAGGCGCATGACTCCAGATTCGCCTTTAGCCCGGTGAGGTTCCTCCGGTGGCTGTGGGCCGATTGAGCATGTGCAGTAGTGTTCTTTTCTCCCGCAAGCACATGACAGTACACGCAAGCACACGCACGGAGAACGGTCTTGTGTATCACGTGATCGCTTTAACCAATCAGAGCGAGAGGAGCAGAGCGGAGCCGGAGTGAACGATTATAAAGCGTTTTTTAAGACAACTGAAGGATTATGAGCGTGTGATTGACAGGCGGATTGGTGCAGCATCTGCAGTAATGCAGTCGGACCGTTGTGGTGAATTTACCAGTCAGTCTTTGTTCCTCCTCTCACCTCTGGTCATGAGCTCTGGGTAATGACCGAAAGGACGAAATTGCCGATACAAGCGGCCGAAATGAGTTTCCTTCGCAGGGTGGCTGGGGGCCCCCTTAGAGACAGGGTGAGGAGCTCAGTCACACGGGAGCTCGGAGTAGAGCTGCTGCTCCTCCATGTCAAGAGGAACCAGCTGAGGTGGCTCGGGCATCTGTTCCGGATGCCTCCTGGGCTCCTTCCTCGGGAGGTGTTCTGGGCATGTCCCACCGGGAGGAGGCCCCCGGGGAAGACCCAGGAGACGCTGGAGGGACTATGTCTCTCGGCTGGCCTGGGAACACCTTGGGGTCCCCCTAGAGGAGCTGGGAGAAGTGTCTGGGGTCAAGGAGGTCTGGGAATCCCTGCTTAGACTGATGCCCCCACGACCCGGCCCCGGATAAGCGGAAGAAAATGTATGGATGGATGGAAGGATTTTGAGCTTAGAAAAAGTTTATGATCCAAAAATAGGTAAAAAATTGCCACAAAATCCAACATTTTTGAACTTTGCAGGTCCCTGTCAGCCAAAAACGAGCAGTTTGTGATTACATTGCCTCTATGAGAAAAATCTTGTCTCAGCACAGGGGATTTGTTTGGTGTAGAACCAGTGAGTGTCACTATGTCAGTTGGAGGCAGATACAAGCAGCAACACACTATCCAGTTATTTTAAAAGATCCTTGTGCTCCACCCACAAACCCATGTCACCCATGTTCCCAATTCTCCATAAAAATACAAAAAACATGATACAAAACAATATACTGTAACTTCACAAATCTGATGTGATGTGTAGTAGTTTCATTGGCCATGCGCACACCAATCGTAACGTGAACACTCTGAAAAGGGAGTGACGTTTAACTAGTATCAATATGTTGTTTTTGACGCACATAACCATTTCAAAACAATAAAAGATGACATGTGATTTGTATTTTGAAGAGAACACCTCCACCTCGACAGACATAAACAGTGTCTGGGGAGATTGTTTGTGATGTGTCTGTCTCTTCTTCTCTTTCTCTCTCGTGTTCTAAAAGCCCAGCTGTACAGTTCAGCCTCACACACACACACACACACACACACACACACACACAGCGCTGACATAATGTGAGTGTGTGTGAGAGCAGCAGACAGCCCTGGATCTGCCTCTGGCCCTGGCCTTCACACACAGCTAGTCTGCTCCGTCTGCACCGCCAAACACAGGTGACCAGGCAAAAAACGGACGCTACGAAAACAATATAAATACAAAACATTAGACATGACGGTGAGGCTTTTTATGTCATGATTTGGTGTTTTGGTTCAAGAAAACTGTCCAATCAGAAAGCAGAATGACCCTCAAATTAGGCGACGTTCAGACCGCAGCCTGAAGTGACCCAAATCCGATTGTTTTTTTTTGACGGACGTGGCCTGAAAGAGCCGAGTGAACGGACGTTACAGAGTGAAAAAATCTACCGTTTATAAATTGACTTCAAGAGTAAAAAGTATTTTGCAGAGATTTTTAGAACAATTCAAGGATAAAATATTGTGACTTTGATCAAGAATTTAGCTGATTTTAAGCGATTCAACTGATTTCTCAAAATTTTCTAGCTGTTTTTGTGAATTTGATTTGTTCAAAATTGGGACAAAGACTCAAATTAAAAAGAAATAATAAAGTGTCAGTCATTTCAAAGTACTTTTTACTTTTCAGTCCAGATCTAAAATGTAGTGGAGCAGAAGTAGTCAAGAAAAAAATTTAAAGTATCCATGGTCAAATTTACTTAAATAAAGTATAAATACCTAAAATCTGTACGCAAGTAGTGTTGTACTTTTAATTTTGTACTTCATTACCTTCCACCGCTGGGTAGGACTTGTTTGCATTTACTTGAGTAACTTGCACTTTTCAGAATACTTTTCTAGTAACATACTTTTACTCCTAATTGAGTAATATTTTTTAAGTAACAGTACTCTTACTTCTGTGAGTGAATCTAAGACTACATTAAATTTTTTCACCACTATGCTCCTGTATCTGATCTTTTAATGACAGTCTGAACGACACAGATCTGATTTTTTTTTCAAATGTGACCCAGGACACTTGGATATGTGCTCCTGAAACCGATACATATCTGATCTTTTGACATGTGACTTCAGTCTGAACGGTCAGGTCACATTCATCCCACCTACACATCAGGCTCAGAGTCTCGTCAGTGGAGGGAAAGTGAGGTTAGTGAGTTTGTTAATATTTGGGGGGATCGCTGTATTCAGTACAAATCGGAGGAGTTTTATCGGAACCGGGCTGTTTTTGAAGTTACAACCCTTTTTACATCCTTCTTAAAACTTATTGCTGCTGTCGTCCTTTTGTTATTTTCCTCTTTCTTTATGTAACAAACCGAAGATTCATTTATTCCGTAATGGTCCTGCACGGGTCCAATTTTGGTGACTCACACTCGCGCAGTACAGGACCACACCCGCCGTTAACCCAAGATTATATCAAACTTTTGCACTGCCTATGCCAAAGACTGAACCAGGACTGAACCAGGACTAACCCAGGACTAACCTAGGACTGATTCCAGGACTAAAACAGGAGTAAACCAGGACTGATTCCAGGTCTGAACAAGGAGGACTAAACCAGGACTGAACTAGAACTAAAACAGTACTAAAACAGGAGTAAACCAGGACTAAACCTGGACTAAACCAGAACTGAAACAAGACTCACTGTCGGGACGGGCTTGAAGGTGACTGCAGGAGAAAGGACTGACTCAGCTCCGCACCTCATGGATGTAAACGCGGTCGTCGCCTGATCACGCTTTACGGACACCCTGCTTCGGTGTTCTCTCCAAGTCCAAGATTAGATCTGGTTTAGATCTAGTTTAGACCTGGTTTAGTCCTGGTTTAGTTCTATTTTAGTCCTGGTTAAGTCCTAGCCTGCCCGTGTGTAATCACTACCCGCCTGTAAAATTCCAGAACGTAAAAACTCGCCTGTTTCAGCGGGTACCAGGACTCTGTCACAGTGCTTCTACCTTCCTTCAGCGTGTCCAGAAGTCCAACTTTCTGTGCGACGGGTTTCATCTTCCTCTGTCTTTTGGGTGCGACCGCAGGAGACTTGGTCGGTGCAGAAAGTTTCGTCGACATTGTGGGTTTTGTCGGGGAGAAAACTTGCGAACATACAACACTTCAGAATCACACTGATACAGATCCAACATTTATTTATATATGGGTTCGGTCAAGTGGTAACGGAGGGAAACAGGCAGATTTTTGACATTCAAATGTCTCTTATTCAGAAACTAGAGGAACTATTGAAATAAGTAAAGTATCAGAATGTAGGAAAGAGTTACACTCCAACAGGGTCAAGTTAAACCTGTGATATTCTTTCAAGTTGTTGACAAAAAATTTAAAAACTCATGTCGGTAACGGAGGGAATGAAATATGCAGCACTTTTTGGGCAATAAATCCAAACAGTGATAACTCTTGGTTCTCACTTCCATATCCTTAACAAACTGGTTTGAATATTTGCTTCATATAGTTTTCTACCATATGGTACAAGATTAGGTTGAAAAACCTCTGACTTTTTGACTCATGAGATTTTTTATTAAGAAAGTTCATGGTAACGGAGGGAAAAGTAACGGAGGGAAAATTGTACAAACAAGTAGAAGGTGCAGGATTTTACATCATTTGTCGCTTTTTTCTTCTGAATACTTTAATATTACTTCAAAATGAAAGGAAACTATTTCTATAAAATATGTCAGTCCTTCCAAGCAAATTTTTATCATTTTAAATATTTTTTTTTTGGAAAAGTCATGTCCCTTCATCAACAGTTCAAAGATGGAATAACACAAGATGGTCTGTTTAAAACATATGGAACTTTAGAACCAAAAATGGTACAGAAAAAAGGTCAACAGTTTCATAAACTAGAGTACATATGTATCTGTTCAATACATTTTTATATCAGATGAATTAACTTGAATTTTTGGCCTTGTTGTTTACTTCTGCTTGACCAGGGCCCAGATGCTGAAATTCTCACACAAGAAACAAAAAAACAGTTTTACCTTCTATGAAAGTGCGAGCTCAAAGCATCATAGTGGCTAAACATCTCTGGAAACAAATGAATCTAAACTAATTCTACACTAAATACACATTATGAAATGAAGTAATGTAATCCTAAATAATCTCTAATATGAAATCACTAAATATAAATCAAATTATTATGACTGAATCTGAGCCTAAACGGCACCAACAGGAACAAATTTGCCAAGAAATAAGTACAAACAGAAGTCGTAAATACTGCAATTCAAAGACCGCGTACAGTTGAGCAGCAACAGAAACTTTGTTGTGTGGAGTTTGAGCTCGAGCCCGGAGCTTTATTTTGTCAATTTGTCTAACGCCATGGTCGACTGATAAAACAAAGCAACTAAATTAATGTTTTTAAGCGTCTGTATCACATTTTCCTCTAGCTATTTATTTTTAACTCTCGCTTTTATACTTTGAAGTTGAGTTATAAAGTTTCACCAACAATTTACAAAGTTTAAAATCATGAATATAATAAAATGATAAGGACATTTAAAGTCTCTGTATCATTCATTCATTTGTTTTTCAAAATAAAACCAAAAAATAAGAAAACAAACAAACTATTTTCTTCATTATTTGTTTCAAAAACCAAAATAAAAAAAACGGATAACGGATTTTTTCAATTTTTAATTTTGTGTTTAAATGAATAATGGACAAAAATGGATAACGACCGTTTCCCGTTTCCAAAACTTAAACTGCAACGACTGGACTTTTGCGCCACATACGGACAGAACCAGGACTGAACCGGGACTAAAACGGGACTAAAGTGGCACTAAAGTGGGACTGAACCGAGACTGAACCAGTATTAAAACAGTACTAAACAAGGACAAAACCAGATCTAAACCAGGACTGAACCAGGACTAAACCGGTCTCTGTCCTAGTCTGGTCCCGGTCTCAGTCTTGGTCTGGTCCTGGTCTCAGTCCCAGTCTGGTCCCGGTCTCAATCATGGCCTTGCCTTGGTCTTAGTCCTGGTCTCCGTCCCAATCTGGTCCCAGTCTCAGTCCTGATCTGGTCCCGGTTTCAGTCCTGGTCTAGTCCCTGTCTGGTTCTGGTCTTAGTCTTGGTCTGGTCCCGGTTTCAGTCCCTGTCTGGTCCTGTTCTGGTCCTGGTCTAAGTGCCGGTCTCAGTCCCGGTCTGGTCCCAGTCTTGTCCCAGTCTCAGTCCTGGTCTGATCTGGTCTCAATCATGGTCTGGCCCTGGTCTCAGTCCTGGTCTCAGCCCTGGTCTCAGTCCTGGTCTCAGTCTTGTCTCTTCTTGGTCTCAGTCTGGTCTCAGTCTCAGTCCTGGTCTCATCTTGTCTGTTCTTGCCCTGGTCTCAGTCCTGGTCTCAGTCTTGGTCTCATTCTTGGTCTGGTCCTGGTCTCAACCCTGATATAATCAAGAAAATCGTTATTTTTTTTCCGCTTTCTTATTTTTGGTTTTATAAAAAAAAACAACGAATGAATGATACTTGGATTATTTAAAGGGTCTGTACCTTTAAATAGTTTCTGACCAAAATTTGTCTTTCCCCAGTCCAGATATTTTGTATAAATGTTTGTGCTCCTGAGGTCAAAGTAAATCTGCTGTGTGCTGTTTGCATTTAACCACGAAGCATTTTACTGTCCAATATTCAGGAAGTGCGCGTTGGCATGGTAGTTACTGTTACCTTTTGTCTCCGAGAGTCGTAAAAAGCCCCGCCACAACCCGTTTAAAAAGAATAAGTTGTATATTTCATGTTTTTGAGGCGGTCAGAATGTCGTCCGCTGCCTTTAAGCGGGTAACGGGAGTTTTCCTCACAATAATCTCCTCGTGTGTCATTTATAGTCGCTCGCGCTTAAACATTAAACAAGATCCATTTCTATCGGTGCCAACACAATCACATCTGGGCCCTCACGCCTGTCGCCCGAAAGAGGGATGTCACTGTGAGAAAGAGAGAGAAGGTGAGATGAGAAAGAGAGGGGAAGAAGGGAAAATGAAGAGAAGGAAATGGATTCTAAAAAGGAAAATAGATGTGAGAAAGTGACGAGGACAGAGACGAGACGGAGGAGATGATTGATAAAGAACAGAAGAGGTATTTAGCCGAGAAAGATGAAGGGACGGAGAGAGAAAGAGAAAGACGATTACAACCACAGCTGAAGTAGTTTTTAAGTGTTTAACTAAATCTAATCTAATAAATTGTGTTGCAAAACCATTCACAATTACATTTCATTGTACTGATATTACCGTATTTTTCTGATTATAAGGCACAAGATCAGTAATGTTGAATTCTGTTTTCGTACATAAATTGCACCGGATTAAAAGGCACATTAAGCGAAACAAATGGACGACACTTGAGTCTGATCCCTGCCTCCCTGTCTTGGTGAATGTGGATTATGAATGTGAATGTGGGTGGAAAATTAAAGTTTTGTTTGTTTTTTTATTTCCTACGAGGACGACCCAAATACACACTGAGTAATAATGTGTTTAAGGCAGCTTTGAGCACATTTGTTTACGTTTTACAGAAATGAAACTTAAAACCACATGACTCATTTGCATAAACTATAAGCGCTAAAAAAAAAAAAAAAAGAACAGCTTGGTCCTTGTGCGCTGATGTGGTTCAGCTTCTGGACTTACTCCGCGAGGCTCCTGACTACAGTAGTCGTAATGCTTTAAAAATCCATCGAATGGTGCAGCTTCGTAGTTTACCAAAGTCATACTAAAACATTTTGACAGATTTTTGAGCACTGTGTACCACATAAAATCGCTTCGAGGTCAGTAAACGCAACCAGAATTAATACATAAGATGCACCGGATTATAAGGCGCACTGTAGATTTTTGAGAAAATTAAAGGATTTTAAAGTGCGTCTTATAGTCCAGAAAATACGGTAGTAAAGTATTGTACTATCTGAACTTTGGTTCACGCTCTCTGTGGCACCTCAAGCCTGGTCAGCCATTCTTTTTTTTTTTTTACAAATAAAGTCAAAAACTAAGGAAGTGTGATGTCACCCACAGTGTTCAATGCCACTTAAATGAAGCTCGAGATGCTCAAGGTCACAGGGGAAATTTGGATATATATATATATATATATATATATATATATATATATATATATATATATATATCCAGTGGACCATCACAATATATCGAATTACATGTTTATTTGCTTAAATTAATAGTTATGGTGCAGCAGTGACTAAAAACAGAGGGAACTACATAGACCATGATCCTTTGTGCTGTTTCAGTCCAATCTACATGCTGAAATAATGTTTATTTAGCACTTTTAAATCTTAATTATTTGGATTATGGCAAGAGAAAATTTGTTACTACATAAAATATCGCAATAAATATCGTATCGTGAGATGCATATCATGAAAATATCGTATTGAGAGAATTGGATATTGTTACTTTCTACTGTATTTCATTCTATATTACACATGTCTGATGCAACGACTCCAGGGAGAATATCTGGACATTTACTCTGCAAATGTAAATCAAAATAAATCCTAAACACAAACACGCTCCAACTGGTCCAGGTTTGATGCTGTGCCTTAAACCAGAGCGGTGAGAGTGGTCAGAGTGGTCAGAGTGGTCAGAGTGGTCAGAGTGTGGTCTGACAGCAGCAGACAGTCCCAGAGCTGGAGCGAGCCCGAGCACCGAGGAGGAGGAGGGGAGAGGGAAATGTCACAGCCCATCTCTAATGAAGGGCCTTCGGGGAATCGTCGTTAGATAAATTATTTAAAGGCTTTCATTTAAAAACGTCCAAAAAAACTGCGCCGAGCCGTGATTTGCACCGGGGCCGGCGAAAGGTCAGGCAGGCGGGGAGCGCTTCATTAACCTCCCAGCACCTCCCCGCCTCAATTCTCCCTGTCAAAGAGCAGAGCGGCGAGGGCGGGTGGAGACGGGGGAGCGGGGGCGAGCGCCGCGCCTGATACGAGCCGGCCGGAGACGTCTGGAGCGAGGGGGTTATCGGCGAGGCTGGTGGCGGTAGTTCCAGGTAGACGCTCGGATGTTTTGGCGAGCGGGACTCCGGAGGGTCCAGCTTTGATCTGAAATGTTTTGTCCAAGCGTGGAAGTTACAGCGGCAAGAAAAGTTCCAGTGAGCTGCAGGTGGAGTAGAGTGAGGACACCGAGTTAAGTGTTTCCGAAGTTTGACCGGCGTGTTCTGACTGATAACTTTTTCGGTAATGTCAGGATTTGACATAGTTCAAATGATCCAGAGGGGAAGTGTGTACAACCTGCCCCAGATTTCTGCTCAGACTCAGTAGCAGTAAAGCAATTTTCAGTTTGTACGTTGTGTTATTGTGGGTTTATCTTAAGGAATAAACTCGATACTCAGATTCTGACACCACAGTGATAATAAAACTACATTTAGTCCTCCTACTTTTTACAATAAGATGTAATTTTCAACATTAAATGGCAGTACTTTCTTTTCTGTTCCCGTGTGGTCTGTGTAATACCTCAGTGGTCCAGGTAGGTTCCAGAGTGTTCCATGGGTGTGTCTTAGACGATGTCCACACGACAGCGTTGTTGTGCAGGGGTTCTCTGCTGGTTACGGGGCGATGACGGGGTCACAACGTCATCATTTTCCAAAAGCTGCGGTTTGCTTGTCCACATGACAATGCAACACCGACGTTCTCAGATTTTTCCACTCTGGAGCCTGAACAGAACAGTTTTCGCCCCCCTGAAACACCCGCTCCATGTGGACAAAAGGCCAAAATGAATACAAACTTATTAGCCATATTCCATAAATATTTACATCTCACGGTACAAAGTTTATTGCAATATTTTGTGGAGGCTGCAAACAAAACTGTTATAATATGTGACTTTTTCCTCTTCAAAACGCCTTGACAAGACTTAATCCAAAGAACTAAGACTTAAAAGTGTTAGAACTGTTATTTCTTCTTGTCGTCTGCACTGAAATGGAGCAAAGGATCATGGTCTATGTAGTTCCCTCTGTCTTTTTTTTAAGCTATTGCTGCACCATAACTCTTCATACATGCATCATGGATGGACTTCCGGTCAAACTGGGAAGGATTTTCCAAAAAAGTGAGCATCAAACCGCCATGTTTGTTTTCCCAGTGGGATGTGTCTATTGACAAAGTCGATCTTTTCAAGTCTTTTGAATCTTGTCACTTCTGTTTCTGGTTCTGATATTGTCATATTTTAGTTTTGGGATTCGGACATCGTAATTGTGTGGTTGTTGGATCCTAACAGCGGAAAACGACTTGAGAAATGGGCTTCGGAAGTTTGCGAACTCCATAACTGCAAAAGGGAATCAGATTTGTGTGGATTTATGAATTAAAAAATAGTGAAAGGCGAAGGCGACGGGCAGGATTGATCCAAAGAGAGAACCCAAAAATCATTTGCAGCGAGTTTGCAGCGAACATTTTGTATGTGGAACGCCAACAAAGCGAAATCCCGATCCCTCGCTCAACTTTGATTACGAATTTAAAAAGTCAACGCCAAAGCAAAAGGCACTAACTGTTCGCCAAGAAACACCTTCCACTGCAAAGAGACCAAGATTTTCAATTCCGCTGGGAAGAGAAACAGTTTGAACGGAGGTTTGCAGTCACACACATCTGATTCCCTTTTGCACTTATGGAGTTCGCAAACTTCCAAAGCCCGTTTTTCCAGCCGTTTTCCGCTGTTAGGATCCAACAACCACACAATTTACGATGTCCGAATCCCAAAACTAAAATATGACAATATCAGAACCAGAAACAAAAGTGAAATGGTTCAAAAGACTTGAAAAGATCGACTTTGATCGACGCATCCAACTGGGAAAACAAACATGGCGATTTGACGCTCGCTTTTACGATAAATCCTTCCCAGTATGCATTGCGTGTTGACCGGAAATCTGAAATTCGCGATGCATGTATTTAACCAAAAAGACTTGTAATTCGATACATTGTGATGGTCCACGATGTTATTGTGAGAACTTTGACTGTACGATATCACGATATTTCGATTATCTTTACATCCCTAGTTCCTTTTAGCCACTTGACCACAATCGCAGTTTCTCAAATCCAGGTTTTCTTCTAGAAGTCAGTCTCTTTCTTTCTTTCTCTCTTTCTTTTTGGCCCCCAGTGTATTTATAACAACGTTGGGCAGAGCCTGAAACATCATGTATCTAATCCGAGTTGTCCTCAGTGCAGCGGAGGGTGAACCTGAGGCCTGTTCCCGGAGCCGTCCTGGACCTCCTCGCGTCTCCGTCTCCTCGCGTCTGCTGATCGTGTCTCCTGATCGCGTCTGCTGATCGCGTCTCCTGATCGCGTCGCTCTTCGGCTGCTCCGCGGGGCCGGGGGACGTGTCTGTCTCTCCAGAGCAGGTGAAATAAAGCGAGTACAAGGAGAAGCCAGTAAGGCGTGGTGATCTCATTGTGTGAACATGCTCCAAATCCTCTCATTTTGCAAACCTGTCAGCCCCTCGGAAACGCTTTAAAGGCGCCGCGCTGAAAAAACGTGGAAAAACAGAACGAGTTCATTTGAAACGGTTTGTAGTCGTCCAAAGTGTTGGGGAAGTTACTTTAAAACCGTGAAGTGTTTTTACTGTCATTTTATTAGTCTCACCAAAATAACTCAGCGAGCGAAGATGCTGAACTTTTACGCTGTATCTGGACTAAACCAAGACTAAACCAGGACTAAACCAGGACTAAACCAGGACTAAACAGAGGACTGAACCAGGGACTAAACCAAGACTAAACCAGGACTAAACCAGGACTAAACAGAGGACTGAACCAGGGACTGAATGAAGGACTAAACCAGAAGGACTGAACCAGGACTAAACTAGGACTGAACCAAGACTAAACTAGGACTGAACCAGGACTAAACCAGGACTGAACCAGGACTAAAGCAGGTCTAAAACCAGGACTGAACCAGGACTAAACCAGGTCTAAACCAGGACTGAAGCAGGACTAAACCAGGTCTAAATCAGGTCTAAACCAGGTCTAAACCAGGACTGAACCGAGGACTGAACCAGGACTAAACCAGGTCTAAATCAGGTCTAAACCAGGTCTAAACCAGGAGGACTAACCCAGGACTGAACAGAGGACTGAACCAGGACTAAACTAGGACTAAACCAGGACTAAACCAGAACTGAACTAGGTCTGAACCAGGACTGAACCATAACTAAACTAGAACTGAACCAGGACTAAACTAGGTCTAAATCAGGATTAAACCAGGAGGACTAAACCAGGACTGAACCGAGGACTGAACCAGAACTAAACTAGGACCGAACCAGGACTAAACTAGGACTAAACCAGGACTAAACCAGAACTGAACTAGAGCTGAACCAGGATTAAACCAGGACTAAACCAAGGACAGAACCAGGACTGAACCAGGACTAAACTAGGACTGAACCAGGACTGAACCATGACTGAACCAGGACTGAACCAGGACTGAACCAGGACTGAACCAGGACTAAACTAGGACAGAACCAGGACTGAACCAGGACTAAACTAGGACTGAACCAGGACTGAACCATGACTGAACCAGGACTGAACCAGGACTGAACCAGGACTGAACCAGGACTGAACCAGGACTAAACTAGGACAGAACCAGGACTGAACCAGGACTAAACTAGGACTGAACCAGGACTGAACCATGACTGAACCAGGACTAAACCAAGGACAGAACCAGGACTGAACCAGGACTGAACCAGGATTGAACTAAGGACTGAAACGAGAACTGAACCAAGTCAAAACCAGGTCTAAACCAGGTGTAATCTTGGACTAGGACTTGGACTCTAGGACCGCCCCTGCGCTGGTCCATTCCCCGGAGGTGCGCCTGCATAAACCGTCGGGTAACTGCGGGCGCACCTCCCGGCCCCGATTCAGCTGATCCGAAACATAATCTTGAGTTTGTCTGCAGTAAAACTCCCGCTCATACTGAGAAACTTAAAGGTTGTATAGAGGATTTTTTTTTAAGGGAAGAGAAATACAGCGACAGTCCTTGTGCGCATTCAGAATTACTGTTGAAGTTTCCTGTCTAGAAGTAATTCAGCGACCGACACGTCAGTTTTTAGACCCTTCGTCTGCTTCGGTCGCGCCATCGCTGGACGAGATCTCCAAGAATCACCTCAGTTTGGCTTTGCTCCTTTTCCTCTTCTCTTCTTCTTTCAGCGACCTCAAAAACGGACTTTCTTTTGCGGCGAACCGGTCGTGGATTCTCGTCCGCCGTCGCGACAAACTTGGTGCGAAATGCGAGGAAGCGACAGTTCGAAAAAGCCTCTAAGAACCGCTGCGTAAACCACGTAATCCCCGCGCTCCGACGAGTCAGTTACACTAGGGAATTTGATTGACAACCCAACAGCCAATAGAAAATGAGGGAGCCTCGTTTTCTAATGGCTGATGTTTCTATGGCTGATGTTTATCTGGCCTCAACACGTCCACAGTTGATAGATTTTCGTTCTTTTTTTTTTTGGTCATCATAATTACAAAGCTGCTGCGTCTCTGTAATGGTATTTTAATCTTTCACTGACAGTTTGAAACTAAAAAAAAAAATCCTCCATACAACCTTTAAACTGTGTGTACGACCGTGGACGTGTTTCCTGTTCACAAACATTTGGAGACGTGCACAATCCGTGTATCATTCGTTCATTCGTTTTTCAATATAAAACCAAAAATAAGAAAATGAAAAAACAACAGTTTTCTTCGTTATTTGTCTCCAAAACCAAAATGAAAAAATGGATAACGATTTGTTTTTTCAGTTTTCGATTTTGTGTTTAAATGAAGAATGGAAAAAACGGATAACGGCCGTTTCCCGTTTACGTGTTCCGTTACGATGCCGGACTTTTGCACCGCGTACGGACTGAATCAGGACGGATCCAGGTCCGAGACCAGAGCGAGACCAGAGCGGGACTGAGACTGGGACCAGACCGGGACCAGAGCGGGACCAGGGAAGACTCCGAGCTTTGACTCCGAGCCTCCACAGGGTCCGAGCCTCAGCTTCGAGCTCCGGTCCTGCCGTGGGCTCTGAGCCTCCGGTCTGGTCCCGGTCTGGTCCTGGTCTTGTCTCGGTCTCGGTCTCAGGCCCGCTCTGGTCCCAGTCTGGTCCTAGTCTCAGTAGCGCTTTGGTCCCGGTCTGGTCCCGGACCTGGTCCATTTGAACCAAAAGCTCTTAGTTCGATTCATTTTCATTGGTGTGAATGCGTCAGTCAGATGCTTTCACCACCTCGGAACCAGCCGTGGTTCTTGAGCGCGGAGGACCAGAGCAGCTCTGTCCCAGTCTCAGTCCCGCTCTGGTCCCGGTCTGGTCTCAGACCTGGATCAGTCCTGATTCAGTCCGTACGCGGTGCAAAAGTTCGGGCATCGCAGTCACGGAAGTCACATAAACGGGAAACGGCCGTTATCCGTTTTTTCCATTCGTCATTTAAACACAAAATCGAAAACTGAAAAAACGAATCATTATCCGTTTTTTCATTTTGGTTTTGGAGACAAACAGCGAAGAAAACTGTTGTTTTTTCGTTTTCTTATTTTTGGTTTTATATTGAAAAACGAATGAACGAATGATACACGGATTGTGCACACACCCAGTTTAAAGTGTTTACCGTTACAGCTCTGGACAGTGTGCGATTCAAACTGGTTTCTCGTGGTCTGGCTGTTGTAGACTTTAGCGTGGTTTGTGTTCTCTCGCCGACACCCTTTAGAATAACACATCATGTCGTGTTTAGATTTTAATTGTTTAATTTGCTTTCATAATAACAATATATTCTGTAGCCGCAGGGAGGCTCAGGTCAAACCAGCGCCTCTTTTCACCGTCACTGTTGTTTGTTCACCCGGATGTTTTGTCACGATGTCAAAATGATCCACTGATATCAAAGTCTGAGGTTTTTGTTTGCTTTTCATTCGCATCATTACAGCGGTTTGACCTAATGAGCCTATTTCATCCACAGAATGATCAAACGTGTGAACAGGAAAGTTCAAAACCGATGATCTATCTGAATGATTAACGATTTATAGGACGCTCACATCAGGTCCTACAAATTCACAGTGTTGGGAGTGTTACTTTTAAAATGTAATCCACTACAGATTACAGATTACACACCCCAAAATGTAGTTTGTAACATAATCCATTAAATTACTTAAAGTGAGTAATGTAATCTGAATACTTTGGATTACTTGATTTGCTGTAAAGTAGCAAAGATGAGGAAATGTTAACGTAAGATGTTTTGTCTGATAAAAGAAAATAAAAAGCCCAAAATTTACTGAACTAAATTAAAAATATTATTGATAAAAGACGAGGAGACACGTCCACACAGCAGGATTTAGTCCTGTTAAATCCTGTTTGAGACATAGTTTAGGCCTGGTTTAGACCTGGTTTGGGTTTTAGACCTGGTTTTAGACCTGGTTTGGACCTGGACCTGGTTTGGACCTGGTTTTAGACCTGGTTTAGACCTGGTTTTAGACCTGGGTTTAGTCCTGGTTTAGTCCTAGTTTATACCTAGTTTAGACCTGGTTTTAGACCTGGTTTTAGACCTGGTTTAGACCTAGTTTAGACCTGGTTTTAGACCTGGTTTTTTAGACCTGGTTTAGACCTGGTTTTGGACCTTTGGACCTGGTTTTAGACCTGGTTTAGACCTGGTTTTAGACCTGGTTTAGACCTGGTTTTAGACCTGGTTTAGACCTGGTTTGGACCTGGTTTTAGACCTGGTTTAGACCTGGTTTAGACCTGGTTTAGACCTGGTTTAGGACCTGGTTTTTGACCTGGTTTAGACCTGGTTTGGACCTGGTTTGGACCTGGTTTTAGACCTGGTTTTAGGGTTCCTGGTTTTAGACCTGGTTTAGACCTGGTTTAGACCTGGTTTTAGACCTGGTTTAGACCTGGTTTTAGACCTGGTTTAGACCTGGTTTTAGACCTGGTTTAGTGTCCAGCAATGAGTGGAATTACCGAAAAAAGGGATAGAGCCCAAAATGTGAAAACAGGAAAATCCCTCTGTGTAATCCATTTATTTCAACAAAGTAACTGTAATCCAATTACCACTCACTGAAACAGTAACTGTAACTGAATACAGTTACTCATAATTTGTACTCTGATTACGTAACTCCAGTACATGTAATCTGTTACTCCCCAACACTGCAAATTCATGAGCATCACTCCCCCTTCAGAGCACGATTACAACACAATCAGCATGTTTAAACTACGGCTCATCGCATTTGTCAAGTTTTTTTGTACTGTTTTGTATCATGTTTTTGTATATTTGTGGAGAATTGTCACGTGGGTGAAGAAGTCTTATGGGCGGAGCATTGCACAGAATCTTAGTTTACCATAAGGAGAGTTAGACTAGGACTCGGGAGAGATCACTAAATTACTCAAAGATGTAAGGATAACATCTGTTTTTTTAATGAGGGAACATTATAACTTAATAGAAAGCTAAAAAACAAACAAAAAATAAAGTTGTATAACACCCGCTCTTTAATAGAATGAAAAAACAAATGAAGAAATTGAAGAAAAAGTAGATTCTTCCAGACTTAAGGGCCGTTCACACCAAAGCGTCAAAGCGTCCAGTTTCAATGTAAAGTCTATGTGGACGCGCGACTAGAGCGTCCTGCGTTTTTGCGGCGCGTCTTCAGCGTTTTGGCGTCAGCGGCCAAGACGCGCGTCCAAGGCGTCAGCGTCAAGAAGTTGAAAATGCTGAACTTTTCGCGTCAGACGCGCCGCGTCGACCAATCAGGGACGAGTATCCAGAGACGCAGCGACGTTATTATCAGGAAGCAAGACCCGAGAACCAGAACGAGAACCACAAACATGAACGGAGAATAAATATATACACCACAATCACCGAGCCGATCGCGAGGAATACACCAGGACCGGACCAGGACTAAACCAGGACTAGACCGGGACTAAACAAGGACTAGACCAAGACTAGACCGAGATTAAACAAGGACTAGACCGGGACTAGACCGTGATTAGACCAGGACCAGACCGGTATTAGACCAGGACTAGACCGAGACTAGACTAGACCGAGACTGACTAGACCGGGACTAGACGTATTAGACCAGGACTAGACGTAGACCTAGTATAGACCAGGACTAGACCGGTATTAGACCAGGACTAGACCGGAGGACTAGACCGGACTAGACCGAGACCAGGACTAGACCGGATTAGACCAGGTATTAGACCAGGACTAGACCGTATTAGACCAGTAGACCGGTATTAGACCAGGACTAGACCGGTATAGACCAGGACCAGACCGGGACTGATCCAGTGTCATTAGCGGAGTATAAATATATATACGCCCCAATCGTCGATCTGATCTCCTCCGTTGATGTTTTATGTCATAAAAACACTCTATCAGTCTGGTCTGACATTGTTTCGGGAAAAGACCAGGACCGGGCTCTTGTTTCCAGGGCAACGGACGCGCGTCAAGTATTTTTGTCCCGTTCGTCCACGGCGTCAAAGATGCGCGTCGGGGGCGTCTAAACTCAAATGCAAAGGCGTCCAAATAGAGGCGTCAAGGCGTTTTTTGACGCTTTGGTGTGAACGGCCCTTTATAGATTCTTCAGACAGGGCTGTGCTGCTGTGTGTGTAAGAGGCTGCTGTGTGTGTAAGAGGCTGCTGTGTGTGTAAGAGGCTGCTGTGTGTAAGGTTACGCTCAGACCAGGGCGTCAAAGCGTCCAGTTTATGTGCAAAGTCTATGTGGACGTGCGTCTGGGGCGTCCTGCGTTTTTGCGGCGCGTCTTTAGGCATCAGCGTGGCGCGAGTTTGATGTCGACACAGCGTCTTGAGTTTTCTGGCGTTGATGCTCTAGACGTGTGTCCAAGGCTTCGGCGTCAGAAGTTGAAAATGCGGAACTTTTCGCGTCGAACCAATCAGAGATGAGTATCCAGTGACAAAGCAACAATATTATCCAGAAGAAAGAGAAAGACCCGAGAACTGGAGCCACAAACGTTAGTGGATTCTGCAATCACCGAGCTGATCGCCGGGACTACACCAGGACTGGACCAGGACTGGACCAGGACTGGACCAGGACTGACCAGGACTGGATCAGGACTGGACCAGGACTAGATCAGGACTGACACAGGACTGGACCAGGACTGAACCAGGACTGAACCAGGACTAAATCAGGACTGAACCAGGACTAGATCAGGAATGAACCAGGACTGAACCAGGACTGAACCAGGACTGAACCAGGACTAGATCAGGACTGGACCAAGACTAGATCAGGAATGAACCAGGACTGAACCAGGACTGGACCAGGACTGGAACCAGGACTGAACCAGGACTAGATCAGGAATGAACCAGGACTGAACCAGGACTGACCAGGACTGGACCAGGACTGAACCAGGACTAGATCAGGACTGGACCAGGACTAGATCAGGAATGAACCAGGACTGAACCAGGACTAGATCAGGACTGGACCAGGACTACACCAGGACTGGACCAGGACTGAACCAGGACTGAACCAGAACTAGATCAGGACTGAACCAGGACTGGACCAGGACTGAACAGGACTAGATCAGGACTGGACCAGGACTAGACCAGGACTGACCAGGACTGAACCAGAACTAGATCAGGACTACACCAGGACTAAATCAGGACTGAACCAGGACTAGATCAGGAATGAACCAGGACTGAACCAGGACTGGACCAGGACTGAACCAGGACTAGATCAGGACTGGACCAGGACTAGATCAGGAATGAACCAGGACTGAACCAGGACTGGACCAGGACTGGACCAGGACTGACCAGGACTGAACCAGGACTAGATCAGGAATGAAACCAGGACTGAACCAGGACTGAACCAGGACTGGACCAGGATGAACCAGGACTAGATCAGGACTGGACCAGGACTAGATCAGGACTGGAAGGACTAGATCAGGAATGAACCAGGACTGACCAGGACTAGATCAGGACTGGACCAGGACTACACCAGGACTGGACCAGGACTGAACCAGGACTGAACCAGAACTAGATCAGGACTGAACAGGACTGGACCAGGACTGAACCAGGACTAGATCAGGAATGGACCAGGACTAGATCAGGAATGAACCAGACTGAACCAGGACTGGACCAGGACTGGACCAGGACTGGACCAGGACTGAACCAGGACTAGATCAGGACTGGACCAGGACTAGATCAGGACTGCACCAGGACTAGATCAGGACTGGACCAGGACTAGATCAGGACTGAACCAGGACTAGATCAGGAATGGACCAGGACTAGATCAGGAATGAACCAGGACTGAACCAGGACTGGACCAGGACTAGATCAGGACTGGACCAGGACTACACCAGGACTGAACCAGGACTAGATCAGGACTGGACCAGGACTAGATCAGGACTGCACCAGGACTAGATCAGGACTGGACCAGGACTGGACCAGGACTGGACCAGGACTGGACCAGGACTACACCAGGACTGGACCAGGACTAGATCAGGACTGGACCAGGACTACACCAGGACTGGACCAGGACTGAACCAGGACTGGACCAGGACTGGACCAGGACTGGACCAGGACTGGACCAGGACTGATCAAGACTGGACCAGGACTAGATCAGGACTGAACCAGGACTAGATCAAGACTGGACCAGGACTAGATCAGGACTGAACCAGGACTAGATCAGGAATGGACCAGGACTAGATCAGGAATGAACCAGGACTGAACCAGGACTGGAACCAGGACTGAACCAGGACTAGATCAGGACTGGACCAGGACTAGATCAGGACTGGACCAGGACTTCAGGAATGAACCAGGACTGAACCAGGACTGGACCAGGACTAGATCAGGACTGGACTAGGACTAGATCAGGACTGGACTAGGACTAGATCAGGACTGGACTAGGACTAGATCAGGAATGAACCAGGACTGAACCAGGACTGGACCAGGACTAGATCAGGACTGGACCAGGACTAGATCAGGACTGGACCAGTGTCATTAGTGTAGTATAAATATAAACATGCTGCAGTCGTGGACCTGATCTCCTCCGCTGATGGTTTTATGTAATAACAACACTAAAGTCTCTCTCAGTTCGGTCTGACTTCGTTCTGGGAAAAGACCAGGATCGGGCTCTTGTTTCCAGGGCAACGGACGCGTGTCAAGTATTTTCCTCCTGTTCGTCCACAGTGTCAAAGCCGCCCGTCGCCGTCGACTAAACTCAAATGCAAACGCGTCCACATAGACGCCAAACAGGGCGTTTTATGACTCTGAGGTCGGAACAGGTTTTATGAGGCTGCTGTGTGTAATGGGCTGCCGTGTGTATCTGCTGTGTGTAATGGTCCGCCGTGTGTTCTGCTGTGTCGTCGCTTCTGTCTCAGGAGCGCAGTGGGTCCGAGCTGCCACATCAAAGAGCCGTAATCAGGCTGACGGGGAGAGACGTGTCTCTGTGTGTCAATCCTCCTCCTCCGGCACCGTCCACGTCTCTGAGCAGCTCCAGTCAGAGCGGGAGGGCATCTGAGCGAGCACACGGCACACGTAAACACAGTCGAACGCGGACCGCAGAGGAACATCAGCTATTAACCAGAATCCTGAATCGCAATTTTTCAGACGATTGCAAATGCGCTTAGATTTGCAATTTATATTTGAATAAAAAGATTCACATTTTTGGTTCAGGAGAATTAAACAAAAAATGAAATCTGAACTGAAAAACTAATACAAGAATCACATTTCAGATTTGTACAGATAAGATAAGATAAGATAAGATAATCCTTTATTGTCTCCCATGGGAGAAATTTGTCTTGGGACAGGGGGTCACATGTTTTATCAAAAAACAGGACGACACAACACAAAGCAGCACATAAACAAACACCATAAAACAAAGTAAATATGAGACCAGTATGACCACGAGTGATGCACCAACAGGACGCTTAAATTATCCTTAACAGGCAAACCCTTGCATTCTTCTGTTCTATTAATTATTGCACATTCCCTAAGCCTATGTGCAGTTTTAGTTATAATTATTGCACATTCCCTAAGCCTATGTGCAGTTTTGATTGCACATTCCCTAAGCCTATGTGCAGTTTTGATTGCACATTCCTAAGCCTATGTGCAGTTTTGATTGCACATTCCCTAAGCCTATGTGCAGTTTTAGTTATAATTATTGCACATTCCCTACACCTATGTGCAGTTTTAGTTATAATTATTGCACATTCCCTACACCTATGTGCAGTTTTAGTTATAATTATTGCACATTCCCTTAGCCTATGTGCAGATTTAATTATTGCACATTCCTTAAGCCTATGTGTAGCTTTAATTGCACATTCCCTACACCTATGTGCAGTTTTGATTGCACAATCCCTGAGCCTTTTATAATTATTTTTTAACTGCATTATCTGAGTTTAGCAGTTTAACAGCGAGTGGTACAAAAGAATGTTTGAATCTGTTCAGTTTACAGTTTGGGACCCTGAACCTTCTGCCTGATGGCATCAACTCAAACTGACTGTGAAGAACATGGGTTGGGTCACTGCTCCTTCCTGCCGAGCTTCCTCACAGTCTCCTCAAAAATTTGCTGAAATGAGCTCGGGGCCACACCCATTATTTTACCTGCTCTTTTAGTCAAGGTAAAAATCTGTACATATCTAAAGTTCCAAGATAAACGGTTTTATTTATGCAGAATAAATCAGGGAGATGTTTGTGGAGAAAATTACAGTAGGTTGTTTCAGAAATTACAACATGTTAATCGTGTCCATTTAAATTGTGAGTTCAGTTTGACTGTGATTAATCTTCAAGCCCGAGCGTTTATGTCAATCATTTTTACGTTTTTTGTCTGTATTTGAGGCATCCTTCAATGCCACTGAGTAAAGCAGTCCAGAGCAGAGTCCTGCACGGGTCCATTTTTAGAGACCCACACCCGCCCGTTAACCCGTGATTATATCAAAGTTAAATCTGCCCAGACCCGTTAAGATTCCGCCTGTGCTCGAGATAAATCACACAGAAATTAACAACATTCTGACTGAAGCATCCATCAGAATAAGAATTGAAAAGTTCCAACTTCAAGAATTACAATCAGAAAATGAAATGAAACGAGATGCCGCTTATTTTGTGCTGCACACGGCACGGACTGAACCAGGACTGATTCTAGGATTGAACCAGGACTAAAACAAGACTAAACTAGGACTAAACCAGGACTGAACTATGACAAAAACAAGACTAAACTAGGACTAAACCAGGACTAAAACAAGACTAAACCAGGATTAAACTAGGACTGAACCAGGACTAAACCAGGACTGAACTAGGGCTGAACCAGGACTGAACCAGGACTAAACCAGGACTAAAACAAGACTAAAACAAGACTAAAACAGGACTGAACCAGGATTAAACTAGGACTGAACCAGGACTAAACCAGGACTGAACTATGACAAAAACAAGACTAAACTAGGACTAAACCAGGACTAAACCAGGACTAAAACAAGACTAAACCAGGATTAAACTAGGACTGAACCAGGACTAAACCAGGACTGAACCAGGACTAAACCAGGACTAAACCAGGACTAAAACAAGACTAAAACAGGACTGAACTAGGACAAAAACAGGACTAAACCAGGACTAAACCAGGACTGACTGTGGGGACGGGCTACTCATGACCTTGCCTGCTCCACAGGCTTCAGTTTCTTGCTCTCAAGTCCAAGATTAGTCCTGGTTTAGACCTGTTGTAGTCCTGTTTTAGTCCTGATTTAGTCCCGACCTGTCCTTGTTTAATCACTACCTGCTCGTATACCCGCCCGTAAAATTCCAGAACGTTAAAACCCGCCCGTTTCAAAAATGATTTGCCCGAACCCGAGCACAGACTCTGGTCCAGAGTCTGGGGCAATAGCACGAGTGTTAGAGAATTCTATGATATAAATGTATTTCTTTGATTAAAGTCTCATTAAAGTGTTACTCATTTATATATGTAATTCTTTCACTAAAGTATTAATCATTTAAAGGGTGAATCATTTAAATATTAATCATGGTGTAATCAACATTGCTTTGGGTCTGTTTTGGTTCAGGAAATACAGGACATGATACCAGCAGCAGATGTGAATGACATGTCAACTGACAGATTAAGCTAATCTACTATGGGCGCCAACAATTCTGGGTTTGTCCCATCTTATGTTAAAACTAAAGGCCTTGGGGAACTACTAAATTGTCTATCTTTGGGATATGTAATCAAATGTGAAATGGGAGGGTGGTTCAGTTGACGATTGTTAGTTATAAGATAACATGTGAAATGTATGTATTGTGATGTCATCAAGTATGCTTATCTGTGACATGATTTTCAATAAAAGTGTGACTTGGAGAGTTGTTGAGCAGAGTCGGTCAGGGAGCTGACAGACAGTGTGCTCGACTCTCCTTGCGCAAGTATAAATTTTAACCGTCTCTTTCTGGTGTGTCTTTATTTAATGTAATCTGATGTCTTAGGGTAGAATTCCCTGACAACGAGTCTCCATCCTGTAGCTCTGGAGGTACCAGTAGTTCTTCAGCCCCTTCCAAGCAGCCAAGGGGTTTCTGAATTATACAGTACGTACTTTGCTGACGAACTAAGATCTGATTAATTAAAAGCTCATCGTTTTAAATGCATGTTTTTAATGTCTAACTTTGTGCTCTAATAAATGGATAATGGTTTATGTTTCATGAGCATCTAACTGTCCGACTGGTCACCATCATTTAGTGCAGGGGTGTCAAACTCATTTTGGTCCGGGGGCCATATCCAGCCGACTTTGATCCCAAAGGGGCCGGATCAGAAAACTCATGTCATATAAACCCCAAAAATAACAATAAGTTCAAATATTTGTGCAGAGAAACACAAATCTATTACAGAAATCTTTTTTAATTGATGAACTCTTTCTTATTATAATATTATGAACAACCTGAAACTTGAAGAAAAATTTAATTTCAACACAAAGTTTTAACATGAACTTGTATGCAAACAGGAATAAGTCAGTTTTTCTTGGAAAATCCTGCACTCGGCTCCACTTTTCTCATGTTGGACATTTTTCTGATGAGGGTGTCACGGTCAACAGTCAAAACGATCGTCCTTTAAGAGCGTTTGGAAAGAGACAAGTCTTCATTTGTGCTGCTCTGGTGGGAGGGGCCACGTACAGAGACGCTGGAGACGCTGCTGTGATAAACACCACAGAAAATTAACAATATTTTAATAGAAAATATAATTAAAATATTTTAGTAGAAAATCACCCAAGGGCCACATTAAAGGTTTTGGAGGGCCGGATCTGGCCCCCGGGCCTTATGTTTGACACCTGTGATTTAGAGGAACATTTAGAGAATTTAGTGCTTCGCTCATCGATTCAGCAGAAATCTGTCGTGTTTTTCAGTCGACTGTGATCACTTTAAGACGGCCTGTCACGATAATCACTATATCCACTTTGTTCCACACGTGAAAGCTGGAACTGTATATTTTTGGTTCCATATTTATCGCGTGAACACTTTCGTTGCAATAGTGAGGACAGAGCTGATATTTTGATGTCTTATGTAAAACTTGAGCTGTGAGTAGAATAACTTTTATGGCCAATTATCAGTTCGTTCTGTAATTTATAGGCGCTATTCACACTTATGTCACAAAACCGGCAGACGTTTTTGTAACATGCGGATGATGACTTCTGACAGGCTCTGTTGGCGATAATAACTCTGACAAAATCTGGGAAAACCGCGAAATGTCCCGGTTCTCTTTATTCAGATGTCAGCGTAGGTGAAGCTGCAGATTAGTGACAGTGACTCTACTTCCTGTTTACATTATCACCAATCTTTTATGCCAGGGGTGTCAAACTCATTTTGGTCCAGGGGCCATATCCAACCTACTTTGATCCCAAAGTGGCCGGATCAGAAAACTCATGTCATATAAACCCCAAAAATAACAATAAGTTCAAATATTTGTGCAGAGAAATGCAAATCTATTACAGAAATATTTTTTTAATTGATGAACTCTTCCTTTTACAAAATATTATAATATTATGAACAACCTGAAACTTTAAGAAAAATTTAATTTCAACACAAAGTTTAACATTAACTTGTGTGCAAATAGGAATAAGACCATTTTTCTTGGAAAATCCTGCACTCGGCTCCACTTTTCTCATGTTGGACATTTTTCTGATGAGCGTGTCACGGTCAACAGTCAAAACGATCGTCCTTTAAGAGCGTTTGGAAAGAGACAAGTCTTCATTTGTGCTGCTCTGGTGGGAGGGGCCACGTACAGAGACGCTGGAGACGCTGCTGTGATAAACACCACAGAAAATTAACAATATTTTAATAGAAAATATAATTAAAATATTTTAGTACAAAATCAGCCAAGGGCCACATTAAAGGTCTTGGAGGGCCGGATCTGGCCCCCGGGCCTTATGTTTGACACCTGTGTTTTATGCTTTAAAAATCACGTGTCTGAAGCGCAGCCCATATGGAAAAAAAAATGGATAAATAATATAAGAATTTACCACCGTCTTTGTAGTAAATCTTAAATTGTTTAAGGTTAATATGTGTCATGTGTGGTTTACTCCTTTTGCATTTTTCTCATACAACTATAGTATGAAAAACGAGTAAAGATAAAGTGAACATTTTGCCTGAGATTTACAGGTAATGTGCATGATAAACAGTGACTTTAAAAATGTAATCCCCTACAGATTACAGATTACAGACCTCAAAATGTAGTTTGTATCCATTAAATGACTTAAAGTGAGTAATGTAATCTGAATACTTTGGATTACTTGATTTGTTGTAGAGAAGCAAAGATGAGGAAATCGTAACGTAAGAAGTTTTGTCTGATAAAAGAAAATAAAAAGCCCAGACTTTACTGAACCGTATTAAAAATATTATTGATAGAAGAGGAAGAGACACATTCACGCACCATGGTTTAGTCTTGTTAAATCCTGATTTAGTCCTGGTTTAGACCTGGTTTAGACCTGGTTTAGACCTGGTTTTAGACCTGGTTTAGATCTAGTTCAGACCTGGTTTAGTTTCCGGCAATGAGTGGAATTACCGAAAAAAAGAAAAAAAAAATAACAGGAAAACAGAAAAATACCACCATGTAATCCATTTATTTCAACAAAGTAACTGTAATCCAATTCCCACTCACTGAAACAGTAACTGTAACTGAATACAGTTACTCATAATTTGTACTCTGATTACATAACTCCAGTACATGTAATCTGTTACTCCCCAACACTGATGATAAACTACATTTTCTTTGTATGTTCCATGTAATGTTTGTATTCTTAGATTTTTATTTATTTATTTTTTAACTGCAACATATAATTAAAGTCAGAATGGGGATTTGAACCCAGGTCATTTATGTGAAAGTTTAGTGACTTAACAATTGAGCAAAACATCTTCTACTCTCAGAGGAAACAATGGCAGATATTGAGGACAGTTACACCTGATATGACCTCTTGTCAGTTGAGGCATGTGTAGGGAGACCAAACGTCCGTTTTTCCCTGGACATGTCCGTATTTTGCGTCCTGTCCGGGGCGTCCGGGTTTTTTTTTATAAAGTGATGCAAATGTCCGGGTTTTCAGTACCGTTCATTGGGGGCATTAAACTGAGCGTCTGTCGTAGCGTCTGTGACTCAGAAGGAGCGAGACACAAACAGTCGCTCAGTCTGAAACATACAGAAGCACAAATGCGCATTTAACAATGACTTGTACAAGAAATTCTCTGTTTTGCATCCTGGTCGGGACAAGTGTGAGTCCATGTGCACAGGTTGTGAGGTGAGAGTTCAGTGTCCCTCGTTTATCACTGGAGTTACGTTCTAAAAATAACCCGATAGGTGAAATCCGCGAAGTATCAACTTTATATTTTACAATTATTCTATCTGTGTTAAGGCTGTAAAACCCCTCACCACCACACACTTTATACACTTTTCTCAGACAGGATCGACAGGTGCAACCCTTTTTACTTCTTCTTAAAACTTATTCCTGCTGTCGTCCTTGTGTTATTTTCCTCCTTCTTTATGTATATTCCATAATGGAGCCCAACAGCACAGAGTCCTGCACGGGTCCATTTTTGGAGACCCGCAGTACAACACCGCACCTGCCAGTACAGGACCGCACCTGCCCGTTAACCTGAGATTATATCAAACTTTTGCGCTGCCTACGCCACGAACTGAACCAAGACTAAACCAGGACTAACCCAGGACTGATTCCAAGACTGAAGAGGAGGACTAATCCACGACTGAACTAGGACTAAAACAGGACTAAACCAGGACTAAACCACCAGAACTGAAACAGGACTCACTGTCAGGACGGGCTCGGAGGTGACCACAGGAGAAAGGACCGGCTCAGCTCCGCACCTCACGGAGGTAAAAGCGGCAGTTGCCCGATCGCGATTTGCGGACAAACTGCTCGGCGTTTTCTCTCTTAAGTCCAAGATTAGTCCTGGTTTAGACCTGGTTTAGTCCTGACCCACCCGTGTGTAATTACTACCCGCCTGTAATACACAATACGCGCTCATACGCTGTAAAAAATTGCAAAATTGCACAAAAAATAAAATCCGAGAAACTGAATCAAAGTTTTTCTGTGATTCTGTGGTAAAAATGACCTTTGTCCAACACTTGTGAGGACATTGTGTGTGGGATTAGTGTCATATTCAGCTCTTGCAGGTTACAAAGTTTTATATGTTTCATGCTGCACATATTTACCAAAGATCTTGTAAGTGTTTTCACTGTCATATACAAACCTTTTAGGATTCAGATAAAACATGTTAAAATGGTGTATGATTTGTCTGTACGTCTTCCATGGGAGAGCGCTGATCTTTTGAACACTTAAGAGTCTCTAAAGCTGCGTTCAGTCTGCAGCCTGAAGTGACCCAAATCTGATTTTTTGGCCCCTGTGTGACCTGTATCTGATCTTTTAACCCTCTCAGGCTCAAATTAATTTTTAGTATCAGGAAAAATCTGATATTTGGGGAAAATTATAATATGGGGTAGTAATATACAATCCTGACTTTTTTATCCTTTGTGAAAAAAAAAGCATTTTGCACTTCTGGCCGTTTGCGTGGAGCCGTTCTTGCACAGTCTGCATCGTCCACGTTTATCAGCATGGATGGGAGAAAAGGCTCCTGAGTAAAAAAAGCTCATAAAATATGGATGTGGAGTAAGTAGGTAATTGGAATTTAGCTGTTGCAAATCTGCAACGCCTGCCTGGAGAGGGTTAATGACAGTCTGAACCACACAGATCTGATTTTTTCAAATGTGACCCAGGCCACTTGGATATGTGCTCCTAAAACCGATACATATCTGATCTTTTGACATGTGACTTCAGTCTGAACGGTCAAAGTGCATTCATCCACCTACACGTTATCAACAAGACACAAACGTCACTATTCTGCGCTGAAGTAGGCGAAAATTGTTAATGAACTCTGTGTCACTGAAGCGAAGCACATCACCACTCACCACTCTTGGCTCCGTCTCCACATCCACACGTTCCTTTCAACGTTCTGAACCACAAAAAACACCACGACCAAAAACCTCGTCCTTCTCCTTCTCAATCTCCTCCTTAAAACAAGTAAGTTGTTCATGTTCTGGCTCCGGTACGAGAGGAACTTTAAAATCTCCAGGTGCTCGATGCTGCGTCCATGTTTGGACAACTTCCGTAAACACAGAGACGCTCGCTGCGGTTGACGTCGTCGTGTCTCCAGTGTCACATGTGGGACACTTTTGGGCCGTTTAATGTTCACACTGGAGTCACATACAAGTCACACTTAACTGGAAATGTGAACGACCTCGAAAAAACATCGGATTTCACAAAAAAATCCGAATTGAGCGTTAAGCCCTGCAGTCTGAACGTAGCCAAAGTGAGTGGTTTGGACTTTTGTTGGGTTTCCATGCTCTAATGAGGAAACAACATTAAAACATAGATCAGGAAACGGTTTCATACGGTGTTTCTTTAAGGTGTAGAGGAAAGTGGAATCACGACCGTAAGCTTTGTGCGAATTCAAAAATACGATGAGCCCTCAGTTTTCATTTTGGCGAGACAAACTTGCGCCTAGTCTCCTCTGAGTGACACTCCGGAGCTTATTTACGCGGAGAAGAGTGCATTACGGAGGACTTAAGCTTGTATTAGACGTAGTGTGGACTTCCTGGAGAGTCGGTGCTGTGTCATCTGCTCCCGTCTCTCTCCGGGACGGCACACGCTGCACCGGGATTAGTCAAATTAGCATTAGGCATGTCGCTAAACGGCTCAGAACATTTGGGTGTGTCACCGCCGGATGGGCCCGAGACGTCAGACTCAGAGTAAAAGGCTGTCGAGAACAAGTTCAGCTCAAGTACTTTCAAATCAGGCATGTTAAAGGTCCAAGAGTATGTAAAATGGACTCGAAAGAGATTTTAGACATGTAAGAACGGTTTAGACCTGGATTTAGTCCTGATTTAATCCTGGTTTTAGTTCTGGTTTAGTCCTGGTTTAGACTTGGTTTTAGTCCTGGTTTTAGGCCTGGTTTAGTCATAGTTTAGTCCTGGTTTTAGTTCTGGTTTAGACCTGATTTAGATCCGGTTTAGACCTGGTATAGTCCTGGTTTTAGTTCTGGTTTAGACCCGGTTTAGATCCGGTTTAGACATGGTTTTAGAGCTGTTTTATTCCTGGTTTAAACCTGGTTGAAACCTGGTTGAGGTCTGGTTTAGTCCTGGTTTTAGTCCTGGTTTAGTCCTGGTTTAGACCTGGTTTAGACCTGGTTTTAGTCCTGGTTTTAGTTCTGGTTTAGACCTGGTTTAGACCTGATGTAGACCTGGTTTTAGACCTGGTTTAGTCCTGGTTTAAACCTGGTTTAGACTTGGTTTTAGTCCTGATTTTAGTCCTGGTTTAGTCCTGATTTAGTCTTGGTTTTAGTTCTGGTTTTAGTCCTGGTTTAGACCTGGTTTTAGTCCTGGTTTAGTCCTGGTTTTGGTTCTGTGTACAGCATTTGTTGGCAGGTAACAGTTCTGGAAGTCAGATGATTTCCAGATCACCAGGAAGTAAAACTTTAAACCTAAAATGACCAAACTGGAAAATAAGTGAGGAATTTTGAACAAAATCTTAAAAATATAATCTTAACTTAGCTGTGTTTTATTAAAATAAGTAAAGTCACATTAAAGTCTGCTGTACGTGTGGATTCCTTCTACTGTCAAACTCCAATATGTTATTTAAAGACACAATATCTGAAAGAGAAGGAGTTCAAATAAGAAATGTAAGATCCTTTTCAAAAATAAGTCTTTTTGTTCATGTTGATGCTCAGCTGAGGAAATGATACATGGAGTTTCCAGTGATTGAAGGACCTAATCAGACCTTCACCATCAGTTCTCTCAGTTCACAACATTATCACAGCTCAGTTAAAGCATCAGCAGAGGCCACAGACAAACCTCCAACACCAACAGGTTTTACTCTGAGAACACGCACCCTGTGGACGCAGCGTCTTACCAACTGTCTCACTTTGGACTTGGACAACAGGACACTGACACAGCAGACAGAGGACGGGAGCTGGAGATCTCTGCTGCAGACAGATCATTTTTTTTAAATCCATCTCTTAGGAAATTGTTAATCTGGCATCCAAAGGACAGAGTCTCGTGCCAAAACAGTACTCTCCTGATGGCACTTCATCACTGCAAAAGTCCATCACAGCTCTTATTGAATGGCTTCTGTCACTGCTCATTTGATGCCCAAGTTCTGGAGCGTGACACAGCTTTAACTCACCTGAAAACACAAACAGGAGACATTTATTTGCCAGAAAAGATCACAGTCAACTTACCGGCTCCACTCGGCTGAGAAAGAAGAAGAAATGTTTGGAGGAAACCCACCCAGACAAAGGCTACGTTCACACTGCAGCCTGAAGTGACCCAAATCCGATTTTTTGGCCCCTATGTTCCTGTATCTGATCTTTTAATGTCTGAACCACACAGATCTGATTTATTCAAATGTGACCCAGGACACTTGGATATGTGCTCCTAAAACCGATACATATCTGATCTTTTGACATGTGACTTCAGTCTGAACGGCCAAAGTGCATTCATCCACCTACACGTTATCAACAAGACACAAACGTCACTATTCTGCGCTGAAGTAGGAGAAAATTGTTAATGAACTCCGTGTCACTGAAGCGAAGCACATCTCCACTCACCACTCTTGGCTCCGTCTCCACATCCACACGTTCCTTTCAACGGACGTCGCTGCCACTGCTCCACAAAATGTCACGGCCAAAAACCTCATCTTTCTCCTTCTCAATCTCAAGTTGTTCATGTTCTGGCTCCGGTACGAGAGGAACTTTAAAATCTCCAGGTGCTCGATGCTGCGTCCATGTTTGGACAACTTCCGTAAACACAGAGACGCTCGCTGCGGTTGACGTCGTCGTGTCTCCAGTGTCACATGTGGGACACTTTTGGGCCTTTTAATGTTCACACTGGAGTCACATACAAGTCACATTTAATTGGAAATGTGAACGACCTCGCAAAAACATCGGAAAAAACAAAAAAATCCGAATAGAGCGTTAAGCCCTGCAGTCTGAACGTAGCCAAAGACACACAAACTCCACACAAAAAGACCACACATGGGCTGGGAGATGCACAAAGACCTTCTTGTTGTAAGGTCCCTTTTTTTTTATTTTTCAAGTCGCCCTCCCTGTCCTGCTGAGAATCTGGTCCGTGTGTTTGTCTCCTTCAGACTCCATCCTCACCCGGATCTGTGGCAGCGATCTCCAAAGGCTGATCTGCCTCGTGACCGACCAGTGTGTCTACGGCTGTCCATTTTTTTTTAAGATTCTCTAGGTTAGAACCCTGTGTTTGGTTCCATATCTGGCCAATATATTCAGGTCCAAATTTTATGCAAATTAGTTAATATTTATAGGTCTGAATCTCGACAGGATGGTTTCGGTGTCACTGAAGTCCAGGCTTTGTCCATCCATCCAGTGACTTCAGGAAAGTTTCATGGTGCATCCTCCCGGTGTCACAAGTTTCTCTCTCACTCCAAACTTTCTTTCTGCTGCTCGATTATCGTTTTCTGCTGCAGATTTCACGACTTGCAGTTTGTAATCTGCAAAAAAATGTATTCAGTCTTCTCAGTCGTCTTTATAAGTTTGTTTAAATGTTGAATTGTTCAGTGGTGCAGAAGTAACGGTGCGATCGACTGACATGATACAGACAGAACAGAGGCTCTTTCTGCAGGAGACATGCGCAGTAGAGCCAAGTGACAGTGGTACAGGAGGAACAGGAGCAGCAGATCCTCACACACAAGACTAGAACCTCTCCACACTTCACTGAAACATTTTAATATAGAAGTCGCACCAGAGGAAACACCCAAACCATGAAAAAAAGTGCAAAATAGTCAGAAAAATACGATAGTCATAGTTCAAGAGGTCAGTCGACACTTATTCAGAAAGACCTGAGCTGAGGATGGGGACTGTCACATACTTATGAACTCTTTTTTGTGAAGATGACAGAAATCCACTTTATTTCTGCAGCACATTTTACAAACAAAGCCGTTTCCAAAGAGCTGCACAGAGATCATAAAATGAAGACAACAAATGTGGAAAATTGCTAAAATTTGTCATACCAGTCCTAAAACAATAAAACCAAAGTCAAATCAAATAAAAGCAAAACTATAACGCAGTAAATAAGTAAAATAAATAAAAAGACACAGAGGACCACGCGACTCACGCGGTGTTAAAACAGAAAAACCACGCATCACTGGCATCTCGTGTGAGCGTGGACCCCCGGGACGCTCTGTGTGAACGTGACGCAGCAGGACTCTGCACGAGAACAACAACAGGCTGTAAAACACTGATCAGAGAGACGCTCCAGAGTGAACTTGACAAGGACTTCAGTGTTCAGCAATGTCGTGAACGTAAACAAGTGCACAGAGTAACACTGCACCGCGTTTATTCTCGCAAACACTTGTGTACTTAAAGGTTGTATGGAGGATTTTTTTTAGTTTCAAACTGTCAGTGAAAGATTAAAATACCATTACAGAGACGCAGCAGCTTTGTAATTATGATGACCAAAAAAAAAAGAACAAAAATCTATCAACTGTGGACGTGTTGAGGCCAGATAAACATCAGCCAATAGAAAACGAGGCTCCCTCATTTTCTATTGGCTGTTGGGTTGTCAATCAAACTCCCTAGTGTAACTGACTCGTCGGAGCGCGGGGATTACGTGGTTTACGCAGGCGGTTCTTAGAGGCTTTTTCGAACTGTCGCTTCCTCGCATTTCGCACAAAGTTTGTCGCGACGGCGGACGAGAATCCACGACCGGTTCGCCGCAAAAGAAAGTCCGTTTTTGAGGTCGCTGAAAGAAGAAGAGAAGAGGAAAAGGAGCAAAGCCAAACTGAGGTGATTCTTGGAGATCTCGTCCAGCGATGGCGCGACCGAAGCAGACGAAGGGTCTAAAAACTGACGCGTCGGTCGCTGAATTACTTCTAGACAGGAAACTTCAGTAATTCTGAATGCGCACAAGGACTGTCGCTGTATTTCTCTTCCCTTAAAAAAATCCTCTATACAACCTTTAAGGGTCCTATGAGAGGTTGGTACTTGCAAATCGTGACTTAGACTCGAATCAGACTGGAATAGGACTTGACACTTGACTTGATAAAATGGAATAAGACTTGGGACTCAACTTGGACTTGAAGGTCAGTGACTTGGAACTTGACTCTGACTAGAGGTCTGTGACTTGAGAAGCACTTTTAAATCTGAATTCTTTCTATTTTGACCTTAATGATTCACACTAAGTCTACGTTCAGACTGCAGGGCTTAACGCTCAATTCAGATTTTTTTGTGAAATCCGATGTTTTTGCGAGGTCGTTCACATTTCCAATTAAATGTGACTTGTATGTGATCTCCAGTGTGAACATTAAACGGCCCGAAAGTGTCCCACATGTGACACTGGAGACACGACGACGTCAACCGCAGCGAGCGTCTCTGTGTTTACGGAAGTTGTCCAAACATGGACGCAGCATCGAGCACCTGGAGATTTTAAAGTTCCTCTCGTACCGGAGCCAGAACATGAACAACTTACTTGTTTTAAGGAGGAGATTGAGAAGGAGAAGGACGAGGTTTTTGGTCGTGGTGTTTTGTGGGACAGAACGTTGAAAGGAACGTGTGGATGTGGAGACGGAGCCAAGAGTGGTGAGTGGAGATGTGCTTCACTTCAGTGACACAGAGTTCATTAACAATTTTCACCTACTTCAGCGCAGAATAGTGACGTTTGTGGTTTGTTGATAACGTGTAGGTGGATGAATGCACTTTGGCCGTTCAGACTGAAGTCACATGTCAAAAGATCAGATATGTATCAGTTTCAGGAGCACATATCCTGGGTCCTGAAATTAATACTAATACTAAAGTGTCCTGGGTCACATTTGAAAAAATCGGATCTGTGTCGTTCAGACTGTCATTAAAAGATCAGATACAGGAACATAGAGGCCAAAAAATCGGATTTGGGTCACTTCAGGCTGCAGTCTGAACGCAGACTAAGACTTGGGACTCGACTTGGACTTGAAGGTCAGTGACTTTGAACTTGACTCTGACTTGAGGTCTGTGACTTTAGAAGCACTTTTAAATCTGAATTCTTTCTATTTTGACCGTAATGATTCACACTAAGATCTTGTGAAGACATTTAAAAAAGAAAAATTAACCAAATTAATTTCTACAACTTTTAAATATTCATATATAAATATATATATATATGTACTATGATCTTTTAAGTGCAGTTTATCTTATAATTCATATAAATTGCATAGTTTAAAGACTTGAAATGACTTGAAGCTCAGAGCAGACGACTTGGACTTGATTTGGACTTATGGGCCATTGATTCGAGACTCGACTTAGACTTGCCTGGATTTGATTTGGGACTTGACTCGGACTTGAGGTCAAAGACTTGAGACTTACTTGAGACTCGCAAAACAACGACTTGTTTGCACCTTTTGGGTCCTATGTTACGCAGAAGTTCCTCTTGTGAGCTTTTAGTCATGTTAAAACCTCAGAAACAGACCTGGAGCCGTGTTTTGTTTTATTCACACGTTTTAGTAATCCTGCATTATTAGTCTATAGTCTATATCTCCAAATGCTCTGTTCCACCTTGTGATGTCACTTAACTGTAGTTTTCAAGTTAACAGCTCCTTTTACCTTTTATTCACCGTCACCAATTCCAGGGTTTCCAAATGATTCTAGTGAAGGTGTCTGGAGTTAAAACATGACATCACAAGGTGGAACAGTGTTTTCGGTTTGAGACAAGATCTCACTCTAAGTCTGTGTGTGTTGAACGTGTGTGAATGAAACAAAATACAACTCCAGGTCTGTTTGTGATGAGAAAACTCCATTAAAATATGGATGAGAAAACAGTGTCATATGAGCTCTTTAAAGTGGAACGTGTGGAAGCCCATTTCCACCAGTGAATAAAAAATAAAAGCCTCATAGAAAGTCATAATTCTGAGTTTAAGTCATAATTATGAGTTTAAAGTGACTTTTGAACTTGTAATTATGTGTTTAAAACTCGTAATTATGAGAAAGTCATAATTATAATTAAAAGTAATCATTATAATTATGACTTTCTGTGAAGCTTTTATTTTGTATTTACTGGTGGAAATGGGCTTCCATAAGAATGAAACACTAAATCAAGTTGTTTTCATTCTAGTAAACTGTGTATATGATGTTTTAAAAGCGCTGTCTACTGTTCTTATTTCTTTTTATGGCAATTTTAGTGCAAACTAAGTATATCTGCAGCTTTGTGGGAAAAAAAAGAAAAAAAAAAAGAAGAAGTGGCCCCTGCCAGTTTCATTTGTTTGGTAAAATCAGTGTGTTTAATGTGCAGTGTGTGCCAGGTCAGGTGGCATATGGCTTTTCTGGCATCTTCATAGTTTTGCTTTGAGCCCAGAGGTTTTTGGCAATAACAAACCCGCCTTGTTAACAGTGTTGCAGGTCGGTTGTATTATCTGAAAATCTAATACCAATTAACTCACTAACCACACTTGGTTTATAGTGCAAACTTTCATATTTTTTATTTGGTAACTGTCTAGTTTTGCCAAACACCGAGCCACTACCACAACACCTCACACATGCACAGAACTTTATATGTGCTGGGTTTAGGAACCGTTCAGAGCAGAGAGACATATTTTGGGATTAAACCGACTGGATTTCAGTATTGAAACTGGCAACACAAATGAGAGAGTCATGTGAGGATCATTCTGCTTTCTAATTGGATCATCATCTTCAAAACACCAAATTATCACAAACACCCTATTTTTTCCAAACTATGAGTCACACTGTTTTTCTTTTTTTTTTTTTTTCAAAAGTTTGGAGTGAGAGAGAAACTTCTGAAGAACTGGAGGAAAGCGAGAATGGAGAACACAGCTTCACGGCAACCAGGAGGATGAACCATGACACTTTCCTGAAGTGACTGGATGGATGGACAAAGTCTGGACTTCAGTGACACTGAAGACACACTTGACTGGTGTGATTTATACTCTGAAAAATATGGTAACTTGCCTCTCATTGTTTTTTTTTATTTATTAATTTTCAGCATTACAGCAATTATGAGTAAAAGTTGCACTTGATTTCATTGCGTGTACCAAGTTTATGATTCAAATTCTATGTTTCTTTTTACAGAGTAGAATGTGACTCATAAAAAAAAAATATCTAAATCTATTTGCTTTTGCTCAAGTCTCTGTACAAGTGGAGCATGGGCACACTTCAGATTCTGAAAACAACCAATTAGCCCAAAGTCCATCAGTTCTCCCCATGACGCACAACAACATCTCACGCTGGACTCTCGTCGAGATTCTGCAAAGTGGCATTTGTCGCCAAAACATTTACTGTGTCGAAAACTACTGTTTGCTTCATCCCACCTTCACGGCCCCGCGGTATCTCCTCCCGAGAGCAGACACAGGCAGCACGTGCAAACAAAAACATGTGTGTGCCCGACATACAGCTCTATCAGTCGGTGGGCGATGGTGGAGATTGTGTTTGTTCTGCTGGAGGCCGGCTCCTGCCCCAGAGCCCCACGCAATCCAGATGGTCCCCGCGATAGAGAGGACAGGACCGGGCTCTCCGTGCGCCGGGACCACGACGCATTTACATCCAAATGAAGTGTGAGCAGACCAGGGGAGGGCGGCACGAGCGGCCCCCGGAGAGGAGGAGTATGTGAGGAAGAAGTCTGTACATCCACACACACTTCTATGACGTCTGTGTTAAGCCTATGACTGCAGGGCTTAACCCTCAATTTGTTTTTGTTTTTTTTGTGAAATCCGATGTTTTTGCAAGGTCGTTCACATTTCCAATTAAATGCGACTTGTATGTGATCTCCAGTGTGAACTTTGTCCAGCATTGGAGGACAGGATGACGTCACACACAGCGAGAGTGATCAGAGTTTACGGAAGTCGCCTAAACACGGACGCGAGAATCTGTGTATCATTCGTTCTTTTTTTTTTTCAATATAAAACCAAAAATAAGAAAACGAAAAAACAACTGTTTTCTTCATAAGTTTTCTCCAAAACCAAAATGAAAAAACAGATGATTTGTTTTTTTTTTCAGTTTTTGATTTTGTGTTTAAACGAATAATGGAAAAAACGGATGAAGGTGGGATGAATGTGACCTGGCCATTCAGACTGAAGTCTCACGTCAAAAGATCAGACGTGTGTGATACAAAATGAGACAGAGTGTGTGACCAGCCTGCTCCTACTTGACTCCTACAGCTACTCGAGTACAAATGTAGTTTTGCCTTGGACTTTTGTAGGTACACGCACATGGTACATTGGCTCAGAGTCGGGTACCTGCAAATATTTGCTGAAACAGACGGGTTTTAACGTTCTGGAATTCGGGTAGTGATTACACACGGCAAGGTCAGGTTACTCAACTGAACGACGAATGGGAGAAAAGTACTTGACGTCCAGGACGTTTGTTGCCTTGAAACCAAGTGTCATTTCCCTGTATTTTCCTGGAACGATGGACCAGACAGAGAGACTTTAGTGTTTTTATTACATAAAACCATCAGCAGAAGTGATTGGCTCGGCAGCTGCGCTCCTGGTTTAGATCTGGTCCAGTCCTGATGTAGTCCTGGTTTAGACCTAGTTTAGTCTTGGTTCAGTCCTGGTCGAGTCCAAGTGTAGTCTTGGTGATCAGCTCTGCGGTTGTGGCGTGCATATATTTATAATCTGCTAATGACACGGCTTAGGTTCAGTCCTGGTTTAGTCCTCGTTTGGTCCTGGACTGGACTGACCCAGATTTATCATGGGCACGGGCGGGTAATGAGTGGAATGTTAACGGGTCCAGGCAGATGCAGATTTAACTTTGACATAATCACGGGTTAACTTTGACGGCGGGTGCAGTGTTAAACCATGCAGGTGCGGGTCTCCAAAATCGAAACTTCCATAAGAAAGATCCATTTCTCAAAAACATCCCAAAGTTAAATGCAGTTTTGGAGTACGCGTGCGGGCTTCATCTTTACGTCATCTTCTACAAATGTAGCTGTCCCCACCTTCTGCGGCACCTGCTCAGCCCGTCTCTCCACACGTCTGGAGTCAGCCGCTCCGCTCGCTCGCGGGAGAGGTCAGATTCTGCGGAGGAGCTGACAGATCGTTTTCATCTGGGAGACAGACGAAGACGAAGAGGGAGAGGAGGCAGAGAGGAGAGGAAAGGAGAGGAGAGAGGGAGGGAGAGTGATAGAGGGGGGTAACCCTGCCTGAACCCCAACAGCGCTCAGTCCACAACACCGGCCTGTGTAAACCGTGTGGACATGTGCTGGGGTCGGACGGGGCACCTACGGCTACCAACATGATTATTCTGACAAACAAACAGGACGTCCAGCGCGGGGAAGATGCATCACTGTGTTGTCAAAAATGATAACGGTGTAGAAACGTCGCGCAGCTGTGGAGTTCCATGACTGGCAGTGTTCACAATCTATTCGGGCTACATCAGTTGTTTCGAGGTTGTATATAACTTTGATTTCCTTGCAGGTAAATTTGTCCAGTGCGTTTGACTCAGAGTGAGGGGGAGGAAGCTGGACATATGAGGACCTGCGTGCAAGCTAAGGTGACCACCAGCATGACTCTGAAAATTATGACACTTATGCCCAAAAGTGAGGACACTACCGGAACTGGGGGGTGGGACAGAGCACAACAAAATGGCTAAAAACAGCCCTATACAACCGCTTATAACTGTTATCATTATTATCGTTATTATAATGATTATATTATTATTTATTATATATTATTAGTATTATCACATTTATTATTTTTACTCATCCGTTTCAAGACAAGCAAGATGATTATGTATCGCACACATCACAGGTGTCAAACATAAGGCCCGGGGGCCAGATCCGGCCCTCCAAGACCTTTAATGTGGCCCTTGGGTGATTTTCTACTAAAATATTTTAATTATATTTTCTATTAAAATATTGGTCATTTTCTACGTCGCTTAGCATAGCAGCGTCTCCAGAGCCTCTGTACGTGGCCCCTCCCACTAGAGCAGAGTCTCTGTACGTGGCCCCTCCCACCAGAGCAGAGTCTCTGTACGTGGCCCCTCCCACCAGAGCAGCACAAAAGAAGACTTGTCTCTTTCCAAACGCTCTTAAAGGGTGATCGTTTTGACTGTTGACCGTGACACCCTCATCAGAAAAATGTCCAAAATACGAAAAGTGGAGCCGAGTGCAGGATTTTACAACAAAAATTTACTTATTCCTGTTTACATACAAGTTCATGTTAAAACATTGTGTTGAAATTGTATTTTTCTTAAAGTTTCAGGTTGTTCATAATATTATAATATTATAATAAGAAAGAGTTCATCAATTTAAAAAAAATGATTTCTGTAATAGATTTGCGTTTCTCTGCACAAATATTTGAACTTATTGTTATTTTTGGGGTTTATATGACATGAGTTTTCTGATCCGGCCCCTTTGGGATCAAAGTCGGTTGGATACGGCCCCCGGAACAAAATGAGTTTGACACTCCTGGGCTACATGATGAAGACAACATCATTTTGGAGCGATGTATTTATCTTTATAAATCCAGCAAAGCCATGCAAACTGCACTGAAACTCTCTGGACCCCTTTTTTGGACCCTCACCCACAAGTCTGAGAACCTTTCTTTAGGAGAACTTCCACTGGGACTTTACTTTAGTTTTTTCAAGTTCCTAAATGAAGTTACATTCTCTTACTGTTTTTTGCAGTTCGATTATCAGTCTCTGCACAGTTACTAAACGTATGTCATGACAAATACAAATGCATTTGAGCACTTTTATTAGGCAAATTTCAACCACATGTTTCGGTAGGTTTGTTCTGTGCTGTAGGTCTGCTTTGTGCCAACACTGTAACATAAATTAAGATTAGTTTGATTCTGTTGCAGGCAAACTGAGATGCTGGAGTCGTGTGTGTGGTGACGTGTCATACAGAGTCCATGGGCTCCAAACAAGCACACAGCTGCAGAAAGAATCCCCGCACGCTCCTGCACACCGGTACAAGTGTCGACAAGTCCAAGCGCCTTCAAGACCAAGACAAGACTGAGTCCAAGTGCCTTAAGACCGAGACAAGACCGAGTCCAAGCGCCTTCAAGACCAAGACAAGACTGAGTCCAAGCGCCTTCAAGCCAAAACAAGACTGAGTCCAAGCGCCTTCAAGACTGAGACATGACTGAGTCCAAGCGCCTTCAAGCCAAAACAAGACCGAGTCCAAGCGCCTTCAAGACTGAGACAAGACCGAGTCCAAGCGCCTTCAAGACCAAGACAAGACTGAGTCCAAGTGCCTTCAAGACCAAGACAAGACTGAGTCCAAGCGCCTTCAAGACCAAGACAAGACTGAGTCCAAGTGCCTTAAGACCAAGGCAAGACCGAGTCCAAGCGCCTTCAAGACCAAGGCAAGACCGAGTCCAAGCGCCTTCAAGACCAAGACAAGACCGAGTCCAAGCGCCTTCAAGACCAAGACATGACTGAGTCCAAGTGCCTTAAGACCAAGGCAAGACTGATTCCAAGCGCCTTCAAGACCGAGACAAGACCGAGTCCAAGTGCCTTCAAGACCAAAACAAGACCGAGTCCAAGTGCCTTCAAGACCAAAACAAGACCGAGTCCAAGCGCCTTCAAGACTGAGACAAGACCGAGTCCAAGCGCCTTCAAGACTGAGACAAGACCGAGTCCAAGCGCCTTCAAGACCGAGACAAGACCAGAGTTCCAAGTGCCTTCAAGACCGAGACAAGACCGAGTCCATGTGCCTTCAAGACCAAAACAAGACCAAGTCCAAGCGCCTTCAAGACTGAGACAAGACCGAGTCCATGTGCCTTCAAGACCAAAACAAGACCGTGTCCAAGCGCCTTCAAGACCAAAACAAGACCGAGTCCAAGCGCCTTCAAGACCAAGGCAAGACCGAGTCCAAGCGCCTTCAAGACCAAGGCAAGACCAAGTCCAAACGCCTTCAAGACCGAGACAAGACCGAGTTCAAGCACCTTCAAGTCCAAAACAAGACCGAGTCCAAACACGGTCGAGTCCGAGACGAAACCAAGACCAGTCTCGAATACTATGACCAACTGGGAGATCAACGCGATCAACGTTTTGGGCCCCCCTCGTCTAACAGGGATCCACACTTCAAACTCCCCCTGTGCAGCCAAGTGTTTGTAAACAGAAACCCCTGGCTGTCATTAGGGCAGTCCTGTGTGATGTCACGTAGTACCTGAAACTGCAGTGGCCTCTGGGGTCAGCACTCAATCATTTCTTCACTGTTTTTGACCAGAAACCTGCGCATTTACCTTGTTGGCACAGTGAACAATGCTATTAATCCAGCTCTGTGCCATGTTTTGTTTCTTTAATGTTTACACGCTTCTTTATGTTCACACAAAGTCAATAGACAGGCTCATTTATGTGGGTGACTTTTGGTTATATTCTAATGAAATTGATAATAAAAACGTTTGTATAAAAGGGTGGCACGTTCACTGTGACATAGTGATGGTACAAAGCCGACGATGAGACACAATGAGCAATGACCGGGGAGCTCAGAATAGCAGGGCTGAGGGGGTAACAGGGGGGTGGAGAGGAGGGTGAAGGGGGCTGTGGGGGCAGAGGATGACACAAACACAGCAGACGTCTCTGACCCGGAGCAGCAGCAGCAGGACGCCCGGCACCAGCTCACACCTGCCGGCGCCACAGAGCGAGCGCGCTGAGATCGTTTGTGACACGCGTCGAATTAAAGCGTGTCCTGAACTCGTACGGTTTTAATACAGGGACTAAAATCACAACTGAACCCGCGTCTCCGGAACCTTCACCTACGGAAGCCGAGAGGGGTCACAACAAACGAGCAAACGCCGCAACAAATACAGATGCGACAACACAACAAAAAGCCACGACACACCAAAAAAAAGCCACAACGGAAATGACCGCGGGACTCTATTTTAATGCAAACGCCTCAAAACAAATACAAATACCACAACTCATTAAAAAAGCCACAATACATTAAAAAGACACAACGCATTAAAACGCCGCAACAAATACAGATGCGACAACACAACAAAAAGCCACAACAAACCAAAAAAAAAGCCACAACACACCAAAAAAAGCCACAACAGAAATGACCGCGGGACTCTATTTTAATGAAAACAAATACAAAGCCACAACACAAACGCAAACGCCGCAACACATTAAAAAGCCACAACACATTAAAAAGCCACAACACAAACGCAAATGCCGCAACACATTAAAAAGCCACAACACATTAAAAAGCCACAACAGAAGTGACCGCGGGACCGATCAAGCGGCAAGTGAAGAAGAACTACAACAAACAATAAATTACTTTTACTTATGTTTCCAACTTCTCCGTTCCTTTACTTTTCATGTTTGTTGTTCTTCTTCTTCACTTGCCGCTTGATCGGTCCGTTGGAAAATAGAGTCCCGCGGTCACTTCCGTTGTGGCTTTTTGTTGTGTTGTCGCATTTGTATTTGTTGCGGCGTTTGTGTCTATGTTCCTGTATCTGATCTTTTAATGACAGTCTGAACGACACAGATCTGATTTTTTCAAATGTGACCCAGGACACTTGGATATGTGCTCCTAAAACCGATACATATCTGATCTTTTGACATGTGACTTCAGTGTGAACGGCCAAAGTGCATTCATCCACCTACACGTTATCAACAAGACACAAACGTCACTATTCTGCGCTGAAGTAGGAGAAAATTGTTAATGAACTCCGTGTCACTGAAGTGAAGCACATCACCACTCACCACTCTTGGCTCCGTCTCCACATACAAAACACCACGACCAAAAACCTCGTCCTTCTCCTTCTCAATCTCCTCCTTAAAACAAGTAAGTTGTTCATGTTCTGGCTCCGGTACGAGAGGAACTTTAAAATCTCCAGGTGCTCGATGCTGCGTCCATGTTTGGACAACTTCTGTAAACACAGAGACGCTCGCTGCGGTTGACGTCGTCGTGTCTCCAGTGTCACATGTGGGACACTTTTGGGCCGTTTAATGTTCACACTGGAGTCACATACAAGTCACATTTAATTGGAAACGTGAACGACCTCGTAAAAACATCGGATTTCACAAAAAAATCGTAATAGAGCGTTAAGCCCTGCAGTCTGAACGTAGCCTTAGAGAGTTATTAGAGTTATTATCAGCAAAAACCTGTATTGATTTGAACACGTTTACGTCACATCTGGAGACGTAGTTTATATTTATGTCATTTAAAATCACGCATTCCCTTTCAGACTTGTGTATTTCCTCCTCAGCTCCTCCTTGCGTTTATTATTTCTGACGCGTTGGGTTAATTCTGCAGAAAATGTGCGGTGCGTTGTGTGAATGAGAATGTGGGGCATGGCCAGCAGCCTGTGTGAACATGAAAACAGAGGAATAAAAGCCGCTGTTTGTAAATGTAGTGTAAGTGTTGAACGTGCGCGAGGCTCGGGGCGTCTCCTCTCCACACGACTCCGGGGTTTTAATAAGAATACAGTTTTAATTAGAGCACGGCAGCGCAGGCTCAGAGCTGGGAGCATGTAGGTCTGTCATGTTTATTCATTAACGTGCACTGTCCTCACAAAGACAAACGTATGAATCGAATTATTATAAAAATCAGGGACGCGCCAGCCCACTTTTCAGTTCCAACTCCTTACCTTTACTACATTTAATTCACGAGGCTTTCCTTTAAACGAATCCTACACACCAGCATGCTCATATATCCTAAGAACAGTGAAACAAATTAAGCAAAAAACACATTACATTTGGATTTAAACATGTTTTAATATTTAATTCAATTCATATTTGAGTATGAATGAATAATGGACTTTATTTGTCAGTTTCTTTACATGTACACTACCGGTCAAAAGTTTTAGAACACCTTCGTTTTTCCAGTTCCAGTTATTTTTCCAGTGCAATTCAAGTCGTGCAAGTCCAATGAAGAGCTTGAAATGGTACAAAGGTAAAAACTGAACAGACAGAGGTTAAAAAAAAGATAAAAGAACAAAACACAAGTCCAAGTTCTGCCAAAACCACCTCCGGAAAAAAGAACGAGACGGTAAAGCTTGAAAACCTGACTTAAACCCCATCGAGCTGGTTTGGGATGAACTGGACAGAAGAGTGAAGCCACATTTAATGGAAACTTCTGCAACAGATTTGGGCAGAACTTTCTGAAGAATATTTGATTTCTATTGTAAAAAGAACGAGCCATGAGTGTGTTCAGCTGTTACATCTGCCAAAGGTTGGACACTTTCATGAATCAAATGTTTAGAATATGTTTTGATCGTTGCATTTGAAGGATTTATGTCTGAGCAGCAGAAGTGAGTTGTACTTCCTGATAAAAAGCTCAGCAGCGGCGGACTGATATATGAGAAAATAGTCCCTCAACATGCGACGATTTATGTGATGCAAGGTTAGTTTTATTTCAAACATTATTCTATCAACACAGACATTTATATCAACAGTCTGGTGTAATAATAGATTTTCTTCAGGTGTTTTGCGGAGTGGGTAAGACTGTTTTTAGTGGCAGGAAAACTATGACCATTGACATGCACTAGTCTAGCACCAGTGACCTCTGCAAATACAAGGACTGGATGGAATATTTAAAAAAAAGTGTCTCCACACGTCTCCAACACTCTGGATCACGAGAAAATGAGGTCCTATGTCCAAAATCCTGAACTGTACCTTTAAAAGCTTTGAAAAGTCCTCACAGCAAGAAGGTCTCAGGTTCAATTACTGAACCTTAGGGATGGAACAATAATTGAAATATGGTGAAAAAAGTCAAAGTTCTCACAATAACATCGTGGACCATCCCAAAATAGCGAATTACAAGTCTCTTTGCTTAAATGAAGAGTTATGGAGTAATAACAAAAAAAAAAAAAAAAGACAGAGGGAACTACATAGACCATGATCCTTTGCTCCATTTCAGTGAAGAAATAACAGTTCTAAGCACTTTTCTAAGCACTGCAAGAACGTGTCTGGTCCATATTCCTGAGACTCCGTTTACACTAAAAGGAATCTGCGTATCAGTGTCCAAACACAGGCCGTTTCTGTGTCCGCAATCAAAGCGTTCGTAATTGTGTGGTTGTTGGATCCAAACAGCGGAAAATGGCTCAAGAAATTTGTTTGTGAACTCCATAAATACAAAAGTGAATCAGATGTGTGTGATTGAAAACCTCTGTTCAAACTGTTTCTCTTCCCAACGGAATTGAAAAATAGTGCAAGGTGAAGGCGATGGGCAGGATTGATCCACAGGAAGAACCAAAAAGGAAACATTTGTCTGCCTAAATCATCCTGAGTTTGCAGCGAACATTTTGTATGTGGAGCGACAACAAAGCAAAACCCCGATCCCTCGCTCAACCTCAGTTACGAATTTAAAAAGTCAACGCCAAAGCGAAAGGCACCAACTGTTCACCAAGAAACACCTTCCACTGCAAAGAGACCAAGACGTGATGTTTCTGTAAAACCACAAGAACAAGAAAGTGCAGCTCAGTCTGTTTGTCTTCTGCTCCTCTACATTAACAAACGGGATCCTGCTTTGTTGTCGCTCCACATACAAAATGTTCACTGCAAACTCGGGATGATTTAGGCAGACAAATGTTTCCTTTTTGATTCTTCCTGTGGATCAATCCTGCCCATCACCTTCACCTTTCACTATTTTTCAATTCCGTTGGGAAGAGAAACAGTTTGAACAGAGGTTTGCAGTCACACACATCTGATTTTGCATTTATGGAGTTCGCAAACTTCCAAAGCCCATTTTCCGCCGTTAGGATCCAACAACCACACAATTAACAATGTCCGAATCCCAAAACTAAAATATGACAACATCAGAACCAGAAACAAAAGCGATATGGTTCAAAAGACTTGAAAAGGTCGACTTTGTCAATAGACGCATCCCACTGGGAAAACAAAAAACGGCGGTTTGATGCTCACTTTTTCAGAAAATCCTTCCTAGTTTGCATTGCGCGACGACCGGAAGTCTGAGATTCTTGATGCGTCTATTAACTACTTTGCATCAACCTGCATGAGAGTATCAGTGTTTTCGGGTGTCCACACGGTGCCTGATCAGATCTGTACTCAGGTGAATTCGTGGGAGCTGGAGGCACCGGATCGTTCCGTCTCTGGAGCCGTTTTCCATCGGATTATTGTAGACGAACGCCGCGTCCACAACGAAAACCACTCATATACGAACCAGTGTGGACGGGGCCTCTGAAACTACACGTACGTTATGAAATTCCAGTCGTCCTCTGACAGTAAAATCGAGTTCCTCCAACACGACATGTAATAACACAATAGTTTTTCACTTAAGCTGTCAGAGCGGTTTGTGCTTTATAGGTCATGATACACACTCGGCTTTCTTCCACGGACCAAACCGCCGCTTCACTTCCATCAAACGAGAAAAGCAATGTAGGAGCTATTGTAAACTTTATTGTCTCAGAGCAGAGACGCGCCGGAGCTTTTATAAGGAGCATGTTTCATACTCTGTTATTTTCTGCGGGAGACAGAGCAGAGCCGCGTGCCCCCAGACTTCTCCTCAGGTCAGCCAATTAACTCCTCTCACCTCTCCACGGATACGCTTTATTATCCTCTCCTCCTCCTCCTCCTCCTCTTCTTCTTCTTCTTCTTCTTCCTCTTCCTCCTCCACCCTGACTCTCGCTGTTCTTTTCGTCTGAAGGCTACAGCACATATATATATTTATTTATTTGTACTGTATATATATTTTTTTTATTGTGGTATCAGAGACAATAAAAACAGTAATTCATTTGTTTTTCAAAATAAAACCAAAAATAAAAAAAAAACTAAATCAAAATGAAAAAAAAAACAAACAAACAGCTATTTTCTTTGCTATTTATCTGTAAAACCAAAATGAAAAAAATGGATAATGATTAGTTTTTTTGGTTTTTGATTTTGTGTTAGGACCAGGAATAAACCAGGACTGAACCAAAAATAAGAAAATGAAAAAAAAAAAAAAAAAAAAAAAAAAAAAAAATATATAATATATATATATATATATATATATATATATATATTTTTTTTTTTTTTCGTCATTATTTGTCTCCAAAACCAAACCGAAAAAAAAAAAAAAAAGGATAATGATTTGGTTTTTTCGGTTTTTGATTTCGTGTTAGGACCAGGACTAAACCAGGTCTAAACCAGGACTAAACCAGGACTAAACCAGGACTAAACCACGTCTAAACCAGGACTAATCTTGGACCCGACGGTCTACATGGATGCACCTCCAGGCCTGTCCTGACACTCAGTCCTGTTTTAGTCCTAGTTTAGTTCTGGTTTAGACCTGGTTTAGACCTGGTTTTCCTGGTTCAGTCCTGTTTTAGTCCTGGTTGAGTCCTGTTTTAGTCCTGTTTTAGTTCTGGTTTAGTCCTGTTTTAGTCCTGTTTTAGTTCTGGTTTAGTCCTGTTTTAGTCCTGTTTTGGTTCTGGTTTAGTCCTGGTTTAGTTCTGCTTTAGTCCTGTTTTAGTCCTGGTTTAGTCCTGTTTTAGTCCTGTTTTAGTTCTGGTTTAGTTCTGCTTTAGTCCTGCTTTAGTCCTGTTTTAGTTCTGGTTTAGTCCTGGTTCAGTCCTGGGATTAGTCCTGGTTTAGTCCTGCTTTAGTCCTGTTTTAGTCCTGGTTTAGTCCTGGGATTAGTCCTGGTTTAGTCCTGCTTTAGTCCTGTTTTAGTCCTGTTTTTAGTCCTGGTTTAGTCCTGGGTTTAGTCCTGGGATTAGTCCTGGTTTAGTCCTGCTTTAGTCCTGTTTTAGTCCTGTTTTAGTCCTGGTTTAGTCCTGGTTTAGTCCTGGTTCAGTCCTGGATTAGTCCTGGTTGAGTCCTGTTTTAGTCCTGTTTTAGTTCTGGTTTAGTCCTGGTTTAGTCCTGGTTCACTCCTGGGATTAGTCCTGGTTTAGTCCTGCTTTAGTCCTGTTTTAGTCCTGTTTTAGTTCTGGTTTAGTTCTGCTTTAGTCTTGCTTTAGTCCTGTTTTAGTCCTGGTTTAGTCCTGGTTCAGTCCTGGGATTAGTCCTGCTTTAGTCCTGTTTAAGTCCAGTTTTAGTCCTGTTTTAGTTCTGGTTTAGTCATGGTTTAGTCCTGTTTTAGTCCTGTTTTAGTCCTGTTTTAGTCCTGGTTCAGTCCTGGTTCAGTCCTGGTTTAGTTCTGGTTTTAGTCCTGGTTTTAGTCCTGGTTTTAGTCCTGGTTTAGTCCTGGTTCACTCCTGGGATTAGTCCTGGTTTAGTCCTGCTTTAGTCCTGTTTTAGTCCTGTTTTAGTTCTGGTTTAGTCCTGGTTTAATCCTGTTTTAGTCCTGCTTTAGTCCTGGTTTACTCCTGGTTCAGTCCTGGTTTGATTTTATTTTGAAAAACAAATGAACGTATGACTCTTCTTATGGGAGTGTAGATGTTTGTGTTTTTGCGTAAAATCAGTAACAAAACAGAAAAAATAAAAGAAACACGAATTAGAAACAAAGATAAATACAACAATAATAATAATAATAATAATAATAATAATAATGATAAGTGTGTGAGGTTCCAGTGCGGCCGTGGACTCCCATCATGCACTTGGTATGTACAGTAAGGTTTGGGTGCAGATGAATAATTCACCCGGAGCTTGTAAGTGCGTTTGACCCGGACGTCCCCCGTACACCGTCCTCCGCTCACCTCCGGGCGAACCTACAACCCGAGCACATGCAATATTCAGCCCCGGCGCCACATCCATGTAGAATGTTCCGGACGTTACTTTGTGGTACGGCTCACACGATTTCTGCGCCGTACGTGGTTTTTACTCGCTTCAAAATGTGAGCAGAGTTCCTCCTCACGTTCTTTATGTAATCAGAACCAGTGTTGGGGAGTAACAGATTACATGTACCAGAGTTATGTAATCAGAGTACAAATTATGAGTAACTGTATTCGGTTACAGTTACTGTTTCAGTGAGTGGTAATTGGATTACAGTTACTTTGTTGAAATAAATGGATTACACAGAGGGATTTTCCTGTTTTCACATTTTGGGCTGTATCCATTTTTTTTTTTTTTTTTTCTCGGTAATTCCACTCATTGCCGGACACTAAACCAGGTCTAAAACCAGGTCCAAACCAGGTCTAATCTGGGTCTAAACCAGGTCCAAAACCAGGTCTCAACCAGGACTAAATACCAGGACCAGGTAAACCAGGTCTAAACCAGGACTAAAACCAGGTCTAAACCAGGACTAAACCAGAACCAAACCAGGACTAAACCAGAACTAAAACCAGAACTAAACCAGGACTAAACCAGGTCTAAAATCAGGACAAAAACAAGGTCTAAACCAGGACTAAATCAGGACTAAACCAGGACTAAAACCAGGTCTAAACCAGAACTAAAACGGAACCAAACCAGGACTAAACCAGGGCTAAAACTAGGTCTAAACCAGGTCTAAACCAAGACTAAACCAGGACTACACCAGGACTAAACCAAGTTTAAACCAGGTCTAAAATCAGGACGAAAACCAGGACTAAACCAGATCTAAACCAGAACCAAACCAGGACTAAACCATGGCTAAACCAGGACTAAACTAGGTCTAAAATCAGGATTAAACCAGGTTTAAACCACGACTACACCAGGACTAAAATCATGACTAAAACCAACTCAAAACCAGGTCAAAAACAGGACTAAACCAGGTCAAAATCTGATCAAAATCAGGATTTAACCAGGACTAAACCAAGACTAAACACGCACGAGGGCAATTTGAAAACCCAATTCGAAAACTCCCACTCTGTACTTAACACATGTTTACACTGACAGCGGCGTACGACCTGATGAACTCGGGTCCCGTGTCCTGGTTGTTTGACGCTCTGGTCTCTCTCTCGGTTGTGGTAAAAGTCCTGGTTTTGTTCCAGACTGATCGGACTCTGGATCGGTTTTGTTTCCGTCCGCACGTCAAACCCCGGAGCTGCGTCTTTGTCGCTCGCGACGGCGACACTGGACCCGGAGCGAACAGAGCGACGAGACGGACGGAGAGATGGATGCGAGGATTGAGTGACGGATGGAGGGACTGGAGGACAGAGAGAGAGACGCAAGGATGGAAAGAGCGATGGAGGGAGGGATGGATGGACAGAGAAATGGGACAATGTGTGAAGAGATGGAGTGACGGGGAGATAGACAGAGAGATAAATGGGTGAAACGAGGGATGAGAGGACAGACATGGAATGGAATAACGGGAAGATGGAGATATTGGAAGGCCAGGATGGAGGGATGAGGGCACGGAGGGATGGGAAGATAGAGAGACGCGAGGACAGAAGAGTGGATGGGAGGATGGAGGAATGGATGCAAAGACGGAGAGATGGATACAGTGAAGGGAGAATAAAATGACGGATGGGCGGATGGGAGGATAGAGGGATGAGAGAAAGGAGGGATGGATGGAAAGATGGGGAGAAAGACGGATAAAGGGATGAGTGGAAAAAAAGGGTGAGAGGATAGAAATGGAATGGAAGAATGGAAAGATAGAGGGATTGGAGGACAGAGAGAGGGATGGAAGGATGGAGGGATGGGAGGATGGAATGATGGATGGTAGGATGGACAGAGAGATAAATGGGTGAATAAAGGAATGAGTGAAGAAAGGAATGTGAAGACAGAGAAATGGAAGGCCAGGATGGAGGGATGAGGGCACAGAGGGATGGGAAGATAGAGAGATGTGAGGACAGAGAGAGGGACGGAAGGATGGAGGAATGGATGCAAAGACGGAGAGATGGATACAGTGAAGGGAGAATAAAATGACGGATGGGCGGATGGGAAAGGAGGAAGGAGGGATGGATGGAAAGATGGGGAGAAAGACAGATAAATGGGTGAATAAAGGGATGAGTGGAAAAAGAGTGAGAGGATAGAAATGGAATGGGAGAATGGAAAGATAGAGGGATTGGAGGACAGAGAGAGGGATGGAAGGATGGAGGGATGGGAGGATGGAATGATGGATGGGTGGATGGGAGGATAGAGGGATGAGAGAAAGGAGGGATGGATGGAAAGATGGGATGAAAGACAGATAAATGAATAAAGGGATGAGTGGAAAAAGGGTGAGAGGATAGAAATGAGTGAAGAAAGGAATGTGAAGACAGAGAAATGGAAGGCCGGGCCGGAGGGATGAGGGCACAGATAGAGAGATGTGAGGACAGACAGGTGGATGGGAGGATGGAGGGAGAGATGGATGTGGGGATGGAGAGATAGATGCGTGTGGGGATGTCAGGGCCTGTCACTCGGCCTGACGCCCGGCGGAGCTCAGCTCTGTCTCTGTCTCTGTCTCTCTCCGCTCAGGAGATAAAGTGTCACAAAGTGCTGTCATCAAATATTCATCCAGCCCAACATTTGTCCAGTCACACAAACAGAACAGAGACCTGACGCCAGTGCAGCCGCTGCAGCTCAGGGAGGGAAGTGTGGAGGATCTGAGCTCCACGTGAACATCACAGTCTGAACAGAAAGAGAAAGAGAAACACTTGGACGTGTCTCTGTCTGCAGGATAAGTAGTAGTAGTAGTAGTTTAGTAGTAGTTTATTTTCTTCGGTCAATTAACATAATCATGCATCATGTAACAATGATTTAACAAAACAAAAAAACAAAAAAAACCACAAAACAAATTATGCAGTTAGTGCATATAAATAAAGTTATTCTGTAGACTGAAGGGGTTTAGGCTGAAGTTTAACACTTGTTTTGCCAAAACCTATTAACATATAGAACAAGATCCAAGACGCAGAACTATTCACAGAAAACAACAACAACAACAACAAAAATCCTCTTTTAATGAGAGCAGGAAAGACACAATACAGAACATAATCCAAATATATGTTAATGTTCATACACACACACACACACACACACACACACACACACACACACACACACACACACACACACACACACACACACACACACACACACACACACACTGACCCTGTACATGTTTATTTTTATACCTGTTGGTTTATACTCTTAAATATATAAATATATTTACAGTTAATCTGTAGGTTTGATGGGGTAAAATATGATTTATTGTATTTCTCTATAATTTTTGTTTTATATATTTTTTTAAATGTGTAAATTGTTTTAGAGCCTTTTAAAGTTTCATTGAGACTCTTCCACAGATGAACTCCTCTGATGGAGACACAGTGACTTTTCAAGCTGCTCCTCACTTTCTGAAAGAGTCTCGATCCTCTCAGGATCAGGATTAAAGGGACAGTTCGGAATTTTGGACATAAGAGCTCATTTCCTAGTGAGTGTTGGAGACGTGTAGAGACACTTTTTTAAATATTCCATCCAGTCCTTGTATTTGCAGAGGTGCTGGTGTTAGACTAGTGCATGTCAATGGTCATAGTTCTCCTACTAAAAACAGTCTCACCCACTCCACAAAACACCCAAAGAAAATCTATTATTACACCAGACTGTCCATGTCGACGTGACCCTCTCGTTCATCGGGGTGAACTCCAACACACGACGGCTGAGCTGTGGCGCAATGAGCCCACACCAGCCCACCGCCGCCGCCGCTCCCCGCCGACAACGCCAGAGAAACAGAGAGTCCAGCTCCTCTCAAGGAGTTGGGTTCCAGAGCCCAAACTCTGTGGGAGGTGAGGCCGACTTTATCTAATCTGTAAAGCTCAACCTCTTGCACAAGCTCAGGCTCCTCCCCCCAGCGAGATGACATTCCATGTCCCCAGAGCCAGTCTCCATGTCCGGAGATCCGGTCGCTGAGGCCCTTCGACTGCCGCCCAGATCACCTTGCACCGGCCCCATATAGACCAGCCTGCTCTTCGTCTGACTCATCCCCCCAGACCTGTTTGCCTTGGGTGACCCCACCAGGAGCATGAAGCAACACAACACAACACAACACAACACAACACAGCTCCTGAGATCATTCGGGCGCTCAACCCCCCCCCACCACGTTAAGGTGACGGTTCAAAAGAACTTGTAATTCAATATTGTGACAGCTTGATATTATTCTTAGGCGTTTTTACATTACGACATCACAATATTTTGATTATTCTTACATCCCTACTTGTTACCTCATCAAACCAGACCTGGAGTTGTGTTTAGTTTCATTCACACATGTTTGAGTAACACTTTAATATTCTGTTCACGTCCGTTCCCCTTTTTGATGCCATGAAGCGGACACTTTCAAACAGCGACCTTTTTACTTTTTGTTCAGTAGAGATTGGCAGTTCCAGAGCTGAAATGATCTGAATGATTCTAGTGAAGGTGTGTGGACTTTTCTGCAGGTTTGTGTGTTTAACGTGTGCGACTGAAACAAAACACAACTCCAGGTCTGACTGTGATGAGGAAACTACTTTATTGCCGTCCGCATACAGCTGCTTTAAACTTACTCTTAATGAAAGCTCCACATGAGTCAGTGTCACTCTGAGGAAACACAGAGACGTTCAAAAAACCACAGCGTTTTGGAAAATGACACAGTTTATTTAGCAGATGTGTAATGAACATGTAATGACTTCCATGTGCTGCTTTTGGTGAGACTCGGGGCTTATCTGGCAACCGCAACTCCCCTGTCCTCAGTGTGGGCGCGTTATGGGCCGTGACGCGGGGGGTACGGGAGACTGGGTGGTCCCCGGTCACATGTGTGGAGGAGGCGATGGGGTCGTAAACAGTAACGCCACAGCTTTGTGCGAAACCAGCTCACGAACACGCACACGATCAGTTGAAAAATAAAATGCAGCTCTAATGCATGAAAACGACTTTGTATTACATTATTTACTAGGGCCGGGCACGTTAATGCATTAATTTTGTGTTAACTAATTAATTCATTATCGCCGAGAATTATTTTAACGCCGTTATTGCAGTTTTTATTATTATATTTATTTATTTATTTTTTATTGTAAGCGTCTGTTGCTCACTGTCTTTTATTTTTAAAAAGTCCACGGCGAGCGTTTCTTTAAGTTTGAGGTCTTTTCTTTACACTTTTTACACTTTTTTTCTGACCACATGAGATGCAATGTTTCGCGTGGGCTCTGAGCTTCCACTGGCTCCGGTTCAAGGGTCTTTCTCGTTCTTCGACATCTAAATCGAGGTGTCCAGTGCGGTTTTCGTCGCTGCGGTAATGGTAAATGGTCACATTTTTCTATAGCGCTTTTCCACCTTCAAGGCACTCAAAGCGCTTTACAACAAGGAACCACTCACCCATTCACTCACACACCAGTGTACGTAGTCACTAGGGGCAAGGTGTGTTAAGTGTCTTGCCCAAGGACACAACGGCAGCATTCATCTGTGGGAGCTGGAATCACCACCAGTGGATCTGACCAAACCTGATGTTTATGGTCAGTGGATCTGACCACTCAACCAATGATGTTTTATGACAAGAGTGGGATTTGAACCGCCAACCTTCAGATCAGTGGACAAACGCTCTACCACCTGAGCTACTGCCGCTCAGTGAAATCTGATTGGCTCAGACAACTGTCAATCTCAAACTTCGTTCCAGCCACCGAAGGTCCTGCAGGTGTTTGTTTAGTTCAGCGCTGCAGGGGGAGTCACTGATTTACCCGGATACAACTGGAAGAAAAACTGTGATTGGTCCATTTCTCTTCCATTATATTAACCCTTTGTTTCCCAATAAATATTAGTCCAAGTTTCTAACAATGATCTAGAAATTATTACTAGTGTCATGTTTATTACTCACTGAACAACAACAAATGTTTGGCTCTTTCATTTACATTTCCAATAAAAGTGCAGCTATACTCTACTTTTTAATTCATTAACTGGTTTTGTGTATAACATGTACTCGAACTCATGCGATTAATGCGATTAATGTTTTTTATTTTTGCCCAGCCCTATAATTTACATTATTTTCTGATATTTTTGCTGTATATTTAGTTAGGTTTAAAGTTCTTCTCTCAAACAGAAAAGAGAAACAGAAGTGCTCCACTGTGTTTTTAAACTCTACAGACTTTCACTAGAATCATTTGACTTCAACTCTGGAATTGCCGATCTCTACTAAAGTAAAAGGAAAAAAGAGCTGTTAACATGAAAACTATTTAGACAGACTCATAATAAAAGGTTTCTCAAATGTGTGAATGAAACAAAACACAACTCCACGTCTGTTTTTGATGAGGGAACGTTAGAACACGACGTAACCTTTCCGGAACTAAGAGCGATTTTAACCCTCGTGCAAACCTTTAACATAATCACACCCGTGCTCCTTCGTGACAAAAATGTACATCGCACAAGAACACCACAATATTTTTATGCAGTATGGATTTTTGTCCAACTTTTTTTATATCAGTGTCTTCATTTACTTCTGCTTTAATCATACATACTTCAGTGTGGACATAATTTGAGACTTTTGCTGTCAAAAATGGCATTTAAGGGAATAAAATTTCTAAATATTATATATATTTTGGTATGTATGACAAAGTTCCCTGGAAATATGCTCGGAAAGCTGCAAGTCTCAGCTTTTCAAGAATAAAAAAGTAAGTTTCTGTGTTTTATGGTTGAAACGTCATGCGCTTTTATATAAATCATGTTCCCAGGTATTGTATACGATACCGTTGGGCTGGAAGAGTTAAATCTTACAAGAGTCAGTCAGAGTTATAGGAGCTTTAAGTGTACGTCTGAACATAGTTGAAGCTGTGGTCCTAAACATTTGGACTTGTTGTTGCAGCTCCAGTGGTGTCAGACGGGGCAGACGTGTCCCCTGTGGACACCAGAGACACTGCATGTGGTCTGGGACAGTCCTCACGACGGGAACCGCACACTAGAGTTACATGTGAGAGAGAAGGAGGGAGTTACAGGCAGAGAGAGACAGAACGAGGGAGGAGAGAGAGAAAAGAGGGGCACCGCTGCTTCTCAGTGCGAGGATTGGCGGATAGGGTTACTGTGGGGGAGAGGGGGAAGAGTAGACTGACTGGAGACAGACAGGAGGAAGAAGACAGGAGAGATGGAGAAAGAGGAGAGTGGAGGAAGAGTGGTTTGCTAAAAACAAAAACAAAAAAACAGGATTCCCACTCATTTTTCACGGACAAAATTTCTAAACTTTTCCTTGACCTAAAGTGAATTTTCCATGACTTTATGGCACCTTCATGTGTAGTGTCAGAATAATTTTATTATCCCATATTTGCTAAATACTTGTGTGATATTCTAGGCCTATGAGTTAACCATTTATGTACTACAATTCTTTGATTTATAATGTACCAATCACTTGTCACTTGTTGAATAACCTCTGTGTGTTTGACAACTGTGTGCAGTGTCCTATCGCTCTAGTGAACCTCGAGATGATTCCTCACATGAAGCCAACTCCCACTGTCACACATGAAGAGTTATGATGGTGTCTGACCAAACCTAAGGCACCTCCTGTTTGTACTATGCATAGCTGCACCAGTTTCTTATTATGTCTTTGCTGTTTCCCCTTCCCCTTGAGAATTATCGTTCTGTAACTAGGGCCTCCTAATGAAATAAAAGGAGGAGAGCGGCCTTGAGTCATCAGAACGTGTGGAGACTGTTGGTCTGATGCTCACTCTCTGCCCGTTCTCCTCATGAGTAAAACTGAATTAATCTCTTGTCTTTCTTCTTGTTTTTAAATGTTTAGATAAACCTAACATGTAGAATTGATCAGACTTTTAGGGTTAAATATGAAATGTGAATTCTTTCCACTCACTTTATGGTTTGGGATTATAGTTTTTTAACATTCAAAATCCTGTCAGTGCATTTATTGTCGTCTCTTTTAAACAAAAACTGCAGACGTTCAGAAATAATCAGAACAGTCTCATGAGAACTTTACACAACACTACTAAAATTCCATGATTTTTCCAAAACTTTCACTTAATTTACAAAATTCCATTACTTTTTCAGGCCTGGAAAATAACATTTTAAATTTTCATGACTTTTTCCAGGATTTCCATAAGAACTCTGCCATTTTCACAGTTTATATGCGCATAACCAGACTGTGCCATTTGTACAAGTTGAACATGTACAGCTTATTTGTTTTAAGGAGGAGATTGAGAGGAAGAAGGACGAGGTTTTGGGCCAGAGTGTTTTGTGGGCAGTGAGTCACCACCAAGAGTCATGGGATTCCCTCCGTTGACTAGACCAGGGGTGTCAAACATACGGCCCGGGGGCCAGATCCGGCCCTGCAAGACCTTTAATCTGGCCCTGGGCTGATTTTCTACTAAAATCTTTAATTATATTTTCTGTTAAAATATTGTTAATTTTCTGTGGTGTTTATCACAGCAGCGTCTCCAGCGTCTCTGTACGTGGCCCCTCCCACCAGAGCAGCACAAATGAAGACTTGTCTCTTTCCAAACGCTCTTAAAGGACGATCGTTTTGACTGTTGACCGTGACACCCTCATCAGAAAAATGTCCAACATGAGAGTTCATCAATTTAAAAAAGATTTCTGTAATAGATTTGCGTTTCTCTGCACAAATATTTGAACATATTGCTATTTTTGGGGTATATATGCCTTTTTTTTTTCTGGCCCTTTTGGGATCAAAGTAGGTTGGATATGGCCCCCGGACCAAAATGAGTTTGACACCCCTGCACTAGACTCTGATAGCCTGATTCATCAGCTGGTTTTACTTCGCAGAAACCATGTGACCTCGCAGTATTAAGATTTGTTCACTTGACAGCAGGCAGGTACTTTTTATCATTTAACCAGTCGCTGCTCTTTGGTCGTGACGTATGTAATGCGTCCCTAACGGGTTTAACTGGTATATTAAAGGTTGTATGGAGGATTTTTTTTTAGTTTCAAACTGTCAGTGAAAGATTAAAATACCATTACAGAGACGCAGCAGCTTTGTAATTATGATGACCAAAAAAAAAAAAGAACGAAAATCTATCAACTGTGGACGTGTTGAGGCCAGATAAACATCAGCCAATAGAAAACGAGGCTCCCTCATTTTCTATTGGCTGTTGGGTTGTCAATCAAACTCCCTAGTGTAACTGACTCGTCGGAGCGCGGGGATTACGTGGTTTACGCAGCGGTTCTTAGAGGCTTTTCGAACTGTCGCTTCCTCGCATTTCGCACAAAGTTTGTCGCGACGGCGGACGAGAATCCACGACCGGTTCGCCGCAAAAGAAAGTCCGTTTTTGAGGTCGCTGAAAGAAGAAGAGATGGGGGAAAAGGAGCAAAGCCAAACTGAGGTGATTCTTGGAGATCTCGTCCAGCGATGGCGCGACCGAAGCAGACGAAGGGTCTAAAAACTGACGCATCGGTCGCTGAATTACTTCTAGACAGGAAACTTCAACAGTAATCCTGAATGCGCACAAGGACTGTCGCTGTATTTCTCTTCCCTTAAAAAAATCCTCTATACAACCTTTAAGCTTTTCCCAATTGGACAATAACGTCTTTCCCCTTGATGAAATTCACCAAACATTCTCTTTGTTCTGGCTTTAAATCCTTGATCCCGGGAATCGTTGACAACACAGAATAGATGGATCTTCTCTGATTGGATGTTGCCCGAACTCACACTTCCAGGGTTTTTGCGAACCGTCTAGTGTATTAAATTGAGCGGAGGCACTAGGTGGCACCAGCCTAGCAAAGACTCCAAGCCTTCAGGGCCTGAAAATTCTCTCTTTCATTGTCGTCTGTCATGGTTGTGTCTTTCTTCCAAGTTCCACCTACTTCAGCGCAGAACAGTGACGTTTGTCGCTTGTTGATGATGTGTAGGTGGGATGAACGTGACCTGTCCATTCAGACTGAAGTCGCATGTCAAAAGATCGGATATGTATCGGTTTTAGGAGCGCATATCCAAGTGTCCTGGGTCGCGTTTGAAAAAAATCGGATCTGTGTCCGTCAGACTGTCATTAAAAGATCAGATACAGGAACATAGGAGCGAAAAAATCAGATTTGGGTCACTTCAGGCTTCAGTCTAAACATAGACTTAGAGATGGTCCCACCACGATGAGGCCCCGGTGAAGACCCAGGACACGCTGAACGGAATTTGTCCTGGAAACACCTCGGGATCCCCCCTCCTCCTGAAAGAGCTGGAGGAAGTGTGTGTGTAGAGGGGAAGTGTGGAAGTCCCTGCTCAGACTCGACACGACTTTTGATAAAGTGGAAGAAACTGGATGGACGCTTTAGTTTATCTCAAAAATAAATAAATAAATGAAAAAAAAAAAGCACAGTATTTTCTCTTTCAAACTCAGCTGCGAGGAAAAATTCACACATCGAATTCCTTTTATTCTTGTATTTTGTGCGTCGGGGGTGACACAAACACAAACCCGTCCCGACACTGGTTCTAAACTCCACTTTGCGGTGACGGTGAGTGCAGTTGTCAGTGCGAGTGGAGCCGGTCCTTCGCTCTCAGGAGGCCCTCGCTCTGCTCTTATTTGCCCGGCGAAAGCGCGCGGCCGCGGGGGCTGATGGGAGCTGACAGCGGACCAGAGCCGGGCCAGACTCTGTCCCGGACTCGCCACACGGAGCTGAGTCCACGTCGCACGACATGATGATGACGAGGAAGAGGAGTGGACGTGCACAGAGGAAGGCGCTGAGAGGCAGGGACGGGCTTTCACTTGTAGGTAAGGACTGTTTTATTAATCGGTGCAGACTGACCGGTGGAGACCAGGTTAAAGTCCACGTGACAGGTTTTCATGTTTTTCTAATCCTGACTTGGTTTGACGGAGTAAAACCTTTGGTCAGTAACAGATTACATGTACCAGAGTTACGTAATCAGAGTACAAATTATGAGTAACGATTACAGTTACTTTGTTGAAATAAATGGATATGGATGGGGATTTTCCTGTTTTCACATTTTGGGCTATATCCTTTTTTTTTTTTTTTTTTGGTTCCACTCATTGCTGGATACTAAACCAGGTCTAAATCAGGATTGAACCTGGACTGAACCCAGGTCTAAACCGGGACTAAACAGGTCTAAACCAGGTCTAAACCAGGACTAAACCAGGTCTAAACTAGATCTAAACCAGGTCTAAACCAGGTCTAAAACCAGACTAAAACCAGGTCTAAACTAGATCTAAACCAGGTCTAAACTAGATCTAAACTGGGGCTAAAACCAGATCTAAACCAGGTCTAAACCAGGACTAAACCAGGTCTAAACTAGATCTAAACCAGGTCTAAACCAGGGCTAAAACCAGGTCTAAACCAGGACTAAAACCAGGTCTAAACTAGATCTAAACCAGGTCTAAACCAGGACTAAACCAGGTCTAAACTAGATCTAAACCAGGTCTAAACCAGGGCTAAAACCAGGTCTAAACCAGCACTAAAACCAGGTCTAAACTAGATCTAAACCAGGTCTAAACCAGGACTAAACCAGGTCTAAACTAGATCTAAACCAGGTCTAAACCAGGGTAAAACCAGGTCTAAACCAGGACTAAAAACCAGGTCTAAACTAGATCTAAACCAGGTCTAAACCAGGACTAAACCAGGTCTAAACTAATCTAAACCAGGTCTAAACCAGGACTAAAACCAGGTCTAAACCAGGTCTAAACCAGGACTAAACCAGCTCTAAACTAGATCTAAACCAGGTCTAAATCAGGACTAAATCAGGACTAAACTAGAACTAAACCAGGTCTAAATCAGGACTAAATCAGGACTAAACCAGGACTAAAACCAGGTCTAAACCAGGTCTAAACCAGGTCTAAACCAGGTCTAAAACCAAGTCTAAACTAGATCTAAACTGGGGCTAAAACCAGGTCTAAACCAGGTCTAAACATGGTCTAAAACCAGGTCTAAACCAGGACCAAACCAGGTCTAAACCAGGTCTAAACATGGTCTAAACCAGGTCTAAACCAGGTCTAAACCAGGTCTAAACCAGGTCTAAACCAGTCCTCACCTGTTCCATATAAAGCAACCTTAACATTGTGTTTTGTAAATAAAAGTTGCTGTATGTCTTTTAGACCCACACACTCACACTCCCAACAGAACTGAAAAACAGTGAAAGGTGAAGACGATGGGCAGGATTGATCCACAGGAAGAACCAAAAAGGAAACATTTGACTGTCTAAATCATCCCGAGTTTGCAGTGAACATTTTGTATGTGGAGCGACAACAAAACAAAATCCCGTTTGTTAATGTAGAGGAGCAGAAGACAAACAGACTGAGCTGCACTTTCTTGTTCTTGTGGTTTTACAGCAACATCACGTCTTGGTCTCTTTACAGTGGAAGGTGTTTCTTGGCGAACAACTGGTGCCTTTCACTTTGGCGTTGATTTTTTTAAAATTTGTAACCGAGGTTGAGCGAAGGATCAGGGTTTTGTTTGTTGTCGCTCCACATACAAAATGTTCTCTGCAAACTCAGGATGATTTAGACAGTCAGATGTTTCCTTTTTGGTTCTTCCTGTGGATCAATCCTGCCCATCGCCTTCACCTTTCACTATTTTTCAATTCCGTTGGGAAGAGAAACAGTTTGAACAGAGGTTTGAGTCACACACATCTGATTCACTTTTGCATTTATGGAGTTCACAAACAAATTTCTCGAGCCGTTTTCTGCTGTTAGGATCAAACAACCACACAATTACGACGTCCGAACTAAAATATGACAATATCAGAACCAGAAACAAAAGTGATCTGGTTCAAAAGACTTGAAAAGATCGACTTTGTCAATAGACGCATCCCACTGGGAAAACAAACATGGAGGTTTGATGCTCACTTTTTTGGAAAATCCTTCCCAGTATGAATTGCGCAATGATCAGAAGTCTGAGATTCTTGATGCGTGTATTAAAGCTGCCTGTGGATCCTCCAAGAGTTACATTATGACTAGGGCCGGGCACGTTAACGTATTAATTTTGCGTTAACTAATTAAGTCATTAACGCTGACAATTATTTTAACGCCGTTAATGCAGTTTTTATTATTTATTTATGTATTTTATTGTAAATGTCTGTTTCTCACTGGCTTTTATTTTGAAAAAGTCCATCGCGAGCGTTTCTTTAAGTTTGACGTCTTTTCTTCACACTTTTTTACTTTTTTCTGACCACGTGAGATGCAACTTGTCCGAGCCTCTGCGAGCTGCGGGACCGTGCGCTCTGAGCTGAGCTTGTTTGTTTAGTTCAGCGCTGCAGGGGGAGTCACTGATTTGCCCAGATACCACTGGAAGAAAAAATGTGATTGGTCCATTTCCATTCCATTATATTAACCCTTTGTTTCCCAAGAAATATTAGTCCAAGTTTCTAACAATGATCTAGAAATTATTACTAGTGTCGTGTTTATTACTCACTGCATAAAAAATATTCCAATAATATATTAGTAGTACAAAAGTCCATTCAATATTTTTTTTCTTGAGCCGTCACTGAACACCTCGAAGACTCTGAGGTTCCCTTGTGAAAGAAATGCTGTTTGCACAACAAATGTTTGGCTCTTTCATTTACATTTCCAATAAAAGTGCAGCTATACTCTACTTTTTAATTCATTTATTGGTTTTGTGTATAACATGCACTTAATCGCGATAATTTTTTTAAATTTTTGCCCAGCCCTAATTATGACACAACATTTTCTGATCGATTTCAGAGAGAACCTTCCAGATGAATAATGTGGAGAACTCATGTCAGAGTGACACACGTATCAGTCTGGTGTGAGGCTGGCTACATTTTCCTGGAAACCTTGAAAAATACTTGGGCATTCATGCTTTGAGGCTGACAGTATGTGGACAGTCTTTACAATTTCCAAAACATGAATAAGCTCCAGTTCTCTAAATAAAAATTTCTATATCAAATTCACGTAACGTATCAGACACAAAAGGAGCCTCCAGAGTGAGACGTCCTGACCCGCTCTTCCTCTCTGCTCGTCTTTTTATTCCTGATTCATCCTCAGCCCGTCATGTCATCCCCCCCGAGCCCCACACTCACATCAACCCAAATTCAGCCTTTTTCCCCCGCGCTGATCTCACTGCGAGGGAGGCACCAGAGAAACGGCTCTGCAGGCCCAAAGAAATGCTCCAATTAGCTAATGGACTTGTGCTGGATTAGGAAGAATGAGCTGAGGTTTCCCACGGCGACGCAGACTCTAACCAGAACAAGAGCGCTGTTAATCTGCACATTACATTTATCTTCATTAAGTCCTCTAAGATCCACTCACTTTGTTCGCTCAACAGGCCCATCGCTGCGGCGGCGGCGGCGGCGGCGGAGGAGGAGGAGGAGGAGGAGGAGGAGGAGAGGAGCACTTCTGATTGGTTTACATGTCCACTTGTGGAAAAAAGACCTGGACCTGATTTATTTACAAGTGCAAAATTGATCTTGCCCAGTACAGACACTAGTGCACTTGAGAAGTACTGTCTGCATCTAATTACAAAACCTTTAGTTTAATCAGGAAGTGTGCTATTAGCTTTATTGTGATGGTAAATCACCTGGTTTAGCCCTGATTCAGTTCTGGTTTAGACCTGGTTTAGACCTGGTTTAGATCTAGTGTAAACCTGGTTTTAGTCCTGGTTTAGACCTGTGTTCAGTCCTGGTTCAATCCTGATTTAGTCCTGGTTTAGTCCTGGTTTAGATCTGGGTTCAGTCCTGGTTCAATCCTGATTTAGTCCTGGTTTAGTCCTGGTTTAGACCTGGTTTAGATCTAGTTTAAACCTGGTTTAGTCCTGGTTTAGACCTGGTTTAGATCTAGTTTAAACCTGGTTTAGTCCTGGTTTAGACCTGGTTTAGATCTAGTTTAGTCCTGTTTTAGTCCTGATTCAGTTCTGATATAGTTCTGGTTTAATCCTGGTTTAGACCTGGTTTAGTCCTGATTCAGTCCTGTTTTAGTCCTGGTTCAGTTCTGGTTCAGTTCTGGTTTAGACCTGGTTCTGACCTGATTCAGTTCTGTTTTAGTCCTGGTTCAGTTCTGGTTTAGTCCTGTTTTAGTCCTGGTTCAGTTCTGGTTTAGTCCTGTTTTAGTCCTGGTTCAGTCTGTATGCAACGCAAAAGTCCAGCATCGCAGTTTAAGAGTTTAAGTCATGGAAAATGTGTTTTTTTTCCCATTATTCATTTAAAGACCAAATTAAAAACTGAAAAAACAAACAAACAAACAAACAAACAAAAAAACCAACAATAACAAATCATTATCCGTTTTTTAAATTTTGGTTTTGGAGTCAAATAATTAAGAAAATGTTTGTTTTTTCGTTTTCTTTTTTTTGGTTTTATATTGAAAAACGAATGAACGAATGACACACGGATTCAGAAGTCCACCTCACGCTCAAGTGAACAGAAAACAACTTCGATAGAGCAGAAATAAACCTCGCGCGAGCAAAAATCAGCTTCGAGAGAGCTTATTCTCTTTTTGCGGGTGCATCTCCCCCCTGCAGTTCTTTGAAGCTCTCAAATTTTTAATTTTAGTGACACCACAATGTGACGTTTCGGGCCAAGTCCTTCTTCGAAACGTCACATTGTGGCGTCATTGAAATATATGGGAGCCACAAAGAAGTGCAGTGCAGATCTCTTTCCTTTTTTTGGACGATATTTGTCTTTGGACCCAGCACACATTCGTAATTTTTGTTGGACGTGCATGTCTCTATCTGTAGGTATAGGTACCATGAACAAAGCTCGCCGGAAGTCATCATCGCATGTTACCAAATGTCTTCTGTTTTGTGACGTAAGTGTAAATAAAGCCTTTGACTTTAAATATCTCTTGCTGTCAATTTGTGTTGTTTATTGCTCAAGTAGCTAAGAACATCTTTGTATCATCAAAAATCAAACATCATCAGAGTTTCTGGGCCAGACTATGACCAGTAAAACGTCTTATTACATCAGTGTGTTTGCTCGACCAGGACGTCAGCTGGACCGATAATTGGAAACCGATCCAGTACATATTTTGTAGATCACCACTGAGCTCTGATACAGTATTGGATCAGTGCCTCCCAGTGTTCAGAGTTCTGTTGCTTTACACGTCAGCTCTTCTTCGTGACATTGCTCGTAGGTCTTTGTGATCCTAATGCAAACCTCCTCTTGCTGTAATGAGATGTTTCTCCTGGCTCCCCACGGTTCGACGCCCTGACACGCCGCTATCAATACGCAGTGAATGAGATGGCATGGATCCGCTCGCCGCGCACTCCCGCGCCTCCGGCTGACGAGCGGGTCCGCCGCGGTCTCTCGCTAAATGACATCTGAACGTTTGCGCAGAACAAGCCGAGTGTGACCGGGACACCACCGCGGGCGCTTCTGTCACTGTACTGTCAGCGAGAAGCTCTGTAAATGAACTACACGAAATCTGGGATGAGGTCAGGCCAGGCCACCCAGGAAGAAACACCCACTGGAGAGAAAACGAGTGGAAGGAAGTGGGCCACATTTGTCTAATTGTAATGAAAGAATAATTATGACTCGTTGTAATCAGTTTCCCTTCTTATTGATTCTCTGAAGTTGTATGTGGAGTGACTCATGTTTGTCTGAGTCATCTTTATTGTCCTTTTATTCATTTTGCACATCTCCGTGTTTTCGCTGGGACACGCCCACTGTGACGCACTGACTTTGTTCTCCAGTTTTATTTTCTTAATCAACGATATGCGGAGAAGTTGACACTGACACATGGCGCGACATTTTATTTATATATATTTTTTGTAAGTATTGTTCAGCAGAGCGTCAGTTTGATGAGATAATGGGGAGTCTGAAATCAATCCGGAGATTTAAATGGTCCAAAATATAACATAAAAGTCCATCCAGTCATCCATTTTCTTCCGCTTATCTGGGGCTGGGATGTGGGGGCAGCAGTCTAAGCACAGACTCCCACACTTCTTTCATCCTGGACACTTTCTCCAGCTCCTCCAGTGGGACCCCAAGGTGTTCCCAGGCCAGTCCAGAGACATTGTCCCTCCAGTGTGTCTTGGATCTTCCCTGGGGCCCGAGGGAGGTGTCTAGGAGGCATCAGAACAGATGCCCAAGCCACTTCAGCTGCTCTTCTTGACGTGGAGGAGAAGCAGCTCTACTCTGAGCTTCTTCCGTCTGGCTGAGCTCCTCATCCTATCTCTAAGGGAGCGCCCATCCACCCTGCAGAGGAAACTCATTTTGGCCGTTTGTATCCGTGATCTCGTCCTTTCGGTCATTACCCAGAGCTCATGATCATAAGGTGAGTGGAGGAACGAAGATTGACGGTAAATACGGAGCTTCGCCTTTCGACTCAACTCCCTCTTCACCACAACAGTTTGATACAGCGACCGCATCACTGCCGTCGCTGCACCGATCTGCCTGTCAATCTCACGCTCCATCCTCCCCTCACTCGTGAACAAGACCCCAAGATACTTGACCTCCTCCGCTTGAGACAGGGACTCTCCACCCACCCGGAGAAGGCAAGACACCTTTTTCCGGTCGAGATCTTCGGTCTGATCTTCATTTCAGCTGCTTCACACTTGTCTGCAAACCGTCCCAGTGCACATTGCAATTCCTGGTTTGATGAATTCAACAGGACAACATCATTTTCAATCAGCAGAGATGAGATCCTGTGGTCCCCAAACCGGACCCCCTCCAACCCCTGACTGTGCCTAGAAATTGTGTCCATAAATAACATAAACCTCCACATCATAATAATAATGCATTAGTCTTATATAGCAATCCTAACCAGGCCTAGATCTGTTTATTTTTGAGATCAGACGAGGCTTTTTCAGGAGGTTTGGGTTTTCTAGTTAATTCTGAAGTTTAGTCTGCAGCAGCACAAACCTCATAAACCTTTGTGGAGACATCACATTGCCTTTCATTTATTTACTGGAGACTAATCCTAACTTTAACCATCATAATACGTGTATCATTCGTTCATTCGTTTTTCAATATAAAACCAAAAATAATAAAATGAAAAAACAACAGTTTTCTTCATTATTTGTTTCCAAAACCAATATGAAAAAACGGATAATGATTCGTTTTTTCAGTTTTCAATTTTATGTTTAAATGAAGAGTGGAGAAAACAGATAACGTTTACGTGACCTTCGTGACTATGGTGCCGAACTTTTGCACCACATGTGGACTGAACCAGGACTGATCCAGGTCTGTGACCAGACCAGGACCAGAGCGGGACCAGACCGGGACCAAGATCAGAACTGAAACTGGGACCAGAGCGGGACTGAGACCGGAACTGAGATCGAGACCAGGCCGGGACCAGGCTGGAACCAGGCCGGGACCAGACCGGGACCAGACCGGGACCAGACTGGGACCAGACCAGAGGCTCAGAGTCCACAACAGGGCCGGAGCTCGAAGCTGAGGCTTGGAGTCAAAGCTCAGAGTCCTCTCTGGTCCCGGCGTGATCCCGGTGTGATCCCGGACCTGAATCAGTCCTGGTTGAGTCTGTACGTGGTGCAAAAGTCCGGCATCGCAGTCACGGAAGTCACGTAAACGGAAAACGACCATTATCCGTTTTTCTTCATTTAAACACAAAATCGAAAACTGAAAAAACAAATCATTATCTGTTTTTTTCATTTTGGTTTTGGAGATACATAATGAAGAAAACTGTTGTTTTTTCGTTTTCTTATTTTTGGTTTTATATTGAAAAACGAATGAACGAATGACACACGGATTCATCAAGAGCACTTGCCTAACATTAACCTAAACCCTGACCTTAACCAACCTAATTAACTCATGTCTTAACAATAAGCCAATGTCTGATACTGAGGGAGTTACCTTAAGGTCACACTGAAGTGGAGAGTGTTCACATTTCAATCCCCACACGGTGATGAATCCCCGACCCTCACAACACTTGTAAGATGAACCCCGACCCTCACAACACTTGTAAGAGAACAAACAGTGATGTAAACCCTCTCGCTCGCTCTCTTTACATGTTCTGCTCTTCACTCAAGTGTCGGTAAAACGACGCGTCCCTTGTGCTTATACAGACGTCTATTACACCACAACATTTCAAAAGCTGCAGCTGCACTGTCACATGAATGAGACTTCTGTGAGGATCATGAATATAAGTCTTTATGTACAAGTGTGTTGTGCAGCCGCTAGTGTTCGCCGGGGCAGCTCACCAGTCAGGTCTGCGCTGGGGGAGAGAAGCATCCCCAAACATTTACACCAATCATCATGATTTCAATTAGATCACAATTCATGTTTTCTTAGAGTATTCTTAAAGCTCTGCTGTTTCTAGAAGTTATTCTTCATTGTGATTGGTTGTATCCATCTGTTTATTTTTTTAATTTTAACTTTTTATTTATGTGGAATCAATGCCAGTGATGTATCACCTCCAGAAAGTTACATGCTGTATCTTTAAGCAAAAAAAGACAAGAAGCTCAATGACGGAAAGGATAAGATCAAAGAAACAAATAGGGTGAGAAGCTCAGTCACACGAGAAGAGCTTGGAGTAGAGCCGCTGCTCCTCCACATTGAGAGAATCCAGCTGAGGCTCTGTTCCAGATGCCTCCTGGATGCCTCCCTCAGAGGTGTTCCAGGCATGTCCCACTGGGAGGAGGCCCCAGGGAAAACCCAGAACACACTGGAGTGTGTCTGGGTTGGCCTGGGAACACCTCAGGATCCCCCAGAAGAGTTGGAGGAAGTGTGTGTGGAGAGGGAGACCCAAACCTGGATAAAGCAGAAGAAAATGGATGGAAGAATCTCAATAAGGAGATGTAAAACGGCAGATCACCATGGGGATGCGTACATGCTTTTACAATAAGGGTGGAGGTGGACGTCAAACTGCACTGATCTATCGAGGCTTAAATGGTCCATATTTATGTTATTTTCTGATCTGTGCTATAATGTGGTTTAAAGACCTGGAGTTGTATTTTGTTCAGTCATGTTTAACATGGTAATACAAGAAGTGTTCCTCTGTTTTTAAACTCCGAAGATCTTCACTAGAAACCCTGGAATTTCCAGCCACTACTGAATAAAAGGTAAAAGGAGCTGTCAACTTGAAAACTACCACTTTATGACGTCACAGGGTGGAACAGAGCATTCTGACCTTTGGAGATGTACACAACCTTATAATAAAGGATTACGCAAATGTGTGAATGAAACAAAACTCAACTCCACGTCTGTTTTTGAGGAGGTAACATCATTAAAACATGACTTAAATCTCACAGGAATCAGTTTTGTGTGATTTAGGACCTGCACATGGTTTTAGACTAAACATGTTTCCATTTTCAGTTTCATACAGATGATTTGACTTTGACTGGAGACTTTAAAAATGTTCTCTTTAAAAGAAATTGAAAGGGGGTAAACCACAGTTTGTTCCAGCTCCTGGAGTTCTGTAATGAAAGACACATTTAGGGCCAGTTGTGTAATGCTCTTATTTGTTTCTAATGCCATGTGTCTCTTCTCCACTTGACCTGAAGACAACGCAGGATTATGGGCTCAGCAACATCCTCTTCTTTGCTCTTCATTTCGAAAGGAGACAATTATAACTCTACAGCTTGAGAAAACTACACCACAGTCAATCAGCGGGAGCTTCTTTGACAGAGAAATGATCCGATGTGAGTCAGTATTCTCAGTGACTTCATGGCCTATGCAGCTTTTCATCCGAGAAATACAACATCTGCTAAACAAACACAACATGCAGAGAGGTGACTCATTAAAAGGACATTGTCATTGGCCTTAAAACATGCCCCTGAGCACCTTTGCTTTGGCATCTCATGTTTGACTTAACTGAAATAATGATTACGTAAAGAACGACACATTGTTTAAGGTGTCCGTCATACTAATCTGGTGCAGTTCACCCTCTACTGGCAGCAGACGGAACTACCATGGGGGGAAAAATTAAACTAGCTCATAACCGACATGCCCAGACATGATAATGTAAGGACACAGCTGTAATGAACACAATTTAACAGCACAGATGCTTAGAATAAGGCTGGTATCATTAAGAAGTTGGGAAGGAATTATTATATAATTATATAATTATTATATAAGTTGTTGTTCATGACTCCCCATCTTGTTTTCGTCAGAAGAACTCTCTGGCGGAGCATTTTGATTTTTACAGTTTTATTAATTCTATGACTCACTGAAGACTGTATCACCAGGTCTAAAACAGGACTAAACCTTTTTCAGTCCTGGTCTGGTGCCAGCCTCAGTCCTGGTCTCAGTCCTGGTCTGGTCCGGGTCTCAATGCTGGTCCCAGTCTCAGTCCCGGTCTTGGTCGCAGTCTGGTCCCGGTCTCAGTCCTGGTCTGGTCCCAGTCTCAGTCCTGGTCTGGTCCCAGTCTCAGTCCTGGTCTCAGTCCTGGTCTGGTCCTGGTCTCAGTCCTGGTGGTCCCAGTCTCAGTCCTGGACTTGGTCGCGGTCTGGTCGCAGTCTAGTCCCGGTCTCAGTCCTGTTCTGGTCCTGGTCTCAGTCCTGGTCTTAGTCCTGGTCTGGTCCCAGTCTCAGTCCCGATCTTGTCCTGGTCTTGGTCCTGGTCTCAGCCCTATTCTTGGGCGCAGTCTGGTCGCGGTCTGGTTCCGGTCTCAGTCCTGGTCTTGGTCCTGGTCTCAGTCCCGATCTCTGTCCTGGTCTTGGTCCTGGTCTCAGCCCTATTCTTGGTCGCAGTCTGGTTGCGGTGGAGTTCCAGTCTCAATCCTGGTCTCAGTCCTTGTCTGGTCCCAGTCTCAATCCTAGTCTGGTCCTGGACTTGGTTTAGTCCTGGTTTAGAAACGATTAAAAACGAATCGTTATCCATTTTTTCATTTTGGTTTTGGAGACAAATAATGAAAAAAAAAAGTTGTTTTTTTCGTTTTCTTATTTTTGGTTTTATTTTAAAAAACACATGAACGAACGCCACACGAACTGAACGATGTTTCACATGTTTAAAAACTCAAACAAGTTCACTTTGTGTAATTCTATAACAGTTTGCTTCTTTCGCCCCCGCAGTTTTCCCGAGCTGCTCGACTCCCCATCTTGTTTTCGTCAGAAGAACTCTCTGGCGGAGCATTTTGATTTTTACAGTTTTATTAATTCTATGACTCACTGGAGACTGTATCAGTCCGTGCTCGTCGATGTCTAATGAGAACATATTGCGCGCTAAGCTTGCTCCCAGTCCGCGCCACTATAATCACAGCCGATTTGTTAAGACCTGGATGAAGACTTGTTTCTCTGCGTGCGCTGCCAGCCTCCATCCCATAATTCCCCTAAGTGCTGCTGCGCTCGCAAAGGCTCGGCTCAAATGAATGAACTAATCAACAAATGCACCAACAAACAGCGCCCGGCCTTTTAAGCAATTAATACACACGCATTATTCTTGCTTTTGTTCCAAGTTTGTGCAAAGAAAAAGAACGAGATGTATGTAAATAACCAAAACAAACTACAGACTCGGAAAATTGCGTTTGCCAAATGTCTCGAAATGGCCCGATAATTTGATAATAATGATTTTACGGAAAGGAGACGTCCCTAAGCAGTACTTTTATTAGCTCCTCCGTTATATTTATTTGACAGTATTCATGAGTTTACGGTTTACAGAGCTCCGCGAGGAACGTCAAAAAATGGCTGTTACCGCGGACATCTGTGCGAAACGTCCGCAGAGACGTGTTTGTCAAAATTAAGAAATAAAAAAAAAAGGAAAAGAAACAAAAGAACCATGGAACAATTTGATGAACTCCAGCTCTGTTTCCTCATCACAAACAGAGCTGGAGTTGGGTTTTGTTTCATTCGCACACAAACCCTGCAGATTTATGTCATTTCATGTTTTATCTGAATCATGTGGTAATAACAGAAGTGCTCCACTGTGTTTTTTAAACTCCATACACCTACGTAAATTTCCGTTACTCCGCTTTCCTGCCTCATTTTGTAAACACGAACAGCGGTTTTAAATCGTAGCCTCCTAGAGTTGTGGCGGTGAATTAGTTTGAGGCGCGTAGACCTCGACGCAGATCCATAAATTAACAAAAAAACAACGGCGACAAAACAACGGTGGCATCGTGGGTTTAGTCAACACAGAGCTATTTCGGCCTTTAGTCCTACAGAGATGTAGCCTGATTCATCAGCCGGTTTCACGTTGTGGAAACCGTCTGACCTTGCAGCATTAGGGTTCGTTTGCTCAACAGTAGGCGGGTACGTTTTTATTTATCCAATCGCTGCTGTTTGGTCGTGACGTATGTAATGCAGCAAATCCTGTAGGAAGAAGGACTATAACATCTTTCCTCTTGATAAAAATGCAACAAACATTCTCATTGTTCTGGCTTTAAATCAGGGGTGTCCAAACTTTTTTCATCAAGGGCCACATATCTAAACACAGATGAAGCAGAGGGCCGATCGAGGGCCGTAGACTGATGCTCAATACAGTGAATTATTAAAATATGTGCAGGTTTAAACACGTTAGAATGAACCATGAGCCTTTATTCATGTTAAGATCCTCAAAACCACAGACTAAATATTAAATACTGGTTTTATCAAGGTCGATTTTCAGAAAGCTTTGCAGTAAAAGGTTCATTTCTAATTGATGAAAGGTAATTTGGCCCAATTCATCTGGAAACCTGAGGGCCGAGAAAAATTTGTCTGAGGGCCGCATTTGGCCCACGGGCCGTCGTTTGGACATGCCTGCTTTAAATCCTCGAGCCCCGGTCTTGGTCTCAAGACTGGCCTGGACAAAAAATAAATAAAATTAAATAAATAAAAATCCTGCCCACTTTCTTCACTTTGAAGCAGTGTCTGTGAAGTGCCAGTGGAAGTGGGATTAAAGAAGAGGTTCTCCATCTGTTGGTGAGGGTCCAAAAAAGTGGAGTGGAGTACAGTTTGCTTGGTTTATTTTAAGATTAAATTAACATCAGATAAAATGGAGATAGATTTATATATTAAAAAAAAAACAAATAAAAGTAGAAAATGACAAAGCTGGTCTTGATTTGGTCTCTGTGGGCTGTGGTCTTGGACAGGTCTTGGCCTCGATTAGTGTGGACTTGACTACAAACACTATAAAATACATAAAATACATTTGACACTTGAGTATTTGTTGGTTTCAGAGGAATGAAAATCTTCCACCATTGCCAGAGCAATTATATGATTTCTTTGAATGATCAAAAGTGCTTAAAGGTGCACTATGTAACTTTTTGGTTGGGGGTCCCTCATCTGCTTAATTCTATACATATGTCATTGCTTTGCCTCGAATGTTCCAGAGTATGACTTTAAACAGCTAAACCTTACATTTATTCAATTAAAGATAGTTTTATAGCTCAGAAATACCTACAAAACTAGGCATCCTGATTGAGCGGGGTTGCCTCTCCACAGATCTGACCTGTAACTTGGTCTGGTTCTATTTATGTTATGAGGTTCTTTTTTCAGACCAAGAGTTTGTTTTCATACCTGAGAGTTTGGACTGCTCGCTGCGCTCTTCCTCAGAGTCTCGTGATGTTGTGTTGTTTCGCTCAGATGATTTAAACAGGTTTTGTCTGTCTTCCTACCGGTGGAGGCAGGACGACAGCGCCACCTAGAGTCCCGCTTCCTCAGGACAGTATCCCAGGTGTGTGAGAGTAAAAAAGCCCCTCGTCCTGTTTTATCGTCCTGTAGGAAGACGGCGCCAAAACCTGTTTAAATCAGCTGAGAGGCACGTCACAGAAACATCACGAGACTCTGAGGAAGAGCGCAGGGAGCAGAACAAACTGTCAGGGATGAAAACAAACTCTTGGTCTGAAAAAAGAACCTAATACCATGAAATGTTTCGCAGTGTGGCATTAACCTTTCTATCTTCATGGAGACCAAACCAGACCAAGTTACAGGTCAGATCTGTTGAAAGGCGACCCCGCTCAATCAGAATACCTAGTTTTGTAGGTATTTCTGAGCTCTAAAATGATCTGTAATTGAACAAATGTAAAGTAAAGCTGTTTAAAGTTATAGTGTGGAACATTCCAGGCAGATTTTCAACTCCCTGAAACCAACAAATACTTCATTGTCAAATGTATTTTAGTGTAGTGCCCAACTGACCCATCTCCAGATGTTGAGCTGGGCTTGGTCTGACTGTGGGGTGAAACCAAGTGAACTCTTGATCTGAAACTCTTAGTCTGAAAAAAAAAAAGAAAAAAGAACTGAATAACTTAAATGAGGAGAAAATTCAGTTTGTCGACTGGACAAAAGTTAGTTTGGTTGAAGACGTTTCGCAGCTCATCCAAGCTGCTTCTTCATTTCTGGTCAGACGCTGGTGGACACTTCCTTATATCTGCAGGGAGGAGCTAACTACACTGAAACTACACTGAAACTAACACACACTTGTTTACAGTTTCTGTTTGTTAGTTCGGCCTGTTGACCTGTACAGGTTGTGGGATCTAATTAGCAGAACAATAACTTAAACTATCAGAAGATCAAATGAACCTCACTGGACTGTGAAACATTCCAAACAAAGCGATAATGTCTCCATGGAGAAAAGCATTTGACGGAGCCTCCACCAGAAAAGTTACGCAATGCACCTTTAAATATTGAAAAGCTGCAGTAGGAAGCACTAAACTTTGAGATATTAACCATAAACCAGCACTAGATATCTGTATTTTGACAGTTAAACAGTCAGTACTCACCTGCCAACAACACATTTTCATTAAGGAAACTGTAGAATGTCACAGAAAACCTTTTGACCTGCACCAAGTCCTAAATAATTCAAGCTGCAGTTGATTTATATGAATATATTACATGCACATGAATATTCAATTTAATGTTTTTATCTTTCCATAAAAAAATGGGGAAATATGTCAAATTGGTCTTTGGAAAATATAGAAAAATAGACTCTCATGACATTTTCCAGGTACCAGCAGCAATCATTTGTAAAACTATATTCAGTCCAAGTTATTAAAAAAACTGGAGTTGGAGTAAAAGCCCTCGCGGGCACATTCAGCGAGCAGAGTGTCTTTGGCTTATTCTGCATGAGTGTCTTATCAGTCGACCTTTAAATTGGAGCCGCGGTTCGTCTGCGGGCCTGAGGGGGGCGCCGGCACGTGATTGGCTGTTGGGCTCAGACCTGCTGACATCAGAAATGAACAGAGCCAGGTGGCATATCCGCAGGCTGGAGGGTGCATTCATATTCACGTATCATCTGAATACACCAGAGAGAGAGAGAAGAGGCAGGACATGAGACGGTGTGAGCCGGGATGAAACACCTCTGAGCAACACGGATAGAAATTACGAGAACTTTTATGTAACACAGAGCACTTTTCTGACATAAAAGGCACAGGTAAATGCACTTCACTGGTGCAAAGTTACTACAGTGAACATAGAAAGTGAGACAAAGGCTGCGTTCAGACTGCACCTGAAGTGACCCAAATCCAATTTTTTGGCCCCTATGCTCCTGTATCTGATCTTTTAATGACAGTTTGAATGACACAGATCTGATTTTTTCAAATGTGACCCAGGACACTTGGATATGTGCTCCTGAAACCGATACATATCTGATCTTTTGACATGTGACTTCAGTCTGAACGGCCAAAGTGCATTCATCCACCTACACGTTATCAACAAGACACAAACGTCACTATTCTGCACTGAAGTTGGCGAAAATTGTTAATGAACTCTGTGTCACTGAAGTGAAGCACATCTCCACTCACCACTCTTGGCTCCATCTCCACATTCCACACGTTCCTTTCAACAGACGTCGCTGCCGCTGCCCCACAAAACACCACGACCAAAAACCTCGTCCTTCTCCTTCTCAATCTCCTCCTTAAAACAAGTAAGTTGTTCATGTTCTGGCTCCGGTACGAGAGGAACTTTAAAATCTCCAGGTGCTCGATGCTGCGTCCATGTTTGGACAACTTCTGTAAACACAGAGACGCTCGCTGCGGTTGACGTCGTCGTGTCTCCAGTGTCACATGTGGGACACTTTCGGGCCGTTTAATGTTCACACTGGAGTCACATACAAGTCACACTTAACTGGAAATGTGAACGACCTCGAAAAAACATTGGATTTCACAAAAAAATCGGAATTGAGCATTAAGCCCTGCAGTCTGAACGTAGCCAAAGCTGCACGTTTACTCCCAAACTGACTTTAAACCTTCTAGACTGACGGTATCGTAGACGATATCTGGAAATATGTTTTTATATAACCGTGCACAGTGTTGGGGAGTAACAGATTACATGTACCAGGAGTTACGTAATCAAAGTACAAATTATGAGTAACTGTATTCAGTTACAGTTACTGTTTCAGTGAGTGGTAATTGGATTACAGTTACTTTGTTGGAATAAATGGATTACACGCCGGTATTTTCCTGTTTTTCACATTTTGGGCTATATCCCTTTTTTTTTTTTTTGCTGGAAACCAGGTCTAAATCAGAATTGAACCAGGACTGAACCAAGGTCTAAACTAGATCTAAACCAGGTCTAAACCAGGTTTAAACCAGGACTAAACCAGGACTAAATCAGGACTAAATCAGGATTGAACCAGGACTGAACCCAGGTCTAAACCAGGACTAAAACAAGACTAAAACAGGATTTAACAGGACTAAATCCTGCTGTGTGGACATGTCTCCTTGTTTTCTATCAATAATATTTTTAATTTGGTTGAGTAAAGTCTGGGCTTTTTATTTTCTTTTATCAGACAAAACTTCTTATGTAAAGAAATCCTCGTCTTTGCTTCTCTACAGCAAATCAAATAATTTATTAATTAAATTAAATAATTTAATGGATTTCGTTACAAACTACATTTTGGGGTCTGTAATCTGTAATCTGTAGGGGATTACATTTTAAAAGTCACCTTCCCAACACTGACCGTGCAGAACTTTCCGACCTCTTGAAAAGCTGAGACAAGTGGCTTTTTGAGCAGATTTCCGACATTATCCAACGTCACACGCTCGCTTGTGATGACGTAGAGAAAACGAGTGTCCAATAGGAGCTTTGTTTTCCTCCAAACTCATGCACTCCGTCCATTTTGATTGGTCCAAACTTTGCCGAAGAGTGTAGTGAGTCAAAACGGTCGATACTCTGAGTGTCTGTGTTCGGTTGAAAAAGCCGCTCTAAGTGCAGTTATTACTTAAAGTAAATGGCAAATTACGCATCTTGGTCTACATGAATTGCGCCTCCCTTGCTATTTTTATTTGAAAGGTTTATTTCACTCAAAATGTACAAATGCACATGTGATAAACACGTTGGAAATGTAGGAAGTGATGTGGCTCTGTGCTCTTTCTATCACACTTAAACCTTCATTGTTAAACAGCTGCAGTCTCTTTTAATAAAAGATGTTGCTACAAAAAAAAAAAACAGTAAATTGTAAACATATAGAATATGAAGCTAAGTTAGTCCCAACCAAGGTCCCACTGCTCTTCACATTTTGCCCCAGCGACACTGAAGGATGGTGGAAAAAAATAATTCACCGACAATAAAATAAACCTTAACTGTGTGCATCACTGGGAGGGAGAGGCGTCTTTTATTCACCAAGGCTCTTCCCACAAGCACAAAATACAGGTTTTCACCTCTAAAACTCAAATTAAAAATAGGTTTTAAACATTTTACCACATGGCCACGTCTCTGCGCCTGTAGCAGAACCAAGGAAAATAATATTAACATTTTATTGTGGGAAGAGGTATTTTGCAGTGACGTCAGACGCCAGTGTCAAACGGGAAATTAATACTGGGTTGGAGTTTGGTTGAGGACAAAAATATGGACTGGGATGATTTAACAGTGGACTGTGTGCTCCCAAGATCACTGTGGTGGTGACTGGATGGTAAATATAGCAGGGAACAGAGTGGGCGGACTCAGAGCAGGAAATGGAGAGGAATGAATGAAACCAGGTAAGTAGCTAATGTGGGCTTGTTTGGGCGAGTTTAAGTTATACCGGGGTATACAGTATTACCGTATTACCAAAATGTTTTAGTACGACTTTTGGTAAATTACGAAGCTGCACCGCTGTACAATTTATGCGTATGACCTGCAAACTTAGAATCTCTGAAAAGTTTTAAATGAACCATCTACAACGCAACACACACACAGAACAGGCTCACCATCAGCAGCACATCCTCCGTCACAGAGAGAACACTCATATTCCACTGAGTCTTGTCCTTTAGTCCAACAGAAGCTGAACTGCATCAGCGCACAAGGAGTGAGCTGTTGTTTTTTTTTCAGTGCTTTATAGTTTATGCAAATGAGCCATGTGGTTTTACTTTTCTTTTTGTAAAACGTAAACAAATTTGCGTCTGAAGCCAAAATGATGCCAAACTGCAGAAATACTAGTATTCTTCTGGGATCAACTCGCTTGCAGTTGGACTTGCCATCTTGCCTTGGTCTCTTATGAGCGTCACGTGACAACAGAACAAAACTAATCGAATGTCATCTCCTCACGCAGTTAATAGTATTTTTAAAAGTGGGGGTCTTTTTAAAATCGGTACCTAAAGATGCTTGTATCTCACAGCCTTAACTAGGTTGCCAGTTGAACCACTCCTTGGGCTTGTGTACAGCTGTGTCTCATTTTCATGTATTCACTACTGACTGCATACAGCAGGGGGCAAGTTTTTTTTTTTTTTTTTTAATAAAGTGTTTTTTTGTTTTGTTTTGGTTTTCCCTTCCCTCTCTCTTGGGGCGGGTCAATCAGACCCAAAAATATATTTTCTCGGCTGGTGAGAATTTATTTGAAAATAAATTTTTGGATCTGATTGACCTGCCCCAAGATAGTGGAAAGGAAAAAAAATAATTCTTCAGGTCAATGTGACCCCGAGGAGAGCGTGAGTTAAAAGAAACATTATAGACACTATTAGTTTTAAATCATGAAACATTAAACTGAAAATACAACCACACATTCATTCCGCACTCTTCTCTCTAATTTATGTCTTTCTGTTTTTAATTTTAATCTTTATGACTATTTACGTTTTGATTTGTTTTTATTGTGAATTTAATGTATTTCTTATTCTGTAAAGCACTTTGAATTACTTTGTGTACGAATTGTGCTGTACAAATAAACTTGCCTTGCCTTAAACAAATGTAGGTATCAATAAATGATGCATTGTGGATTTTTTTAATGACGGTATTGTTGCTTCTTTTTGATACCATAGTATTACCACCCAACCCAACTCCATCACATAAGCTTTTGTCCAGTGTTGGGAGTAACGCGTTATAAAAGTAATGTATTACAGTAATGCGTTGATTTTTGCTGTAACGCAGTAATGTAAGGCATTACAGGGGAAAAAATTGTAATACTCTGTACAAATGTGAGTAACGCGCGTTACAATGCTTTTTTAACCTGGATTGAAGTGGTGGTTTTTCTTCATACAAATTCGCTAAAATCACCGTGAAATCAGCAGCGGTGAAACACCGGAGACGCGGCCGGACAGACCTTCAGGTAACCGCAGGCGAAAGGACCGACCCAGAACTCTACGCTGTTTAGACCTGGTTTAGACCTGGGTCACTTCTGGTTTAGACCTGGTTTACAGTCGTCCCTCGCTCTAACGCGGTTCACTTTTCGCGGTCTCGCTGTTTTTTTTGTTTTTTTTTTTTTTTGTGCAATTTTGCATGCCTTTTGTTTTTAGTGTATGAACACGTATTGCGTTCCTCCCGCTGTGTCCTGATTGGCTGAGGGACTCCTGTCTCCTCTACAGTACAGAATGTGTTCAGCTGCCAAATTTAAATAAATGTTCAATCTCTAGCAGTGTGATTCTGAAGTGCTGTATGTCTGCAAGTTTTCTCTTCGACAAAATCCACAACGTCAACGAAACGTTTTGCACCGACAAAGTCTCCTGCGCTCGCACCCAGATGCAAACCATCGCACAAAAAGTTGGACTTCTGGACACGCTGAAGGAAGGTAGAAGTTACGCGCTGTAGCAGAGTCTTGCACCGGGTCTTGTACCCGAGCAGCAGGGTCCATAAAGAGCGATCGGGCGACAGACGCTCTTACCTCCATGAGGTGCGGAGCAGAGCCGCTCCTTTCTCCTGCGGTCACCTTCGAGCCCGTCCTGACAGTGAGTCCTGGTTTAGTCCTGGTTCAGCTCTGGTTTAGTCCTGGTTTAGACCTTGTTTAGTCCTGGTTCAGTCCATATACGGCTCAAAAGTTCAGCTTTTTCGCGGTTATTTTGGTGAGAGTAACTTAAAGTAATGCAATAGTAATGTAATGTTTTACATTTTAAATGCAGTAATATTGTAATGTAACGAATTACTTTGAAATGACAGTAATAAGTAATAAATAACACATTACAGTTTTAAAGTAACTTGCCCAACAGTGCTTTTGTCCGATACTAACTGTAGTTATCGCTGTAGTCATAGGTGAGAAAATAAACCCGTAGAACATGCACGTCCCTCAAACATGTCCACCTCCAAACTGTGTCTGTGTAGACCTCGGACAAACACTGAAAGGACGAGCGACAAATCCTGTAGCTGCAGTTCTGTAAATCAAATCAAGCAACAAGCAAATACACGTCCCCCGTTTCCCATCCACACGCCGTCATGGAAGCGCGTACATCTGGTTTAATTTGGACAGATGTCATTCCTCGGCGCCTTGGGGAACTACCTGCCCCTCTCCTCCTCCTCTTCCTCTTCCACTGTATTAAAATTAACCGGCTGACGGATGGACGTGTGCGGTGGAAGTCTCAGATTGAAGAGGAGCTGAGGGCGCGGCGGGTTTGTGTGTGGGGACGGTCCCGCGGTGTCAGAGGAGGATGATGGATTACAGAGGGCCTCGGGATCGGGCGTGTGCGCGCGTGCGTCCAGGTGAGTGCGACGTGCGCTCCCTTCAGCTCGTGCCGCTGCAGCCAGAGCAGGTCATTAAAGAAGGCAAATGTTTGTGCATGGGAAATCCCGGGAATGAGCTCGGAGCTGCGGCGGTCGGTCTGTGTGCGGGGAAGGGGTCAAGGATGTGGACGGAACGTGGAGATAGGTGTGGAATTCTGCTGAGCCAAAGGACGGACAGGCTCAAGGACTTCTGCCATGTCACTGTCCACGTTTACATAATCTTTTAACTCTTTCCCCCATGAAGACGACATCTGACGACCCTCCTTGTTTCCTTAATGACGTGTTTTGACTCCTCCACTGTATCACTGAAGACGTGATTTGACGACCAGTAGAAACGGCTCGGTTTTTCCCATGTAAACAGAGGCTGTGATAGGTGGGAGCCATGACAACCCACACTAGACTGACCAATAGGATTCAAGGATATGTTTTCGCCGATTTTTTCCGAAGTTAATGAGAGTAGTGACAATTGTAGCTTCCGGAAAAAAACACAACACGAAACACGAGCAATGGAAAGACTGCGGCGCACAGTTTTAGAAATAATGAGGAGCGGATGTGTTTTATGGATAAGTTTAGAGAAAGTGACTTTTATAGATTTCAAAGTGATGATGAAGTTGATAATAACGTAGAAAACAGCGACAGCGACGGAATTTCTGAGAGTGAAACTTAAAAAGATGAGAATGCCGCTGATGCGTCTGTGTGGAGTCCTGCGATGTCCAAACAAACTATCCAGGACTTTGAACCAAAATTGCCCCAAAATCTGGATGTTGCCCAGGCCAGTCCTTTCAAATATTTCAGTCTTTTTTTCCAAGATGCGATGTATAACAGAATTACTACAGAAACAAAAGCTTATGTGGAGCTCTGCACATGAGAAAGTGACCAAGATGACAAATACTGGACACACACTGACGGGGAAGAGTTTTATTATTATATTATTATATTATAATAATCTAAAAGAGTTGAATAAGTTAAATGGAAAAAACAAATTAGGTGCACACAGGTGAACAACAGGTAAAAACAGGTGCACACTTGGCTTTACTGTATCTGGTGATGTGAAATCTGTTTAAATACTTTGACAAAGTATATTTTAAATTTTTTTTATGAATATAGTTTTCAGAACATGCAGATATCAGATGCTGAATGTAGTTTTTTTGTTTTCGATTTTGCACCTGACCAGGTAAACTCTCATTTTCAGTGAGCTGTTATAAACTTGTAAATGAGTTGAATCACATTTAAACATCCATAAATGAAGAGTTCAGAGTCTAAGGTTTCCAGAGATACAAATATGTCTGTGTTTCAATTAAGTTCATGAGTGTAAAAATAATTTATATTCACATGTGGAAGTCTGTTTTCTTTTATGCAGTTGTGCTCTATGGGTTGTTCCTAGTCGGCGTCCAAGGGGGAAAGAGTTAAAATTCGGAATTCATTGTTCTGAATTAAATAGTTCCTTCGAGTATATATAGTTAAATCATCTTTATTTAATTCCGCTCAACGTCTGGGGGTGGGGACGGTTCTGACTGGACAGAGACACAAACGTATTTACATCGACCAGAAGAAAACACACACTTCAGCTGCTACCGGCTTTTCTGTCATCTCGGTTTGTCGTTCCTCCACGGACACAAACACGATCCAAACTTTTTCCGCAGTGGTTCCGATGATAATTGCGAAGCAGCAGCTGGAGAATTCTGTCATCACGCTTTACGTCTGTCAGCTGAGGAGGAGAAGGGAAGAGTGTCGGAGAAGGAGGAAGAAGACAAACTGAGTCGATGGCTGCTCTACCTCACCCACTCCCGCATCCCGCTCACAAATCCAAAGAGACGTGGATGAAAGTCCGAAGCCAGGACTGGTGGAGCTGGACCGAAGGGCGACCCAACGAGCATGCGCTGAACGACCGGAATTATTTTGAAGAAGAATAAATGTTTACATGATCAAGAAATAAATGAATATGGCTTTAAAATCGAAATAAGCCACCCACTTACTACAGAATGAAGTTTAATTCCGAATAATCATTTTCATTACGAATTAAGTGTTTATATGGTCTTTTTAAAGTGGAATTAAGTTTTATCCAGAATGCAAGCTCATGTAAACGTGACATATTTAAATAGATTACACCATATGTGGCAGAAGACCTTCCAGAGGAAACACTTTGAGGAAATGAATCATTTTATCACGAACCAAACACCAGAGTGTAGTAAGAATGAGTTCTTTCCTGTTGTGTTCACTTGATCCCCCTGGAGTCTGATGTGACGCTGCAGGAGACAGAGGAGGGACACTTTTGGTATAAGGGTTCTTCCTCTCCTCAAACTGCCCTGACACAGGATCTGCTCACCAGTCCTCCTGTTAAACTGACCTGAGACCTTTGACTGAGACATAAATGTGACTGAGAAGTGCAGTGGAAATGTTGCTGCAGCAAAACTTGAATTTCCCTCAGGATCAATACAGAGTCTTTCTCTTGCAGATTTCAACAGTATTTTAATGTTGTTTTCTTATTTAAAAGTCCTATATTACATCAAATGTACTCTTATGAGCTTTAAGCCTTGGTATATGGTCACATTTTTCTATAGTGCTTTTCTACCTTCAAGGCACTTTACAACAAGGAGCCACTCACCCATTCATACACCAGTGTACACACACACTGGGGGTGAGGTGGGTTAAGTGGACACAACGACAGCATTCATCTTTGGGAGCTGGCCACAGCCAACCTGTGAGTCAGAGGATCTGTTTATGTCGAGAGCGGGATTTAGAGATGTACGGTATCCACGGCTAAACTGCAGGTTGTGCGGATGACATGACAAAAAATATTATTTTAATTAAATCTGGGCGGGTGGCGGTTTAACTTCTCAAAAAAACAAAAAAAAAAAAAAAATTATATTTATATTTGTATTTATAGCCTGTATTGTTAAGTGTTGTTACCTAAATCTGAAAAAAACTAGTGTCATTGCACAGTCTGTGCTTGTAGTACAGTAGTAAGAAGGTTAAAAAACAGCCTAGTCGGAAAACGTTGTCAATTCATTAGCTGTGCAAGACAACCAGGCAAGTTTGGGGTTGTTACGGACAATTAAGAATGTGAACATGCACATTGAGTGAATTTTGGAATGAATGAGCTCTAGAGTTTGCATTTTTATCGAGGCTCCTTAGTTTGTTTGCTACATGATTGTTCTACAATCTAAAATCCATCAGTGGATGGGGGGCGAGTGCGGTTTTGAAAATTGGTCAAAACCTCGGGTGCAAATGGACAGCGGGCGGATGATGAGTTTTGTGTCACAGTTGCGGATGAAAAAATAGCCCATCCCCGCATCTCGAACCACAAACCTTCAGCTGAGTGGACAAACGCTCTACCAACTGAGCTACTGCAGCTAAGCCTTGTTTTCATTTTGTTACCTCATCATAAACACGTCTACGTCTCCAAAGCTCCAAACGCTCTGTTCCACCTTGTGATGTCATGAAGCGGTAGTTTTCAGTGTTCAGTAAAGATCGGCAATTTCAGGGGTGAAATCATCCAAATGATTCTGGTGAAAGTGTGTGGAGTTTAAAAACACAGTGGAGCACTTCCTGTATTACCACGAGACTTTTCTGTTTTCTGAATGAGAAAATATATATATGCAGGGTTCGTGTGAATGAAACAAACACAACTCCAGGTCTGTTTGTGATGAGGGAACAACTTTATAACAAACCTTTTCGTGAAGCTCAAATTCTTGCACCATTTGTAGTAGAAGAGTAAAAACTTCGATTTCTAAACCAGATATTCTAAATTATATCTGACGTTTTTGCTATAAAATCTGAAAAACCATAACTTTCAGATGTGAAGTCGGAACATTTATTCACCTCTGCGGCGTACAGATTTTGCAGTTTACATGACATCTCAGTAATGTGACGACTCCATTTTGGGTTTACATGTAAATATATCCAGTGTCCTTACAGTTTTACACCAGTGACCCAGCGTCCCAGTTCACAGACACCCCATCCCCGCTGCCTATTACAAACTGCTGCTACGGCAAATCCATTGTGTGTGTGTGTGTGTGTGTGTGTGCGCTGACAGCCCCGCTCCACCTGACAGGCTGATGGAGTGCTCTGCTCTGTCCACTTCTCCTGTTTCTACCACAGGGTCACCGGTTCAACTCCCCGACCATCTATCCCCATCGTGCTCCCGAAACCATCTGCCATATTTGAGAAAACATCTTATTTGTGGAGCGGCTGACCCCTCCCCACGGCGCTGTCACCGCGACGCACCATTTGTCACATACACACACATACACACAGCAGCTCATACACACATTATTACAGCTTAAATACATGTTATTACTTCTCAAATACACATTATTACAGCTTATACGTGCATTATTACTGCTTAAATACACATTATTACTGCGCATACACACATTATTGCTGCGTAAATACACATTATTATTACATAAATACACTTTATTACTGCTTAAATACCTGCTTAAATACCATTATTACTGCTTAAACACACATTATTACTGTTTAAATACATATTATTATTGCTTAAATACACATTATTACTGCATTAAATACACATTATTATTGCTTAAATACCATTATTACTGCTTAAATACACATTATTACGTTGCTTAAATACACATTATTACTGTGTAAATACACATTATTACAGTACATAAACACATTATTGTCAGCAATGAGCAAAGGAGTTGTTATTTACTCTTTATTATTACCAAATAATATTTCTCTAGTAGAAGTACAAAGTCCAAGAAATGACTTGAGTAAAAGTAAAAAACTATTTTGGGAAAATTACTACTCAAGTAACTTAAAGAGTTTCTGTTACACAACACCTGCTTTATAATTTGAAGTTAAAGGTAAATATCAATATAGCTCTATTTCATAATTTCCCTTTACACCAAGGAATAACACACTCACACCAGTTTACACAAGCACTGGGGGCAAGTGGGGTCAAGTGTCTTGCACAAAGACACATCAAAGTCAGCATTCATCTGTGTGAGTTGGAGTCGCATCAGATCCCTGTGGGTTAGTGGATCTGACAGCTCAACCGAATTGGGATTCAAACTGTCAACCTTTGGATCAGTGGACAAACTGAGCTACTGTTGCTCTCTTTAAGTGAATATAATGTGAAGGACAAAACATTAATTAAATACTCCACAACATCTGCTGTTTTCAAAGGACAGACAAACTAAATGTGAAAGAGCTGCAAGAAACACTCAGGTTCAAGTCTTTTCAGATTCCCACCTAAAGCTTTTGTCACTTTATACTGACTCACAGAAGGAAGAGGAAGCACAACTTGTACTCAAGAAAAAGTTCTTAACTTCTGGTTACTAGTTACTTAAATCACTGTCACTAAAATTTACTCAAGTAGGAGAAAAATTATGTGTCTTGAAAAGTATTCTGAAAAGTGCAACGTGTTTAGAAAGTTACTCAAGTAAATGTAACTCTCACCTGTGATGATTTGGTCCATATGATCTGTTTGGCTTAAATTTTCCATGGACACTGGAGACTATGACCGGATGTGGATTTATTATTACGCACTTTGGCTTTGAGACACGTTTAACGCCGCGCACTGGAGACTTTATGTTTTCTGTTTTCGCTGTTTCTTCAGCTCTTCTCTTTTACCGGTACGATGACTTCCTGCGCTGTTTGGCCTCATGTATAACGTGTCGAACATGTTAAACTGTGGAATACATTTGCTCAGAGCGCAGTCGCAACGCGTGAGCACCTGCACTGCTGATAAACTGATGCGGTGAATGTGTCGGCTCTACACGTCATGTCTCTGAAAGGCTACTTCAACTAGCAGGTATATTAGTTATAGTCGTGATTTACTTTACAGCGTAATCCCTGCAAAGTTTTTAGGTTAAAGCGCCCATCTCATGCAACCGCCTCATGCTCCTCCACCTCTGCCCCGCCTCCATCCCATTGGCTGACAATTCCCACATGAACACATAATAAGTTTATCTACTAATGTTTATTAATACTTTAACAATCAGTAATGTTCAGCTGATGTCGACGCGGTGCTTGAGCTTCGTGCTCCTCAAAGTTCTCGTCCGATTCCGGGTCCAACACATGCGGCTGAACGCGCTGTATCGCCATGATGAATAAAAGTTTATTCCTGCTGCTATCAGGGCGCACGTCTGTCTCCCCCTCCCTCCCTGAGATGGCGGAGGAAGGGCGGCTCACTCGTCGCCTACGTCACGTTTGGAGGGTGGAGCCTGTGTTTTCTCAGGACGGGCGGGGGGATGAGCAAAAGTTGGCCTTTCATAGTTCCTGGTCTGTGATTTCATAACTATTGTGTAATGGATGTTCCAAAACCCAAATTGTGCTTGTTTATGTGCAGAAGAAACAATGTGAAAAGAGTTATTTTGCATGAGATGGACCCTTTAAGGTTGTGCTCAGTTTGTGGGAAATGAATAGAAGTCAGTGCAATGCCTCCAAAAGGCGTGGAGACTTGACACGTGTGCGAGTGTGTGTGCGAGTGTGTGTGTGTGCGAGTGTGTGTGTGTGCGTGTGGCAGTGATGAATGGCAGTTTCAGGAGCCAGCGCTCGCAGATAAGCACGACATCATCAGGACAACAACAACTACAATGCCACAGTGCCAGCGCGGGCACCGGGGGAGGAGAGAGCCTGGCGGGCACACATCCACCACAGGCTGACAGGGTACCAGCAGAGAGGGGGCACAGAGGGGGCAGAGAGGGGCAAAAAGAGGGCAGAGGAGCAGCGTCCCCACAGGCAGGACGGCGTGCGAGGGCTGAGAGGGAGAGAGGACTGCAGCCTGATGTCAAGTGCTGGTTTTAGCCTAATAAAACGACATGAGGAAGAAGATTTTTGTTGTGTTTTTTCATTGGGAAGCTGCGAAAAAACAGGAGCTGGATTAGTGTGGAGGGATTTTTAAGTGAAGTACCTTCCAGCCACATTAGGAACCTCAATGTAGCAATGGCCGTAGTTCTCCTGCCACTAAAAACAGTCTTACCCACTCCACAAAACACAAAACAAATCTATTATTACACCAGACTGTCGATGTAAATGTCTGTGTTGATAGAAAAATGTTTGAAATAAAACTAATCTTGCATTTGAAGGATTTATGTCTGAGCAGCAGTGGTGAGTTGAACTTCCTTATAGAAAATTCGGCAGCAGCGGACTAATATATGAGAAAATAGTCCATTAACATGCAACGATTCATGCGATACAAGGTTAGTTTTATTTCAAACATTATTCTATCAACACAGACATTCACATGGACAGTCTGGTGTAATAATAGTTTTGCTTCGGGTGTTTTGTGGAGTGGGTAAGACTTGTCTAGCACCAGCAACCTTTGGGTTCGGTCAAGCAGAAGTAAACAGCAAGGCCAAAAATTCAAGTTAATTCATCTGATATAAATTCATATATATATGTATGTATATGTATTCAACAGATACATATGCACTCTAGTTTATGAAACTGTTGACCTTTTTTCTGGACCATTTTTGGTTCTAAAGTTCCATAAGTTTTAAACAGACCATGTATGAAACATGGAACAAAAATTATTTCCCAAATTTCAAAGACCTGCAAATCATGTAAATAAATGGATGTATTTCATCATATCTTGTGTTATTCCATCTTTGAACTGTTGATGAAGGTACATTATTTTTCCAAAAAAAAAAAAAAGTATTTAAAATGATAAAAATTTGCTTGGAAGGACTGACATATTTTATAGAAATAGTTTCCTTTCATTTTGAAGTAATATTAAAGTATTCGGAAGGAAAAAATTGACAAATTTTGCAAAATCCTGCACCTTCTACTTGTTTGCACAATTTTCCCTCCGTTACTTTTCCCTCCGTTACCATGACCTTTCTTAATAAAAAATCTCATGAGTCAAAAAGTAAGAGGTTTTTCAACCTAATCTTGTACCATATGGTAGAAAACTATATGAAGCAAATATTCAAACCAGTTTGTTAAGGATATGTAAGTGAGAACCAAGAGTTATCACTGTTTGGATTTATTGCCCAAAAAGTGCTGCATATTTCATTCCCTCCGTTTTTTGTCAACAACTTGAAAGAATATCACAGGTTTAACTTGACCCTGTTGGAGTGTAACTCTTTCCTACATTCTGATACTTTACTTATTTCAATAGTCCCTCTAGTTTCTGAATAAGAGACATTTGAATGTAAAAAATCTGCCCCTGTTTCCCTCCGTTACTACTTGACCGAACCCATCTGCAAATACAAGGACTGGATGGAATATTTTAAAAAGAGTCTCCACACATCTACAGTACTCTGGCTCACTAGGAAATGAGCTCCTATGTTCAAAATTCCAGACTCTCTCTTTAAAAAACATTACTGTCCTCTTTATACTCGGCAGTTTTCCCAATACATAAACAAAGACGACGTAATCAGTTCAGCAGCGGAAGTGACAAATGTAGAGACGCTGAGGCCCAGACCTTTCATACACACCAACGAGGAGGAGCTGCAGGACTTTCAGGGACAAACCAACAGCAGAGCGACTGTCGCTCCAGAGGGCACCGCTCCGCACTGCAGTTCAGCGTAAAAATGCTAACCAAGTTACAAAAAGATCAAGGACCTCAGCAGCCAGAGTGGGGCCTGAACTTTTGACACTCCAGCTGGGCAGTGAGACTACACACTGAAATAAAAGTTTTTCTGAACTCAACTGGTAAAAACAAACAATCTGAATCAGATAATGATACTGAATTACTAACTGGTCACTGACAAGTATGAATAAAAATCTTTACCCCCTCATCTCAAGGGGCTTATCCTCCAAACAAATGAATCAAAATTTTATCTTTTCATCATTGTCTCAAACTTCAGAAATATAATAGCTTAAGTTTTGGAAATTTTTGAAAATGTAAACTCACCTGCTCAGTATATAAGGCCTTAAATGGATTTGCTCCTCCTCCTCTGGGTGAATTCATTTAGGCCAAGTCAAAGTACTAGAATTAGGGTAACAAGAGGGTCTAACACAGGCCTTATAGACGCACAACATTCAGTCAGCAGGTGTGATCAGTCAAGGGAACAGAAATCTGGAACAACACCCCAGCTGCAAGAAGAGACTCTACCATTCAGTTCATTTAAAACCAATCTGAAGCGACGGCTTAAGAGAAACCGCATCTGTGATCACTAATGTTTATACTTTTATGTAAATGTGAGTCTTGTATGTCATAATTGTGTCTTATCGTGCTGTTTCTACCATGTTTGTCCTGTGACTTGTCATTGACAGTTTGTCTATACACGAATCAAAAATCTCGGACTTCCAGTCATTGCGCAATACATACGAAAAAAGTGAAAAAGTGAGCATCAAACTCGCCATGTTTGTTTTCCCAGTGGGATGCGTCTATTGACAAAGTCGATCTTTTCTAGTCTTTTGAACCATATCACTTTTGTTTCTAGTTTTGATATTGTCATATTTTAGTTTTGGGATTCGGACATCGTAATTGTGTGGTTGTTGGATCCTATGGTTTGAGAAATGTGTTTGCGAAGTTCGTAAATGCAAAAGTGAATCAGATGTGTGTGACTGCAAACCTCTGTTCAAACTGTTTCTCTTCCCAGCAGAATTGAAAAATAGTGAAAGATGAAGGTGATGGGCAGGATTGATCCACAGGAAGGACCAAAAAGGAAACCTTTGACTGTCTAAATCATCCAGAGTTTGCAGAGAACATTTTGTATGTGGAGCGACAACAAACAAAACCCCAATACCTCGGTTATGAATTAAAAAAGTCAACGCCAAAGCGAAAGGCACCAACTTTGCCAAGAAACACCTTCCACTGTAAAGAGACCAAGACGTGATGCTGCTGTTTGTCTTCTGAACCTCTCGATTAACAAATGGGATTTTGCTTTGTTGTCGCTCCACATTCAAAATGTTCTCTGCAAACTCAGGATGATTTCTTAGGCAGTTAAATGTTTCCTTTTTGGTTCTTCCTGTGGATCAATTCTGCCCATCACCTTCACCTTTCACTCTTTTTCAATTCCGTTGGGAAGAGAAACAGTTTGAACAGAGGTTTAAGTCACACACATCTGATTCACTTTTGCATTTATGGAGTTCGCAAACAAATTTCTCGAGCCGTTTTCCGCTGTTAGGATCCAACAACCACACAATTACGATGTCCGGTTCCTAAAAGTAAAATATGACAATATCAGAACCAGAAACAAAAGCGATATGGTTCAAAAGACTTGAAAAGATCGACTTTGTCAATAGACGCATCCACTGGGAAAACAAACACGGCGGTTTGATGCTCCCTTTTTCGGAAAATCCTTCCCAGTATGAATTGCGCAATGACCGGAAGTGTAAGATTCTTGATGCGTGTATAGGCTCTATTCATGCTTGCGTCACAATCCAGGAAGACGTTTGGGAAGATGCAAATTACAACTTCTAGTGGGCTCTGTTCATGGTATTAAGTCTGACAAAATCTAGGAAAATGAGAGTATGTCCCAGTTTTCTTCATCTCCATGCCATTGTAGAGTTCCGTTATGTTCAGCCAATCAACAATTACAATCATATCTCAGTTTCCCAGATGCCCAAAATAGTCGCACGAATGAAAAATCGTCTCAAAAAGGGTCAAAAAATCGCTCAGTGTACGCCCGGATTAAGGCAACAGGAGAAATAACACACACACACTGTCATCATCAAAAACCATAATGTGGCATTAGTCGGTAATATATTGTGTACATAGACTTGTTCTGTTGTTGCTCAAAGACCGACAATATGAATGTTCCAACTTTTCCCGTTAATGAACAACATTTACACGTCCAAACACAAACATGGGCTCTTATGATTTGTGTCTCTTCACAGCTGCTCCCTCCGTGCCAAATGGATCCGTGTGTGTGTGAGAGAGTTCATTTCGACGTCTCAAAACAGAAACTCCAAGCATCGCATTATCCTCAACATCTGGAGCCATTCTGTAGAATCAGCCTCGTTCATAAAGCTAAGAGGAGTGGGCTGGTGTGGAGGCACGGGCGCACGCAGGATTTGTCGGATGAGGAAACACGTCTCTCCTCAGCGCTGCATTTCATTAGGGAGCAGATTTATCACGGCCAAAGATAAGAGACTCACTACAGAAGATAATACGACAAAAATACACACACGGTACACAGAGGTATGAGAAGAGGGAGGACGTCCAGGCGCAGGCTCGGACGTTTACAGATTTGTATGCTTACGGTGGAATGTTCAGCGGTTCCTTTGGCGACAGAATGCACACGATAACGAACTGCCCAAAAAGTCTGCAGAATCCCTCAGTCGTATTTCATTTCTCTCCAGCGACTAGGTCAGGAATCGGAATACAGTAAATGGTTCGTAAAAACCCCGGAAGTGCGAGTTCGGGCACCAGACAATCAGCGAAGAGCCAGACGTTCTTTGTTGGCAACGATTCCCGAGATCGAAGATTTAAAGCCGCAGCAAAGAGAATGTTTGGTGAATTTTATCAAGGGGAAAGACGTTATTGTTTTTCTTCCTACGGGATTTGGGAAAAGCTTAATATACCAGTTAACCCCGTTAGTGGTGCATTACATACGTCATGACCAAATAGCAGCGATTGGTTAAATGAAAAAAAGTTCCCACCTACAGTTGAGCGAATGGATTCTAACACTGCGAGGTCAGACGGTTTCCACGAAGTGAATCAGGCTGGGTAGAATCCACGGCAAAGGAGAAACTCAATTTGTCAACTGGACTGTCGTAGATCCCTCTGCCACCACTCCTCAGTGTTTGTATTATTTCATTTCATTTACATTAAGTTAATTACAGCACACATAGTTTAATTTAATTCCTTTATTTAGCCTTGTATTCTAATTTGGGTGCACACATTTTAGTTAATTTAAGTCTACACTTGTTCTTTTGTGTTTGTTTGAGTGGTCAGATGGAGGTAGCCTGATTCATCAGCCGGTTTCACTTTGTGGAATCCGTCTGACCTCGCAGCATTAGGATTCGTTCGCTCGACGGTGGGCGGGTACTTTTTTAATTTAACCAGTCGCTGCTATTTGGTTGTGACGTATGTAATGCACCAAATCCCATAGGAAGAAGGACAATAACGTCTTTCTCCTTGATAAAAAGTTGAATCTATTAAATTAAAAAAAGAACTATAGGATATTTTAGAGTTGAATTTGTTTTTCTGCAGAAGTTCCTATTGAGTCAATAACAGCATTTTGCTGTGTTCCACTAAACTTGGATGGATTCTTGCAATATTTGTGAGTTTACAAACAGTTTTGCCAGATTGGTTTTAGTGATTTCTGTCCAGTCATGTTCAAAAATCCGCCCTCTTCAGCAAAAAACGCCCAACAAACTATTGGCTTTTTAGAAACACTGCCACAATTGAGAAAACACGTCATGTAAACCCTTTGGTAAAACGTCGCACAGCATTTTCACCACACATACATATGAATATCATCGATAGGCTAAACACAGAGCCTGCCTCGTGCACTCATACATCGAAGAACTGAATCAACAGTTGAACACAGGCCGGAGCACCTCCATAAGACTGGACAGGAGTGAAAGTCCCATACGGTTCCTCGCGTTATTGCTTATCGCGTTGATTGGTGTGAAAATAAAAACCGTCCAAGTTGAAAGTACCGGATTTTTCAGACAACAAGTCGCTTGGGAGTAAAAGTCACACCAGCCAAAAAATGCTTAAAGAAGAAGAAAAAAAAACATATATAAGTTGCATTGGACTATAAATCACACTTTTGGGGAAATTTATTTTATAAAATCAGAGACCAGGAACCAACATTTCATCTCGAAAGGCAATAAGACAATAGAATAAAGAACAACAGACTGAACAGGCGTTAGTATGTTAACGTCACATGAACAGTTCTTCAGATAAATATAGGATAAACAACAGAACAGAAGTTTACCAAACTCTCCATCTCAGTCCAAATCACTAAATCCATTGAATCCACTGAATTCTTCATCCTCGGTGCCACTTCTGAGCAACTCTGCACAACTTCGGTTGTTACTGGAGTCCACGCTTTGTCATTCAGTGACTTCCAGGAAACTTGCATGGTGCATCTTCCCAGTTGCCGTGAAGCTGTGTTCAGCATTCCCGCTTTCCGCCTGTCCCTTACAAGTTTCTCGTTTACTCCAAACTTTCTTTCTGCTGCTTGATTACCTTTTTCTGCTGCATATTTCACTACTTGCAGCAAGACAGAGGCTTTTTCTGCAGGAGACATGCGCAGAAAACTGATACACAAGACTAGAGCCTCTCGCGTCCGTCAGTCTGACAATTTTAATATATAAGATGCACTGGAGTATAAGTTGCAGGAAACACCAAAACCATGAAAAAAATTCGAATTATAGTCCGAAAAATACGGTAGTCTAGATATTATCTGCCCACCTAAGGCTTCTGCTCCCCACCTGACAGTCAAAAAATGCCTCGCTGGGCTGACAACACTGTTTACAAGAACCGATCTTGGCGCGCTCCCACTGGTTCGATAGAGCCCGCCCACTGTCTGGCCGACCAATCGCAGGGCAGCACTGAGGTTTGAGTGACAGGTGAAGTGCTTAAAGGTTGTATGGAGGATTTTTTTTTTTTGTTTCAAACTGTCAGTGAAAGATTAAAATAACATTACAGAGACGCAGCAGCTTTGTAATTATGACGACCAAAAAAAAAAGAACGAAAATCTATCAACTGTGGACGTAGTGAGGCCAGATAAACGTCAACCAATAGAAAACAAGGCTCCCTCATTTTCTATTGGCTGTTAGGTTGTCAATCAAACTCCCTAGTATAACTGACTCGTCGGATCGCGGGGATTACGTGGTTTACGCAGCGGTTCTTAGAGGCTTTTTCGAACTGTCCGTTTTTGAGGTCGCTGAAAGAAGAAGAGAAGAGGAAAAGGAGCAAAGCCAAACTGAGGTGATTCTTGGAGATCTCGTCCAGCGATGGCGCGACCGAAGCAGACGAAGGGTCTAAAAACTGACGCGTCGGTCGCTGAATTACTTCTAGACAGGAAACTTCAACAGTAATTCTGAATGCGCACAAGGACTGTCGCTGTATTTCTCTTCCCTTAAAAAAATCCTCTATACAACCTTTAAGCTGTTCTAGACTGATAAATGTGCAGAGGTCAGTTCAGAGGGTGACACAAATTAATCTGGTGTGAGGTTTGTCTTCAGCACCTTCGTGTTATGGACCATTCTGTGAGCGAGGCAACTTGAAACATGAATATTTTGGGCGGGTTTCTTTCAAGCTCACCAGCAGCTCATGTGTGCGGCAGGATCAGAGCTCTGCACAGATTTATAAATACCAAACACCCTCTGCTGTATGCACAAAAATACATCAGTTTTACCACAATGTTGGTAACTATAGCATTTTATTCCCGGCTTCTTTCTCCTTTAAGAATTACAGTCCTATAAACTGCACCAGCGCGTGAAGCTCTGCTGTAGCCGTGCGGTTTGTGTTGACATGCGAGCGCCAGCCTTTTGTTGGCTTCTCTGCACCAGTCCTGTGATGTCCTCCGTTTCAGGCTCTGACCTCCCCCCCGTGAAAGTGCTTACGCCGCGGCTCCATTGTCCCCCGTCCCTGACCCACGTGTCCCGCCTGATGGATGTCCACTGTCCACGTCTCCCGTTTCCATCAGGGATCAAAGGTCGACTCCCCTCAGAATAAAGTCCGTCAGGCATGTCGGAAGAGGATTTTGAAAGATGAACCTGTATTTATATGCTAATGGAAAATACGTGTTTAAAGGTAGAGGGGGTGGGACTGATGAAAGAAATGTACAGTGTGAAAAAAAAACAAAAAACACTGGCGTTGGTTTTGAAGAGGAAAATATTAAAGTCTGGATTTTCCAACCATGGGAGTGTAGGTCTGTTGAATGCCCTTAAACCCCATTCACACACCTTAATTTACCTACATTTTGTCAGAGCAGGTCGTGTGTGAACAAAGATCGAGCTGATTTCAGTGCAATTTTGTCAATTTCACGGGTAAATTATCAGAAAAATGCAGGAAAACTTGTGTGTGAATAAATATACAAAATTGCCAGGACCATGTCAACCAGGGCCGGGTCACAGGGGCAGCAGTCTAAGCAGGGACTCTCAAACTTCCTTCACCCCGGACACTTCCTCCAGCTCCTCCGGTGGGATCCCAAGGCGTTCCCAGGCCAGCCCAGAGACATAGTCCCTCCAGCGTGTCCTGGGCCTTTCTCGGGGCCTCCTTCCGTTGGGAACACCACCTGAGGGAGTCGCCCAGGAGGATGTGGGAACAGAGCCCTCCCCTCACGCCCCGTCCACACTAGTATGGATTCGAGTAGTTTTCATTGTGGATGCAGTGTTCGTTCACACTAATCTGATGGAAAACAGCTCCAGAGACGGAAAGATCTGGTGCCTCCAGCTCCCATGAATTCATCTGAGTACAGATCTGATCCGGCACTGTGTGGACGCCTGAAAACATTGATACACTGATGTAGGTCTGTGCGCCACGAAGTAGCTAATTCATTGCCAAAACACTAAGAGGCTAGAATATATTCATATATACCGTATTTTCTGGGCTATTAGTCGCTCTGGATTATAAGACGCACTGTCATTAAATGGTCTATTTTCTAACTTTTTTCACAAATAAACCGCGTGGGACTTTAAAGGAAACCCAACAGTGTGATGGGTGAGTGGTTTTGTTTGTTTGTTCGTTCACGGTGACTCTGGGCTTTGTTCAGTTGTGGCGTGTAGGGAGGGTGTGCTGTGTGGAACCGCTGGATTGTCGGCGTGTTCGCAGTGACTCAGTTGTTCAGTCGTGTCTAGAAGTGGCACATTGCACTCGCTTTTTCGGTCCGTTCCTCCGTTCCGTTCCTCGTCAGCGTGGAGTGATGAGTGTGTGTGTGTGTTTTTTCGCTGTGTGGTCGCTGTCTGCTCCGTGTGTGTTTGCGTGTTCTGCGTGTTGTGCGACTTTGTAGTTTACTGAAGTCATACTGGGACGCCCGAGTGGATTCGTGTATGGATTGCTTGGCGTGCAGTTGTTTTTTGATGAAGTTAGAGGCTTAAGAGCGCGACTAGTAGCCCGGAAAATACGGTACAGTCTGTGCATGTTACCTGCAGATATATAATCTCTGAAAAGTTTAACATAAACCATCTCCAACACGACAGAAGCACAGAACAGACTCACCATCAGCAGAACATCCTCTGTCACAGAAAGGACACTCATATTCCACTGAGTCGTGTCCTTTAGTCCGACAGAAGCGCACAAGGAATGAGCTGTTTTTTGAGCACTCAGTTTATGCAAATGAGTCATGTGGTTTTAAGTTTCATTTCTGTAAAACGTAAACAAATATGCTCAAAGTTGTGTGGATAAGGAAGGCTTGCGGACACAGAAATGACGTGTCTGGACGCAGATCATTTCCAATACGGTGATGCGTGGATCCGTTTCAGTGTAAACGGGGTCTCAGCTGCTCCTCTCGATGTGGAGGAGCAGCGGCTCTGCTCTGAGCTCCTCCCTCTGTCTCTAAGGGAGCGCCCAGACACCCTGCAGAGGAAACTCATTTTGACTGCTTGTATCAGTGATCTTGTCCTTTTGGTCATTACCCAGAGCTCATGATCATAGGCCATAAATTAACACATTAATACATTGTACATGTGTAATGAGTTTAATGTTTGACTATTCACAATATGACAAAGTATTTTCTAGAAGTTTCTCTGGTTATATAACAAACTATCTTTTCTCAAAGGAGAGATGTCTTTATAAACTGACTTAAACAGCAGAAATAGTCGATGTTCCATCTCAGATCTGGGCAGAGCAGGGAACTTTTAAATGTCTGTCCCCTTTGATCAAAGTATAAAAACACTTTTCACTTTTCACTGGGCAGATGATGTTTTGAACTGTTTATTTCACTGAATGTTGGTTTGAACCTGCTCAAACAAAACTGACCTCACAAGGATATTGGACATTCAGACTGGTTTAAGAAACAGTCTGCAGTCCAAGGGCAGTTCCATTGGTCTTTTTAAAATATTTTAATGGGTGTATTTCACATTAGTGCAAACACATCACATACTTACATCACCACGTTACTGTTTATTGTTCTGCTATATTCACCAAAAACTATGTATTAACATGTCTAATTAGTTTCAGTGACTATTTGTATCCTGCTCTTGTACATGTAAGAAAAAACTGGAAGTATGGATTATGTAGACATGTGGCAGTCCTGCACCGGGTCGGGTATGGGCAAATAGTTGGCAAATAATTTTACAGATGGGTATGTGGGCGGGTAGTAGTTACACACGGGCGGGTCAGGACTAAATCAGATCTTAACCAGGACTACACCAGGACTAATCTTGGACTTACGAGAGAGAGAACATCGAGCCCGTGGAGCATTGTATCTGCTCTGTGCCGGTCCTTTCACCCGACAGTGAGTCCTGGTTCAGTTCTGGTTTAGTCCTGGGTTAGTCCTTTTTTAGTCCTCCTGTTTCAGTCCTGGAATCAGTCCTGGGTTAGTCCTGGGCTAGACCTGGTTCAGTCCTAGGTTAATCCTGGGTTAGTCCTGTTTTAGTCCTAGTTCAGTCCTGGTTTAGTCCTTCTGGGTCAGACCTGGAATCAGTCCTAGGTTAGTCCTAGGTTAGTCCTTGGTTAGTCTGGGTTAGTCCTAGTTAGTCTGGGTTAGTCCTGGTAGTCCTAGGTCAGTCATTGTTCTCCAAGGTTAGTCCTGGTTCAGTCCTAGGTTAGTCCTGGTTCAGTCCTAGGTTAGTCCTGTTTTAGTCCTAGTTCAGTCCTGGTTTAGGTCAGACCTGGAATCAGTCCAAGGTTAGTCCTGATTCAATCCTCGGTTAGTTGTGATTTAGTCCTGGGTTAGTCCTGGGATAATCCTGGGTTAGTCATGATTCAATCCTAGGTTAGTCCTGGTTCAATCCTAGTTCAGTCCTGGTTTAGTCCTCCTGGGTCAGTCCTAGAATCAGTCCTAGGTTAGTCCTGGTTCAGTCTTAGATTAGTCCTAGGTTAGTCCTGGATTAGTCCTGGTTCAGTCCTGGTTTAGTCCTTCTGGGTCAGATCTGGAATCAGTCCTAGGTTAGTCCTGGGTTAGTCCTAGGTTAGTCCTGGTTCAGTTCTGGTTTAGTCCTGGGTTAGTCCTTTTTTAGTCCTCCTGTTTCTGTCCTGGAATCAGTCCTGGGTTAGTCCTGGGCTAGACCTGGAATCAGTCCTAGGTTAGTCCTGGGTTAGTCCTGGTACAGTCCTAGGTTAGTCTTGGTTTACTCATTGTTCAGTCCAAGGTTAGTCCTGGTTCAGTCCTAGGTTAGTCCTGGTTCAGTCCTAGGTTAGTCCTGGGTTAGTCCTGTTTTAGTCCTAGTTCAGTCCTGGTTTAGTCCTCCTGGGTCAGTCCTAGAATCAGTCCTAGGTTAGTCCTGGTTCAGTCTTAGATTAGTCCTGGGTTAGTCCTGTTTTAGTCCTAGTTCAGTCCTGGTTTAGTCCTTCTGGGTCAGATCTGGAATCAGTCCTAGGTTAGTCCTGGGTTAGTCCTGGGTTCAGTCTTAGGTTAGTCGTGGGTGTGGGCCTCCAAAAATGGACCCGTGCAGGACTCTGACTTGTGGGCGGAGCTTCGCACAGAATCTTACAGCTAACCATAAGCAGGAGAGATCACTAGATTACTCAAACACCCATAATACAGAACAAGTGGAGCATCCTGGTGGTAAAATTCTTCCGTGGCGAGCGTTCTTGTCGGAAATAGTCCCTGGTGTCGCGCCGGGTGATGGTATCTTGTCGGGGTCAGAGGTCGCCCGTGCTTCCGTACACAGACGAGCGCCCGGGGCCCCTTTAAGAGACGTCTGCTCCACTTGAACTCTGACCCCGGAGAAACGTCCCTCACGTCCCCGAGACGTCCCCGAGATTTCCCAGCGTACGGAGCCATTAGGAGGTCGGGACCCTGTCGGCGGCGGAACGGGCAGGAGCGAGCAGTGATGGGAAGATTACTTTTAAAATGTAATCCCCTACAGATTACAGATTACACACACCAAAATGTAGTTTGTAACGTAATCCATTAAATTACTTAAAGTGAGTAACGTAATCTGAATACTTTGGATTACTTGATTTGCTGTAGAGAAGCAAAGATGAGGAAATTAACCTAAGATGTTTTGTCTGATAAAAGAAAATAAAAAGCCCAAACTTTACTCAAATTACCAAATTAAAAATATTATTGATAGAAGACGAGGAGACACGTCCACGCAGCAGGATTTAGTCCTGTTAAATCCTGTTTTAGACCTGGATTAGATCTAGTTTAGACCCGGTTTTAGTCCTGGTTTGAATCCTGGTTTAGATCTGGTTTAGATCTAGTTTAGACCAGGTTTTAGTCCTGGTTTGAGTCTTGGTTTAGATCTAGTTTAGACCTGGTTTAGATCTAGTTTAGAGCTGGTTTTAGTCCTGGTTTAGATCTAGTTTAGACCCGGTTTTAGTCCTGGTTTGAGTCTTGGTTTAGATCTAGTTTAGACCTGGTTTAGATCTAGTTTAGAGCTGGTTTTAGTCCTGGTTTAGATCTAGTTTAGATCTAGTTTAGACCCGGTTTTAGTCCTGGTTTGAGTTCTGGTTTAGATCTAGTTTAGACCCGGTTTTAGTCCTGGTTTGAGTCTTGGTTTAGATCTAGTTTAGACCTGGTTTAGATCTAGTTTAGACCTGGTTTAGATCTAGTTTAGACCTGGTTTAGATCTAGTTTAGACCTGGTTTTAGTCCTGGTTTAGACCTGGTTTAGATCTAGTTTAGACCTTTACTTTCTGGCAATGAGTGGAATGACCGAAAAAAATTAAATAAATAAAAAGTGCCCAAAATGTGAAAACGGGAAAATATCGCCGTGTAATCCATTTATTTCAACCAAGTAACTGTAACTGTAACAGTAACGAATACATTTACTCATAATTTGGCGGCAGGGGCGGCAGGGGCGGCAGGGGCGGCAGGAGGGCAGGCGGCAGGAGCGGCAGGAGCGGCAGGAGCGGCGGGAGAGGAGAGAGAGAGGAGCTGTTAGCAGTATTGATAATTTTGCGTTATATTGCGGAGCCGGAGCCAAAACGCCATTAGAGCGAATGAGGCTGGAGTTTCACTGGACCCAGAAGAAGAGTCATAATTATATTAGAGCTCGTTTCACACACGGAAATATTTCATCTGAGTTTTTGTCAATGTCGACTTTTTGCTGACTAAACCTGAAGGAAAAATAATAAAATAAAATAAAGATTAAAATAAAAAGTCAGAGGCAGGAGGGGAGGGAGAGAAGAGAAGGAGACAGAGATGAGGAGGAGGAAGGAGAGAGGAGGCAGAGAAAGAGAGGAGGCGGAGAAAGAAAGGAAGAAGTGAGGAAGCAGAGGGGAGGAAGAGGAAGAGAGGAGGAGGAGAGGAGGAAGGAGAAGGGAGGAGACAGCAGAGGTGGAGTCAAAGAGAAGGAGGAGGAAGGAGAGAGGAGGAAGGAGGCAGAGAGGAAGGAGGAAGAGAGAGAAGGCAGAGGAGAAGAAGAAGCAGACAAGAGGGGGAGGCAAAGAGAAGGAAGTAGAAAGGAGGAAGAGATGAGGGAGAAGGAGAAGGGAGGAGACAGCAGAGGTGGAGTCAGAGAGGATGAGGAGGAAGTAGAGGAGAGAAAGAGAGGAGGAGAAGGAAGAGAGAAGGAGGAAGAGAGGAGGAAGAAGCAGATAGGAAGAGAGAAGAAGCAGAAGGGAGGAGGCAGAGATGAGGAGGAGGAAGAGGTGGAAGAAGCATATTGGAGGAAGAGGCAGAGAGGTGGAGGAAGGAGAGAGGAAGAGAAAGTAGAAGGGCAAAAGAGAGGAGGAGGAAGTAAAGGAGAAAAAGAGAGGAGAAGTAAGTGGAAGAGAGGAGGAGGAGGTAGTGGAGAGGAAGAGAGGAGGAGGAGGTAGAGAGAGGAAGAGAGAGGAGGAGGTAGAGGAGAGGAAGAGAGGAGGAGGAGGTAGTGGAGAGCCGTAGAGGAGGAAGGGCTAGAGGAGAGCTGGACAGGTAGAGGAAGAGGAGGAGTTAGAGTAGAGGCGTAGAGGAGGAGCAGTTCTCTGGTTCTCTGGTGTTCTGGTTCTCTGATGTTCTGATATTCTGGTGTTGTGGTTCTCTGGCTCTCTGGAGTTCTGTTGTTGTGGTGTTCTGATGTTTTGGTGTTCTGGTTCTCTGTTGTTCTGGTGTTGTGGTTCTCTGGTGTTCTGTTTCTCTGGTGTTGTGGTTCTCTGTTGTTCTGGTGTTCTGGTTCTCTGGTGTTCTGATGTTCTGGTGTTGTGGTGTTTCTGGTTCTCTGGTGTTGTGGTTCTCTGGTGTTCTGGTTCTCTAGGTTGTGTTCTCTAGTGTTCTGGTTCTCTGTTGTTCTGATGTTCTGATATTCTGTTGTTGTGGTGTTGTGGTGTTCTGGTGTTCTGATGTTCTGGTGTTGTGGCGTTCTGGTGTTCTGGTTCTCTGGTGTTGTGGTTCTCTGTTGTTCTGGTGTTGTGGTTCTCCTGTGTTCTCGTTCTCTGTTGTTCTGGTTCTCTGGTGTTCTGGTTCTCTGGTGTTCTGTTTCTCTGGTGTTCTGGTTCTCCGTTGTTCTGGTGTTGCGGTTCTCCTGTGTTCTGGTTCTCTGGTGTTGTGGTTCTCCTGTGTTCTGGTTCTCTGGTGTTGTGGTTCTCTGGTGTTCTGGTTCTCTGGTGTTGTGGTTCTCTGTTGTTCTGGTGTTCTGGTTCTCTGGTGTTCTGATGTTCTGGTGTTGTGGTGTCTGTTCTCTGTGTTGTGGTTCTCTGGTGTTGTGGTTCTCTGGTGTTGTGGTTCTCTAGGGTTGTGGTTCTCTAGTGTTCTGGTTCTCTGTTGTTCTGATGTTCTGATATTCTGTTGTTGTGGTGTTGTGGTGTTCTGGTGTTCTGATGTTCTGGTGTTGTGGCGTTCTGGTGTTCTGGTTCTCTGGTGTTCTGGTTCTCTGTTTGTTCTGGTGTTGTGGTTCTCCTGTGTTCTCGTTCTCTGTTGTTCTGGTTCTCTGGTGTTCTGGTTCTCTGGTGTTCTGTTTCTCTGGTGTTCTGGTTCTCCGTTGTTCTGGTGTTGCGGTTCTCCTGTGTTCTGGTTCTCTGGTGTTGTGGTTCTCCTGTGTTCTGGTTCTCTGGTGTTGTGGTTCTCTGGTGTTCTGTTTCTCTGGTTCTCCGTTGTTCTGGTGTTGTGGTTTTCCTGTGTTCTGGTTCTCTGGTGTTGTGGTTCTCCTGTGTTCTGTTTCTCTGGTGTTCTGGTTCTCTGGTTCTCTGGTGTTCTGGTTCTCTGGTGTTGTGGTTCTCTGGTGTTCTGTTTCTCTGGTTCTCCGTTGTTCTGGTGTTGTGGTTCTTGCGTTCGCCTGCAGCCGACACAGGAGCAGTATCGATGTACAAGCTCAGTGACAGAGTCACACTGGAGGCTGCGCAAACTGTCAATAACAAAACACATCGATTCCATTTAACGTTTAGCCCGCGTCATAAATACAGACGGACTTTCATCGGGCGCTGCCGCTTGTTTTTCCAATACGAAAGATTTTGTAGTAAAATCTGAAACGTTTTCATATTTAATTTGAGTTTAGGCTGCGGTTATTTCCAGAGCCTCATTATAACTGAAACATAATACGACTCGCAACAAGAGCTGGACCATTACAATAAAACAAGCTCTAGATCCAGCAAAAACTCTTATCTGGTAAAGTGAATTAAGTGTCAGTGTGCATATGTTGCTCTCCGTGCTAAGTCACACCCCCTTCAGAGTGCTATCACAACACAATCACCATGCAATAAAACTACTGCATATCGGATCAGGTTTGTGAAGTTGTAGTGTGTTGTTTTGTGTCCTGCTTTTGTAAATTAGTCGAGAATTGTCGTGTGGGAGCGTAGGCGACGTCAGCTTATGGGTTAAGTCTTGGGCAGAATCTTACAGCAAACCTAGAGTGTCCAGATTTTCAAAATAAACAGAAAGGACACCCTGGTTTGTGGTGGTTGGTGATAATTAACTTGTAAAACGAGTGCATAATTAAGGAAAATTGGGTAACACTTTATAATAACTACACCTTATTTAGCCTTAATAAAGCATCAACAAAGACTTAATTAATAATGATTCACGCTTAGTAACTACTTAATTACTACCTTAATTAGCACTTGCACTGTGCTGTAAATACGTATAATTATTTCATACTTAATTATTCATAAACTAACTATCTGAGCATTTATTAATCATTAGTAAACTATGAGAGAATGATTTACTAATAATGTAATGCAATGATAATTCAGGCAGCTGTTATCTGTTAGTTAAGTCTTTTTGAGAGCTTTTCTAAAGTGAAGACTAATTATGCTTTACTAAGCATGAATCACTATTAATTAAATCTTTGTTCATTAAGTAAGGTGTAGTTATTATAAAGTGTTACTGAAAATTGTTATGCAGAAACTGTTCCTGACTAACGTGAGTCAGTATAGTCACATTTTCTTTGTTTTTTTGGTAGTTTTTAAATCAGATTTTTTGTATTTTACCTAAACAAATGACAATGCATACCTCTCTTTATTGTCGGCAGGGATTAGATTGGTCAAAAATAGGGACACCTGGGATATTTCTTGAATAAAACTGGGACAAATCAAAGGTTTTGGATAAATCTGCTGGGACAGGAGACACAGCTCAGGTATAAGGGGACGTCTGGTCACCCTAAACTAACTATAAGGAAGGTTTGAATAGGGACCAGGAGAGATCTCTAGATTGTTCAAACATTTTGGGGTGACATCTAAAACCTTTTCAGGCATGTTTTTGATGAGAACAATATTTAATTATAACATGGTAGAAAGTAGAGCTCTGGGACCCGACGCAAAAAGGCGAGTGCGATGATAAACTGCAGTCCTGAAAACTAAATATGAGTGTAAAGTAAAATATACAAATGAATAATATAAGCCTATAATACATCATATGTAGGGATGTAACAATACGAAACGAAATATTGTGATCTCGTATCGTCAAAGTTCTCACAATAACATCGTGGACCATGACAATATATCGAATTACAAGTCTCTTTGCTTAAATGAAGAGTTATGGTGCAGCAAGAGCTAAAAAAAAGACAGAGGGAACTACATAGACCATGATCCTTTGCTCCATTTCAGTGCAGACGACAAGAAGAAATAACAGTTCTAACACTTTTAAGTCTTCGTTCTTTGGATTAAGTCTTGTCGAGGCTTTTTAAGAGGAAAATCAGTTTTGTTAACCTCAACAAAATATCTCAATAAATATCGTACCGTGAGATGTATATCGTGAAAATATCGTGCAGAGATTTGAATACTGTTACAGCCTTCCCACGGTATCGCAATAAATATCATGGTGTTCATATTCGACAATATTGTATCGTGAGACTTGGATATCACGCTCCTAATTATTCATGCTGGATATTTTATTTGTCATTAATAAAAACATTTTAAACAGGCTGAACTTGTGGACGTGGTCTAATCTTGCGCACATTTTAGACAATTCCTTTCCGCTTCTCTGTGTCTGATAGAGATGCGCGGATGGGCTATTTTTTCATCCGCAACCGCGACACAAACTCATCATCCGCCCGCTGTCCATTTTGCACCGAAGGTTTTCAAAACCGCACCCGCCGCCATCCGCCGATTGATTTTAGATTTTAGCACAATCATACAGCAAACAAACTAAGGAGCCTCGATAAAAATGCAAACTATAGCTCATTCATTCGAAAATTCACTCAGCGTGTTTGTTCACATTCTTAATTGTCCGTAACAACCCCAAACTTACCTGGTTTTCTTGCGCAGCTAATTAATTGACAACGTTTTCCGACTAGGCTATTTTTGAACCTTCTTGCCTTCGTGTTGGATGTTGTTACATTCTGAACATTCTGCCATTGCCCGATGTTATTTCAAAGTCATAGCCTCACTCCATCGGTCTTTCTTTAAGTTTTAAATCCCCCGAGTGGCAGTCGACGCTATAATGTCTGTGTGTTTTAAAATATAACTGATATCGAAACAAAACAGACAAATCATCTCATCCAGATGAACCTTTATTGAAATCAGGCAATGTCCTCTTTATATTCCAATGGAAATAGGCAAGAAAAAATATGCATAACTAAATAAATCTGGCCCTATAGCCACTTATGTGTTGGTAAACAGCTGAAATAAATTAGAAATAATAAAATAAACTGCATATAATATGTGCCTCGTAAATCTTAGGCATCAATAACCCGACACAACCTGAACCTTCAGAACATAAAAACGAGGTCAAATGGGCTGATTAAGGATATGACGTACACTTCATACTACAAGCACAGACAATGACACTCGTCTTTTCAGATGTAGGTAACAATACTAACAATAACTTTTTTTTTTTTAGTAGTTAAACCGCCACCCGCCCGAATTTAATTAAAATATAATCACGCATCTCTAGTGTCTGATAGAGCTTCAAAGAGCAAATGAAAAGATATTTTGTGAGAAAGAACGTCCACAACTTGCAGGATTTGTGGGCGGGAGCGGGGCAAAATATCACAAATGCAGGTGGGAGCGGGAATGCACAATGCAGGACTGAAAATTCTGTCCGCAGATCTAGTAGAAAGCTCTAAAAAGTTGATTTTGCAGCTCCTCTTTAATAAAGACGTCAAATGGTCAAACCTTGTCTAAAGCCACACATGAGAATCATCAGTGTACTGGTTCATGTCTGCGACCCTCGGCCTTGTGTCTGTGGCCTTTGATGGAAATAGACTGGTCACTCTGTAAAGCTACACTCTGACTGCGGCATCAAAATCAAACTCACGTCAAACGCCTCTAGTTGAGCATCTTTGCATCTGAAGACAGACGCTGGAAACACTTTGAAGTGCGGCGCATTTCACCAAAAGTTTGGCTTTTAAAACTGAACAGGGACGTGTGAACGATCAAAAGAAAAAGCTCCTAACACGACTCGTCAAACCCCCGAAACGCCCCCGTGGAAATGTTAGGCTGCAACTATTGACTTCGCGCCAATTTCACGCCGGGGAGTTAAACATGTATGTCTATGGTGGCATGCTCAGCTGTTACCATGGTGACACAATGCACACATTTGCAAACACAGAGAAAGAAAACTAGATGTAAAGAGCACATTTTCAGGAGTCTGTGGTCAGTCCGAGTTTTCATGATCCTCTTCATGAGTTTAATTTTCAACAAAAATTGGACAAATTCTTAATTCAGCTCAATATATTAATGTGAGAGAGATTTGTTTAACAGTTCAAAATCAGCTCTCCTCGTGAAGTTTTAATTAAGTCATTTCTTTCTGGTCAGATTGTGCTAAAACAAAACAGAGATTCAGACAGCGCAGTGCCTCCTGATAGCATCACACCACCAGGGAAATGTTGATATCAGCTGAACAATATCAGTGCTGTACATAGACGCTTTTTGATGACAACAGACGCCTTTTTACAGCTATTTTGCCCAGTCTGAGTGCCGCATAACACACACTCATAACTAGGGCTGGGAATCATTAAGAAGTTGCCGATACGATACATATCTCGATACAGTGCACCTTCGATTCAATACGATATGTTTCAATCGATTTGATATGGTTCAATAAAAAATAAAGGCTAAATGATGTCTGTGATACTAAAAGTCTTTGTTAAACCAATTCTTGTACAAAGTTCAAATGAAACACAAACATTTTAATCCTCAAATCAGTGAAAATGTCAAATGTGTCGCATAAACGAGTTTCCTTCCTCTAAACAAGCAACAAAACTGTTCGCCTGATTCATCTGACCTCACAGTATTAGGATTCGTTCGGTCAACGGTAGGTGGGTACTTTTTTTATTTAACCAATCGCTGTTATTTGGTCGTGATGTATATAATGCACCAAATCCCGTGGGAAGAAGGACAATAACGTCTTTCCCCTTGATAAAATTCACCAAACATTCTCTTTGTTTCGGCTTTAAATTCTCGATCCCGACACAGAATGTCTGTCTCTTCACTGATTGGCTGGTGCCCGAACTCACACTTCCGGGGTCCTTCCAAACCGTCTAGTGCAGGCATGTCCAAAGTACGGTCCGTGGGCCAAATGCGGCCCTCAGACAAATTTTTCTCGGCCCTCAGGTTTCCAGATGAATTGGCCCAAATTACCTTTCATCAATTAGAAATGAACCTTTTACTGCAAGCTTTCTGAAAATCGACCTTGATAAAACCAGTATTTAATATTTAGTCTGTGGTTTTGAGGATCTTAACATGAATAAAGACTCATGCTTCATTCTAATGTGTTTAATCCTGCACATATTTTAATAATTCACTGTATTGAGCATCAGTCTACGGCCCTCGATCGGCCCTCTGCTTCTTCTGTGTTTAGATATGTGGCCCTTGATGAAAAAAGTTTGGACCCCCCTGGTCTAGTGTATTCTGATTCCTGACCTAGTCGCTGGAGAGAAATGAAACTTGAGCGAAGACACTAGGAGGCACCAGCCTGACTAGAAAACTGTAACCAAATAATTTAGTAACATATACTAATATATATCCATATTTTGATATTTTTGCACACCCTTACTCCCCCACTCAAAAAAAACCAAACAAAACAGTTTGAACGACGTCTGATGCTTTGACACTGTCTGGATTATTCATAATTTACATAAAAATATAAAATTTACATATTTTTGCAGGTTAATGCTAATGGATATAGATAAAATCCAGGGGTCTGGCTCTTGTGTTTCAAAATATTCTCAAACTAGAGCTGCTAAGTGGATGTTAACACTGGCATTGAACACTGTGTTTACTGATTATGTCTGTGGTTTTAATGTTTGACTTTGCACCTGTTTGTGAGCATGGGAAAGGATTCAGTTGATACAAATCACATTTAAACTAAATCCCAGTGCGTTCAGACTGTTTACAGACGTCTTTACCGTAAAGTCTGGACTATAAGCCGCTACGTTTTTCTCACTTTGAACCCTGCGGCGAATAAAACGAAACAAATACAAGGCCCACACATCACTCTTAGAAGGTAGAAAGCTCTGAAAAGTTGATTTTACATGCGATGGGCTCTTTAAGTTAAAGCTGACTGATGTGGCGGTGGAAGAAGGAAACAGAGCTGCTGCACGTGAGCTCGACGTCAGTGAGTCGGTGAGATTTTGGCGACGGCAGCGACAAACTGACTCAACTCAAAAAGACAACAAAAGCTTTCAGAGGCGATAAAAGCAGACGGAGTGAACTTGAAAACGTTCTTGAAGACGTGGACACCTGCGGATTATATTCACGTGCGGCCGATATATGTACATTTTAAAGTTTTGTTAGAATTTAGTTGATGCGGTTTGTATTCAGGTGCCCTCAATAGTCCGGGAAGTACAGTAGACTCTCTGTAGTACACGCAGTACAATCCTCCGCACGTAGTCCTGTGTGAAAGTCAGATATGAAGTGGCCTGGAGTCGACTTGTAACACTGTCACTTTTCACGGGGCTCGCTGACACCTCCATTAAAGCGCGCTGCCCTCTGGTCTCCGCGGGGACCGGTGGATACGGGCGCACGGGAACGCCATTGTCCCCGGAGAAATCTGAGGGACCAGCTCCAAACGCTTCCTCTGCCCCGACGCCGACAGCTGCAACGGCCCTACAAGACGGCCATTCAAACACACACACACACACACACACGAGCGCGCGCACACACACACACACGAGCGGCGCTGGCACTGTTGTTACCGCGGCGATGAAAGACGTGCCGCGAGTCTGTGGAGGGAGATATGAGGCTCCGTCTGCGAGTGTTACAGACACAACGACGGGCCTGTCCACAAGGACGACGCCCAGATCATCTGTTCCACCACAGACTCTGTACGGCTCCAAAGAAAGAAAACAAGGAAAAGACCGGAAAAACATTTGGGAACGTTGCCATAGCAATTAACTATTCAAATTAAGATGTGATGTGTTTTGAGTGAGCAAAAGTTAGGAAGAGTTTATTAGAACTTTTGCATTCTGAATGGACACACGCAGCTTTTGGAGCATCATGATTTTTCTCCTTTGATTAATGTTTTACTTATATTGTATTTAAATTATATTTGATCTAAATCAGGGGTCCCCAACCCCCGGGCCGCGGACCGGTACCGGGCTGTGGGTCGTTTAGTACCAGGCCACGAAAGTACAAACCCCCCCTTCCATACACCCATGTGCCACGTGGATCATGTCTTCTTCTGTAGACTGTGTGAACTGCGTCTCTAAACCAGAACTAAAACCAGGACTAAACCAGGACTAAACCAAAACTAAAACCAGGATTAAACCAGAACTAAAACCAGGATTAAACCAGAACTAAAACCAGGACTAAACCAGGACTAAACCAAAACTAAAACCAGGATTAAACCAGAACTAAAACCAGGATTAAACCAGGACTAAACCAGAACTAAAACCAGGACTAAACCTGGTCTAAACCAGATCTAAAACCAGAACTAAACAAGGTCTAAAACCAGGATTAAAGCCAGGACTAAACCAGGTCTAAACCAGGACTAAACCAGGACTAAACCAGGACTAAACCAGGTCTAAACCAGGACTAAACCATGTCTAAATTAGGTCTAAAACAGGTCTAAAACCAGGACTAAAACAGGATTAAACTGGGACTAAACCAGGTCTAAACCAGGACTAAACCAGGACTAAACCAGGTCTAAAACCAAGATTAAACCCAAGTCTAAACAAGGACTAAACCAGGACTAAACCAGAACTAAAACCAAGATTAAACCAGAATTAAAACCAGGACTAAACCAAAACTAAAACCAGGATTAAACCAGAACTAAATCCAGGACTAAACCAAAACTAAAACCAGGATTAAACCAGAACTAAAACCAGGACTAAACCAGAACTAAAACCAAGATTAAACCAGAATTAAAACCAGGACTAAACCAAAACTAAAACCAGGATTAAATCAGAACTAAAACCAGGACTAAACCAGGACTAAACCAAAACTAAAACCAGGATTAAAACTAAAACAGACTAAACCAGAATTAAACCAGAAAAAAACAGGACTAAACCAAACTAAAAAAGGATTAAACCAGAACTAAACCAAAACCAGGACTAAACCAAAACTAAAACCAGGATTAAACTAAAACCAGACTAAACCAGGACTAAACAAACTAAAAACCAGGACTAAACCAGGTCTAAAACCAAGATTAAACCCAAGTCTAAACAAGGACTAAACCAGGTCTAAACCAGGCCTAAACCAGGTCTAAATCAAGTCTAAATCCAGGACTACACCAGGACTAAAACAAGATTTAACCAGGACTAAAAAAAAAAACCCTCATAAAACTGAGTTGAAAAAAAGTTTGTGGACCACTGATCTAAATGGCTTAACAACAGAAATAGGTTCATTGATGTTTGTTGCAAAACTGCAGATAGAAACTTGTCCTTTCATTTTGGCTTTTTACTGTAGTAAACATTGGATTTTCATTTAATTAAAAGTGTTTATTGCTGTAAAAAAAAGTCTACATGACAATTTAAACACAACATGTACGACCCAGAGTCTGAAGTACAGACAGTCGGGGGTGGAGACAGGGGGTAGGTGAAAACAAACACTTTTTGTGCACTAAAGCTTTAAATACAGAACAAACATGCATGAAACAAAAATCAAAATAATATAACCCTGAGTCAGTTCATTATAAAGAAAGATAGTTAGAGAATGGTTAAAAGCTCAGCCCACCTCCTGGACAGAGGACGGTTCAGGACAGAGCTGGACTTCATGACCTTGTCCACAGTATTTTTTTCTTCTCTCTGTGTGATTGAATTGCAGAGGCACATATGTTTGAAGCTGTCAGAACAGGAGCTACTGTATTGTGTCCAAATGAAGAGGTAGAAAAAGGCGTTCCTGGGTGAT
>NW_026570971.1:4311651-4396651 GCF_026225935.1 Boleophthalmus pectinirostris | reverse complement strand
TAAGTACTTTTTTTTACTTGTACTATCATTTCTTGGACCACTATTTTGTACTTCTAGACTTAGACTCAGACTTTGAGAAACTTTATTGAGCCACAAGAGAAATTATTTGGACACAGGAGCTCATACATCACAATATAATGTAATAACAAAGAGAAAAGAATATAAATGTTAATAATATATTTTTTTTAAAGTAGGGAAAAAGCACAAGTATTATTATTTGAAGTAACATTACTCGTATTTGAGTATATTTTTTGTCGACTCTCCCCTCCTCTGACTGTAGGTACTGTTGTTGTAGCCACTTATTTATCTACATTATCTACTACACACTTGTATTCTCCTGCTGTTCTTATACTTGAGGTTGCAACACTGAAATGTTGTCATTTTGGGACAAATAAAGTTTCTCTCATCTTATTTAAAGCTGAGTTAGTGGAGGCAACCTCATATGAGCTCTTGATGCAGTTGTGCCCCTGAGCAGGACACCTTTATCGCCCGCTTCTGTCACGGTTCACGATCAGGCTCAGAACTTCAGTGAGGCTTTGATTCCCGCCCACACAACACGACACACACAACGCACAACAACGCACAACACAGCACACACAGAGAGCGGGACAAAGAGCCCAGTGAGAGGAACAGTGGAGGACAGGTTTGCAGAGGAGGAACACAGGCTCACACATCATACAGTGTGGGCTCCTGGGGTGTGCGCAGCCTCCTGGGGTGTGTGCGGGTGCGTGTGTGGTTGTGTGTTGCTTTTGTTTTGTTGTTTTTCTTATCACACTGTGGGGTCTAAAAACTGTACACACACTTGCATCCTAAAAAAAAACAAGGTCCCCATAATACACATCACTTATTCAATGACATGTTTTAGATTTGGGTGAAATAGGTTAAGGTTTAGGATAAAGGTAGCCAGTCTGGCGCCACCTAGTGCCTCCGCTCAATTTCATTTCTCTCCACGACTAGGTCAGGAATCAGAATACACTAGAATAGGGGTGTCCAAACTTTTTTCATCAAGGGCCACATATCTAAACACAGATGAAGCAGAGGGCCGATCGAGGGCCGTAGACTGATGCTCAAAACAGTGAATAACTGAAATATTTGCATGTTTAACACATTAGAATGAGCCATCAGACTTTATTCATGCTAAGATCCTTAAAACCAAACAGTAAATATTAATTATTAGGTTTATCAAGGTAAATTTTCAAAAAACTTGCAGTAAAAAAAATATTTTTAATTGATGCAAGGTAATTTGGGCCAATTCACCTGGAAGCTTGAGGGCCAAGAAAAATTTGTCTGAGGGCCGCATTTGGCCCCCAGGCCATAGTTTGGACATGCCTGCAATAGACGGTTTGCAAGAACACCAGAAGTTGTAGACCACACGCTGGCCAATGAGAGAAGATCTGAACCAGCCCGAGTTGTGACAGCAGACTGCATACACTATCCTCCTTTGGACTTCCTTTGTTAAATACAAACTTTGCATTTTTTATTGCACCTTTAATTCGGAAGTTCACATCGAAGACACGACAATGATCGTTGAGAGATATGTTCACTCTCTGCTTTGTTTGCTGTTGAGCCGGCGATTACTTGGACACCACTGAGTGTTCTGGCGCATTACATACGTCACGACCAAACAGCAGCGATTGGTTAAATAAAAAAAGTATCCGCCTACTATCGAGAGAACAAATCCCAAAGCAAGGTCAGACGGATTCCACGAAGTGAAACCGGCTGATGAATCAGGCTAGGATTTAGGATCCGCCACCTTCTTGTCTCTATAGTTATGTCTTACTCTGCTTCAAATGTTCCACAGTGTGACATTAAGCAGCTCTGTCTTACATGTTCGTTCAATTACAGGTGGTTTTACATCTCAAAAATACCAAGAGAAACACAAGATTTCTGACTGTGAGCGAGGTCGCCTGTTTACAGATCTGGCCTGTAACTTGGTCTGGTTTGGTTTCTATGATGATAGGGAGAAAGCAATATCCTCCCCTAGGAAAAAAAGCATTTGACAGAAAAGCTACACAATGCACCTTTAGAGGCACTGTGTCTGATGTTTGCTGACTTAAAAATGTAAAAAAAAAAAAAAAAAACAGAACCAGTTTTAAATTTTAAACAGTTTGCAGTGGTCCAAAGTTATTCCTCACTTACCTTGTGCATTCTGAGCATCATTTACTCAACATGATGAGTTTATCAGTGCTTTTCAGAACCTTCAAAAGTCAGAGCGGAGTTTTGCACGGTAAAGCTCACGACAACTAGATTAGACAGCACACAGTTGACTTAGTTTGACTTCAAGAGCTGCTTATACAAATCTGGACTGGACTGGACAGATTTTGCTCAAATACACGGGTTAAGGTTATGATCAGTCTTAAGAACATGAATGGAAGTCAGTGTAACTTCCCCGTGGATTATACAAACCCAACGTGTGTGTGCAGAGTTGAGCTGAGGAGGAGTGGGCGTACGGGACCAGAGGTGACAGCTCATTTAGGAGCAGCTTCAGTTAAAGTTCTAAAGTTGAATTCACAGAGGAAAAGAAAAGGCTTTGTTCTGTTTTGACGACTGTATTTCCTGTAGATTCCGCTGCAGTGTGACTGTTGATGAGAGCAGCGGTGGGCCGGAGAGAGAGGAGCGCACGAGCTGATGTCTCTGATCCCAGCTGTCACTTACAATTGTCTGGCCTCCCAATACAACTCCTGGATTTTACACTCTGTAATCCTTCACGACTGAACTGTGTACATTATGTTTTAGCGGCATTATCTACTGTAGCGAGTCCTTTTTGGGGAGTTTTAGTGCAAATTGTCTGGATGTTTGCAATCCGTGTATCATTCGTTCATTCGTTTTTCAATATAAAACCAAAAATCAACAGTTTTCTTCTTTATTTGTCTCCAAAACCAAAATGAAAAAACGGATGACGATTGTTTTTTTTTTTTTTTCAGTTTTCGATTTTGTGTTTAATTGGATAATGGAAAAAATTATAAAGACCGTTTCCCGTTTTCGTGACTTAAACTGCGACTCCGGACTTTTTCACCACATACGGACTGAACCAGGACTAAACCAGGTCCGACTAGACTGAAACCGGACCGGGACTCAGCCGGTTTCACTTCATAGAAACCGTCTAACCTCGCAGCGTTCTGATTCGTTCTCTCAACGGTAGGCGGGTAGTTTATTTTTATTTAACCAATCGCTGCTGTTTGGTCGTGACGTATGTAATGCACCAGAACACTCAATGGTGTCCAGGTAATCGCTGGCAGAACAGCAAACAAAGCAAAGAGTGAACATGTCTGTCAATGATCATTGTCGTTTCTGTGAGGTGAACTTGCAAATTAAAAGTGCAATAAAATGTGCAATCAAAACTGCACATAGGTGTAGGGAATGTGCAATAATTAATAGAACAGAAGAATGCAAGGGTTTGCCTGTTAAGGATAATTTAAGGGTCCTGTTGGTGCATCACTCGTGGTCATACTGGTCTCATATTTACTTTGTTTTATGGTGTTTGTTTATGTGCTGCTTTGTGTTGTGTCGTCCTGTTTTTTGATCAAACATGTGACCCCCTGTCCCAAGACAAATTTCTCCCATGGGAGACAATAAAGGATTATCTTATCTTATCTTAAAAAATGCTAAGTTTGTATGTGACAAAGGAAGTCCAAAAGGAGGATAGTGTGTACATTTTATTTAACCAATTGCTGCTATTTGGTGGTGATGTATGATATATTAAGATTTTCCCATAGGAAGAAGGACAATAACGTCTTTATAAAATTCACCAAACATTCTCTTTGTTCCGCCTTTAAATCCTTGATCTCGGGAATTGTTGACAACACAGAATGTATGGCTCTTCGCTAATCAGCTGGTGCCCGAACTCGCACTTCCGGGGTTCTTGCAAACCGTCTAGTGTATTCTGATTCCTGACCTAGTCGCTGGAGAGAAATGAAATTGAGCGAAGGCACTAGGTGGCACCAGCCTGACTAACAGAGATACCCTTCCTTATCTCTGAAGACTCTGCCCTCCTCCACCTCCTCCAGTTGAGATTGAAACCACAATCACAGCTGAACCTGGGTTTATCTGGCTCTTTATGTTGTCTCTTTTATCATTCAGACAGTTTGATTTGATAAAGCTGGAGGAACAGTGACGCGACACTAAACACGACTCCAGTGCGACACAGTGACATGTGTAAGCACCGCTCACCCCCCTGACCTCGAGCTCATCACCGCTCCAGTATTGTGAGAGAAAGCACTTTTCTGGTCCTGGTCTCTGGACACGTCCTCCTCGGCTTACACTAGTCCTGAGGTCAGGTCAATAAGATGGCCGCCTGCCAGGTGCGGCTTCTGCTGGAATCAATGTGGGCAGAACTAGAGACAGTTCAGAAGTGTGGAGCCGAGCACTAACTACCCCAGAGCAGCCAAAAACATACTCAAGTAAGAGCAACGGTACTTCAAAGTAATACTCAGGTAAGCTGTGGTCCAAATTACTCATGTAAGTGTAAAAAAGTATTTGGGGAAACTAGCCCTTAAGTAATAAGAATTTGAAGGACAAAACATTGAATAATGCATAACATCTGGTATTTCAAAGGACAGACACAAAAATGAGACAAACTCAATCATATCTGAAGGAGCTGCATGAAACACAAATGTTCAAATCATTTCATATTGTCACATAAAGATTTTGTCACTCTAGCCGATGTTCAGACTGCAGGGCTTAACGCTCAATTCGGATTTTTTTGTGAAATCCGATTTTTTTGCGAGGTCGTTCACATTTCCAATTAAATCCGACTTGTATGTGACTCCAGTGTGAACATTAAACATCCCAAAAGTGCCTCCCATGAGCATTGGAGGACACGATGGTGTCACACGCAGCAAGCATGTGCAGTGTTTATGGAAGTAGCCTAAACTCTGGGCTTGTCTCCCAAAATCCGGTCCAGTTCTTGGTAAAATGTCCAGGTTACACTTTCACAGCCGCTTCGTTTGTTTGAGTCTATAGCCTCCTTGTATTTATTCGAAGGCTCTTTATTTTTTTGTTGACATTCAGCTATTTCTTTGGCAATCATTTCAGAAACTGCCCAGTTCGGATAAGACTCCTCCAATTTGGTCTGAATACATCAATCCCCCCAAATATGAATAAACTCTCTAACCTCGCTTTCCCTCCACTTGACGAGACTCTGAGTCTGACGTGTAGGTGGATGAATGTGACCTGTCTGTTCAGACTGAAGTCACATGTCAAAAGATCAGATATGTATCGGTTTCAGGAGCACATATCCAAGTGTCCTGGGTCACATTTGATAAAAACCGGATCTGTGTCATTCAGACTGTCATTAAAAGATCAGATACAGGATTATAGGGGCGAAAAAAAAAATCTGATTTGGGTCACTTCAGGCTGCAGTCTGAACGTAGCCTTAGACTCACTCACAGCGGGAAGAGGAAATACAACTTTTACTCAAGTAAGAGTACTGTTACTGTTAAAATTACTCAAGTAGGAGTAAAAGTATGCTGGTAGAAAAGGACTGTGAAAAGTGCAATTTCTTTAAAAGGTACTCAAGTCCTGCCCAGTGGTGAAAGGTAACAAAGTACAAAAGTAAAAGTACAACACTACTTGCGTACAGATTTGAGGTATTTATACTTTATTTAACAAAATTTTACCATGGATACTTTTTCGTTTTTACTTCAGTATATTTGACAACATGTATCTGTACTTATACTCCACTACATTTTAAGTTTGGACTGAAAAGTAAAAAGTACTTTGAAATGACTTTTTTTTTTTTCTATTTGAGTCTTTGTTCCAATTTTGAACAAATCAAATTCAGAAAAGTTTTGAGAAATCAGTTGAATCACTAAAAATCAGCTAAATTCTTGATCAAAACCACAATATTTTATCCTTTATGTATCTGTACTTCTTCTCCACAACATTTTAGATCTGGACTGAAAAGTAAACAGTACTTTGAAATGCCTGAGATTTATTTATTTTATTTTATTAAATTTTTTTGAGTCTCAGTCCCAATTTTGGACAAAAAAAAAAAAAAAAAATCAGCTAGAAAAATGTGAGAAATCAGTTGAATCACTTAAAATCAGCTAAATTCTTTATCAAAACCACAATATTTTATCCTTTAATTGTTCTAAAAATTTCAGCGTTACTCATTACAGCGTTACTCTTTTTACTCTGTGCATTTATAAACAGGTAATTTTTTTGTTTACTTGAGTAACTTTTTGTCCCTGTATCTGTATTTTTACTTAAAGGTTGTATGGAGGATTTTTTTTTGTTTCAAACTGTCAGTCAAAGATTAAAATACCATTACAGAGATGCAGCAGCTTTGTAATTATGATGACCAAAAAAAAAAAGAACGAAAAATCTATCAACTGTGGACGTGATTGAGGCCAGATAAACATCAGCCAATAGAAAACGAGGCTCCCTCATTTTCTATTGGCTGTTAGGTTGTCAATCAAACTCCCTAGTATAACTGATTCGTCGGAGCGCGGGGATTACGTGGTTTACGCAGCGGTTCTTAGAGGCTTTTTCGAACTGTCGCTTCCTCGCATTTTACACAAAGTTTGTCGTGACGGCGGAGGAGAATCCACGACCGGTTCGCCGCAAAAGAAAGTAAGTTTTTGAGGTCGCTGAAAGAAGAAGAGAAGTGGAAAAGGAGCAAAGCCAAACTGAGGTGATTCTTGGAGATCTCGTCCAGCGATGGCGCGACCGAAGCAGGCGAAGGGTCTAAAAACTGACGCGTCGGTCGCTGAATTACTTCTAGACAGGAAACTTCAACACTAATTCTAAATGCGCACAAGGACTGTCGCTGTATTTCTCTTCCCTTAAAAAAATCCTCTATACAACCTTTAAGTAACCAGACGGAGTACTTCATCCACCCCTGGTCATGCACCTCTGCCCCGGGCTGAGCTGCTCTATCGGCTGCGGCTGCCTCGTACACGGCCTCCGCTCTGGAAAACCCCTCTTCAAACCCCTTTAGTCGATTGATTTGACAGCTAATTTACAGAGGAGATTTGCATACGGCCGTCCGCTAATAAGACAGGCTCTTCTCGCGCTTTTGTCTCAGCGTGTGATCTCTTTCTCCATTTTTAAACCGCGCTAAAAAGCAACAGATAATGTAGCGAATTAGCCAGACAAGACATTCAAATTGGATATCGATTCCACGGCCGGCGCCTCGTGTTTCGGCCCGTTCCGGCTTGTCTTTAAATGATTGATTTACAATGGCGCGCTTGACTCTCCGGCGAGCTGCGGTTCCGTGCGTTTGGTGGAAGCCGGTGAATGCGGCGTTCGGGCACGTGCTAAGTGCTTTGACACGGGCGAACAAAAGCGGCTGTCTGCTCACGGTCGCAGCGGTGACGGCGGACGGAGGGAGAGGGCTTTTAAGGGAAAGGACGGGGTCTGCGGGACAATGCGCTGAGTGACAGAGCGGAGGACACTTAGAGGAGAGGTAAGTGCAGCAGAGAGAGAGAGGGTCAGGGGCAGAAAGGCAGAAAGGCCCGGGTCGAGACGGCGGAGAGGAGTTAAACAGCGGGGAGCCACGGAGAAGGCAGCGAAGATTTTGAAAGGTGAAAGAAAAGAGCGCGAGAAAGAGCTGCTGCACAAAGTGGTGGAATATAGAACTTCAACAGGAAAAAGTAAACATCTGCTTGTATCCTGGACAAATTTAAAGAGGACGTATTGTGCCAGACCTGAATCCGTGTGTCATTTGTTCATCCATTTTTCAATATGAAACCAAAAATAAGAAAAAAACAACAAAACAAAACTATTTTCTTCATTATTTGTTTGAAAAAAACAGATAATGATTAGTTTTTTCAGTTTTCGATTTTGTGTTTAAATGAAAAATGGAAAAAACGGATAACGACCCGTTTCCCGTTTACGTGACTGCGATGTCGGACTTTTGCTCTGCATACAGACTGAACCAGGACTGATCCAGGACCGGGACCAGAGCGGACTCTGACCTTTGACTCCGAGCCTCTGCAGGGTCCGAGCCTCAGCTTCAAGCTCTGGCCCTGCCTTGGGCTCTGAGCCTCCGGTCTGGTCCCGGCCTGGTCCCGGTCTGGTCCTGGTCTGGTCCTGGTCTGGTCACGGTCTCAGTCCTGTGCTGGTCCCAGTTTGGTCTCAGTCTCGGTCTGGCCCCAGTCTCAGTCCTGATCTCTGTCCCGGTCTCAGTCCTGATCTCTGTCTCGGTCTCAGTCTCGATCTGGTCCCGGTCTGGTCTCAGTCTCGATCTGGTCCCGGTCTGGTCCTGGTCTGGTCACGGTCTCAGTCCTGTGCTGGTCCCGGTTTGGTCTCAGTCTCGGTCTGTCCCGGTCTCAGTCCTGATCTCTGTCTCAGTCTCAGTCTCACTCTGGTCCCGGTCTGGTCTCAGTCTCGATCTGGCCCCTGCTCTTTTAACGACAGTCTGAACGACACAGATCTGATATTTTCAAATGTGACCCAGGACACTTGGACATGTGCTCCTAAAACTGATACAAATCTGATCTTTTGACATGTGACTTCAGTCTGAACGGTCAGGTCACATTCATCCCACCTACACGTCACAAATGTACACAAATGTTCTTCTCAAAAATTGTGTTTGAACTCCGTGTGAGTGATGCAATGAAGCACATCGCAATCCACCACTCTTGGCTCGTTCTACTTCTTCTCAATCTCCTCCTTAAAACTAATAAGTTGTTCATGTTCTGGCTCCAGTGCGACTTCTATATTGAAATGTTTCAGTGAAGCGTGGAGAGGTTCTAGTCTTGTGTGTGAGTATCTGCTGCTCCTGTTCCTCCTGTACCACTGTCACTTGGCTCTACTGCGCATGTCTCCTGCAGAAAGAGCCTCTGTCTGTCTGTATCATGTCAGTCGATCGCACCGTTACTTCTGCACCACTGAACAATTTAACATTTAAACAAACTTATAAAGACGACTGAGAAGACAAATGCCCCCAAAAACAAAATCAGATTTTGCAGATTACAAACTGCAAGTCATGAAATCTGCAGCTGAAAACGGAAATCAAGCAGCAGAAAGAAAGTTTGAAGTGAGAGAGAAACTTGTGACACCGGGAGGATGCACCATGAAACTTTCCTGAAGTCACTGGACGGATGGGACAAAGCCTGGACTTCAGTGACACCGAAACCATCCTGTCGAGATTCAGAAAGACACAAATAATTCTATAACTTCTGATTCTTTTAAAGACAAAAACAGTAAAGTGGATTTACCTTGTTGACATGAATTTGGCTGCGAGCTGCTCGGACAAAGACAAACATGTCAACAAGGTAAATACACGAGTAAACCCAAGAAGTTAAAGTACAGAAGAAGTCAAAATGAACATGGTTGAATAATTCTAACTGGAACGATGCTGAGACTGACAACAGCGACACAGAAGAGTTGCTCAGAAGTGACACAGAGGATGAAGAATTGAATGGATTTAGTGATTTGGAGTGAGATGGAGAGTTTGGTAAACTTGTTCTGTTCTGTTGTTTATGCTATAGTAGGGTGACCAAATGTTCATTTTTTTCCCCCGGACATGTCAGTTTTTTTGCGTCCTCTCCTGGGCGTCTGTTTTTTTGTTTTTTTTTTAAGTGGTGGAAATGTCCGGGTTTTCATTACCTTTAAATTGAGCGTCTCTCGTAGCGTCTGTAACTCTGAAGGAGCGAGACACAAACAGTCAGTCAGCCTGCAACATGCCGAAGCACAAATGCGCATTTACCAATGACTTGTACAAGAAATCCTCCGTTTTCCATCCGAGGCGGGACAAGTGGCAGGTCATGTGCACAGGCTGCGAGGTGAGAGTTGCTCAATGTCGAGGCCCCACCCCCCACCCCCGGTTAAGGTGTCCGGGTTTTCACAAATGGAAATATGGTCACCGCATGTTATAGTTTATCTGAAGAACTGTTCATATGTGACGTTAACAGTCTGTTGTTCTCTCTTCTATTGTTATTCCTAGAACTTGTCTTTCAACAGGAAAAGTCGCTTACTGGTCTCTGATTTTATAAAATAAATTTCCCCCAAAAAGTGCGACTTATACTATAGTCCAAAAAATATGGTTTATGTGCGTATACGAACACACAGTGACCGTCTAAATGCTGCTTGTGTCGGTTCGTTTGAGTAGCTTCGTGTTCTCCAGTGTTACGGTCACTGTAAATGTGACCTCCCTGAGCCTGTGCTCCCAGTTGTATCAGTGCGCTTAAAGACACTGATAAGATAACGTGAGCCGTGTCCTTGGGCTTCCCTCCCCTCTCTTTTCCATTAGGGCAGAACAAGCCTTTGATGAAGTGATCAATAGTGATTGTGTCTGACCGTGTGCTCGGTAACAATCAGCGCGGCTCGATAGAAACAAGTCCAGACATTTAGAAAACACTGATTTAACTTAGCTCTGTGTGGGCCCCTCTGCCGCTCTGCTCCACACACTTTTCACTAAACCAAGACTAACTCAGAGACAGTTATCCAAAACATTTGATCACAACAACAGATGATTTTGTTATTCTAAAACAGAACATCATTTCTGTCCTGCACTATGGCCATGAGTAGTGCTCGAGTGTGGCCTGTGTTGGCTTCAGTGCTGGAACTTCTATCTGTTTCATTTGACAAGTCCAGAATCACACCTCACTATTATTTATACAGAAGAAAATCAGTCTGGTCCCCACTAACTCTGTCACTCCTAAACACAGATACAGACAGTACCGTCCAATCAGATCGGTTTGTTTCAGTGAAGCACTCGAAATGAAGGAATTCTTTGGTCATCTATCATTTACACACAATGACTTTTCTCTCACCTCACATAAAAACAACAAAATATTTTATCGTTAGTGTCTTTCGTTTAGATGGTGACGGCGTTTTTGGGGCTTAAAAACGCAAAAATTTGAACCCACCCTCCAGACTGGAAAACTTCAATACTCTCCGCCGTCGCGTTTCCGTCTACACTGCCCAAGACGCAAAACTCTGGTCAGATTTGCTCAGGTCGCGTACGCGTTTACGTCACATACATCACCACCTGACGTCAGCACTGAGCCGCCTGGCATGCATACCCGATTGAATTCCACAGACTTTTGCGTCACCGTATGCAGCAGATTTCCTCCCGAAAACACTTGTCTAAACGCGGAATAAAAAGTGAAGACGAAACGCCACTTTTGCGTTTTCTATTCAGACCGTCAGCATATAAACGTAGCCTCATTCAGCAAAATGGACTTTTAACCATCTTAGAGTTGTTTCTTCCTCACTGACCCTCTCAAAGTCGCATTCAGATGTTTGGAAAATCTTTACTCTCCTCTATTCAAGACGTCATTGCTCTGATCTACCCCTGTTTTTACCTCCACCGGTCTGGGTTCCCACGGTCATGCAATTTGTAAATTCAGTAAAAGTTTTGGATAAGTCATGGGATTTTAGTATCTCTTTCATGCAACTACAGCGTTCTGTTAAGTTCTCATGAGGCTATTATGATTAGTCCTGAACGTCTGTGCCTTTTGTTTGAAAGAGATGACAATAAAGTGCCTCCGCTCAATTTCATTTCTCTCCAGCGACTAGGTCAGGAATCAGAATACACTAGATGGTTTGCATGAACCCTGGAAGTTTTAGACCGCGCACTGGCTAATCAGCCGTGAGCTGTGAAGACATGACGTCAAACTCGTCGCGTTTGTCTGAGTCCCTTTTGTGGAGCAGCACAACAGTAAACAAAGCGTCGAGATGGACATAGACGAAGACAGACATTCTGTGTTGGGAACGATTCTCGAAATCAAGGATTTAAAGCCTGAACAAAGAGAATGTTTGGTGGATTTTATCAAGGGGAAAGATGTTATTGCACTTCTTCCTACAGAATTTGGCACATTACATACTTCACGACCAAACAGCAGCGACTGGTTAAATAAAAAAAGTACCCACCTACCGTCAAGCGAACGAATCCTAATGAGGTCAGACGGTTTCCACAAAGTGACATTGTTTCCTTCTCACTGACCCTCTCGAAGTTGCATTCAGAATAATTCATGCATGAAATCTTTACTCTCCTGTATTCAAGACGCCATTGCTCTGATCTATTGGCATGGCAGCTGCGCTTCTGTCAGTCTGCCCCAGGACAGCTGTGGCTACAACAGTAGCTTATCATCACCAGGTATAGAGTGAATGAATAATGCTGAATGTAATGCTCTGTAAAGCATCTTTGTGACTAAAATATCTGTGAAAAGCACTATATAAATGGGGACTTACTTACTTACTTACCTTTTGTTTAAAAGAGACGACAATAAATGCACTGACAGTATTTAGAAAAAAATATAATCCCAAACCATAAGGTGAGTGAAAAGGTTTAACATTTCATATTTATCCCTAAAAGTCTGATCAATTCTACACATGTAGGTGCTGTAGAGTCATGGAAAATTCACTTTAGGTCATGAAAAAGTCATGAAAAAGTTTAGAAGTTTTGTCAGTGAAAACGAGTGGAAACCCTGACCGGTCCACGCCCACTTTGACACACGCTCTTCCTTCTACAATGTTCTTTTCTTAACCTGTGATAAGCATAGGATTTGGCATCATTTGCTATAAATGAAAAAAATCTGCTGCTCGCTGTCTTTTGTTGTGATGACGTGTCCCACTGGGCTCTGCAGTTTTCTAACATGGAAATCAAGTCATTTTAGAAGAATATATTGATTTAAAATGTCCAAATTATAACAAAATGATCCACGGGTGTCAGATTATAACTAGCAGACACAAGCACAATGTCTTCTTTTACAGAGTTTAGTTTTTCACTCATCGATTCTACAGAAGTCGGCAAACTTTTCAGTCAATTGTGATTTTTTTTTCCCCCCTTTCTTTTTTCCTTCTAAGCACGAGCCAGTGTTGGGGAGTAACAGATTACATGTACCAGAGTTATGTAATCAGAGTACAAATTATGAGTAACTGTATTCAGTTACAGTTACTGTTTCAGTGAGTGGTAATTGGATTACAGTTACTTTGTTGAAATAAATGGATTACATGACGGTATTTTCCTGTTTTCACATTTTGGGCTATATCCCTCCTTTTTTTTTTTTTTTTGGTAATTCCACTCATTGCTGGAAACTAAACCAGGTCTAAACCAGGACTAAAACAGGACTAAACTAGATCTAAACTAGATCTAAATCTAAACAGGACTAAACCAGGACTAAAAGGACCAGGTCTAAACCAGGACTAAAACCAGGTCTAAACCAGGACTAAAACAGGACGAAAACAGGTCTAAACCAGGTCTAAAACAGGATTTAACAGGACTAATTCATGCTACGTGGACGTGTTTCCTCGTCTTCTATCAATAATATTTTTTATTTGGTTGAGTAAAGTCTGGGCTTTTTATTTTCTTTTATCAGACAAAACGTGTTATGTTACGATTTCCTCGTCTTTGCTTCTCTACAGCAAATCAAGTAATCCAAAGTATTCAGATTACATTACTCACTTTAAATGACTTATTATGTTACAAACTACATTCTGGTGTATGTAATCTGTAGGGGAATACATTTTAAAAGTCACCTTCCCACCTGTCAATCATGTCCATTTGACCTTTGGGAGATTCATCGGTGACCAAACTCACATCTTTGTATTGGAGTTTTTATTCAGATAATCAAATAATGTCTGGCTTTATACAGTTTCCTGCACCATACACATTTATTTTTGTACCATGCACAAAAACAAACAAATAAATCAACATGCACTCTATTTTCAACCACTTAAACATTCCTTTTTGGTCTAAATCTTTCGGAGAATTGAAAGCAAATGCTCAAGCCTAAAATACTGGACAAAAGAGGATTACTCAAACAGGCAGAGGCTGAGAGCGACCGACTCCAGCGACTCTTCACCGGTCAAACATAACCCCACATGTCTCCTCTCTCCTGGACTAACCTCCCGTGCACACAAGCTCTACTCCGCGCTCCTAAAGCTGCTAAGTGCCTCGTCCGGAGTCTGGTGATGTGCTGCTGAATCACTCCATGACACATCTGCGCTAACACAAAGAGGGCGAGCGAGCGCACAAAAGAGCAGCAGCGTCACTTTCTCTCACGCGCCATCTGCACTGTGAGGACCGAACTGTTCCCGGTCTGGACGCGGGCAGATCTGTGAGAGAGAGAGCAGGCGAACACTCATGTCTAAACCAAAATGTTACAGATTCTACAAATTCTAGTCCTTGATATTATCTTGAGGTGTTGATCGTCACACATTTCAGATTATTCAACTGAATTATCACACCATATTTTTCGGACTGTAAGGTGCACTGAAAATCCTTTAATTTACTCAAAAATGAACAGTGCGCTTTATAATCCGGTGCATCTTATGTATTAAAGGTTGTATGGAGGATTTTTTTTTTAGTTTCAAACTGTCAGTGAAAGATTAAAATACCATTACAGAGACGCAGCAGCTTTGTAATTATGACGACCAAAAAAAAAGAACGAAAATCTATCAACTGTGGACGTGTTGAGGCCAGATAAACATCAGCCATTAGAAAACGAGGCTCCCTCATTTTCTATTGGCTGTTGGGTTGTCAATCAAACTCCCTAGTATAACTGACTCGTCGGAGCGCGGGGATTACGTGGTTTACGCAGCGGGTCTTAGAGGCTTTTTCGAACTGTCGCTTCCTCGCATTTCGCACAAAGTTTGTCGTGACGGCGGACGAGAATCCACGACCGGTTCGCCGCAAAAGACAGTCCGTTTTTGAGGTCGCTGAAAGAAGAAGAGAAGAGGAAAAGGAGCAAAGCCAAACTGAGGTGATTCTTGGAGATCTCGTCCAGCGATGGCGCGACCGAAGCAGACGAAGGGTCTAAAAACTGACGCGTCGGTCGCTGAATTACTTTTAGACAGGAAATTTCAACAGTAATTCTGAATGCGCACAAGGACTGTCGCTGTATTTCTCTTCCCTTAAAAAAAATCCTCTATACAACCTTTAAATCTTGTTGTGTTTACTGACCTCGAACCTAGTTTATGTGGTACACAGCGCTCAAAAATCTGTCAAAATGTTATGTTAGTACGACATTGGTAAACTACGAAGCCGCACCGCTCGCTGGATTGTCGGAGCATTACGGCGAACGAAGTCAGGAGCTCTGCGGAGTAAAGAGTGAAGTACAGGCGAGTTTCAGCTGATGTCATTGTTATTAAAAGCCCGCGTTGCATGCTGGGAAATATTTTGGTCGGAGGCAAGAAACACGGTAGCGTCAAACACAGTGCGTAACCTCGCGTATTTATCCCCGATAATGGTAAATTCCTGCTGCATTATCGGATGCACAAATAGAAGCACGGAAGAAGGAAAATGTCTTTTTCGTATTCTGAGTGAAAAGAACCGCTAACGGTGAATTAAACGGCTTTCAAACATTCGCAGAGCAAACGTAGAAGATCCTAACAAACCGTGGACTCCAACAAGTTCAACAACACATCAAGACTCTTGGAGGTTTTCATCTTTTCTGCTGTGAATGGCCCAGGAGTTTCCACCAAGTCATTGTGGATATCGCCCAAGTGAATATTTGTCCAGGTAGTTGGTGATTCTGACCAGAAATTTGGTTTGGTCCACCTTTTGTAGGGGTTGAAAAGGGTGATTTGTCGTCCGTCGATGCTTATGACCAATTTCTGGTCAAATGGTCTTGGGTCCTCTGCCGTTAGAGTGGATAAATAACCGGGATCAATACCCTTTACGTGCTTTCTCGCTCCGTCCAGCATGTTGAATTATTTTTTGTATAATTATAATAATAATATATATATTTTATAATATATAATTTTAGTAAGATGAATCGGACCAATGGGCTGACCCCGATTTATCACGGCACAGGTGGGTAATGGGTGGAATGTTAACAGGTCCGGGCAGGTGCAGATTTAACTTTATAATCACGGTTTAACTGGCGGGTGTGGTACTTTTACTGCGTGGGTGCGGGTCTCCAAAAAAGGACCCGTGCAGGACTCTGCCCCAGGGATTCTCTGACGGACGGTCAAATGCAGAAACTGGTTTAGAACAAATGGAAATAACCACAGTGTTGGACATTTTAACACAAGAGAAATGTATTTAGCGTCATTACGAAACATGAACCCTCAAGACTTTGTGACAGTGAGTGCGTATACATGCACATCAATAACCCGGTTATTAGCCATACCCCGGTTCTGTCAGTATTCTGGTTTACTTGTTGTTTACATGCAGTCCTACTGAGAAAGTCCTGGGACACTCATGATCAAATGGAGGTGTCCCGGTTTCTTGACAGTAATCTTACAAATGCGCAGGCGCAAAAATTTACTTAAATCAATTTCATAAACCAGGAAAAATACAAACCGTGAGCTCCTTTAGCATAAGAAGCTAAGGAGCTACGAGATCTCCCACAATCCACTGTGCAGATTCTTCATTAAAATCTTCTGCATAAATAAACTGAACTTTACAACATATAAACCATAAACACTATAGACACATCAGCCCGTTTGATCAGATCATTCAGCTCTGATCACATTTGTTTACGTTTTACAGAAACGAAACTTAAGACCGTAGGCTAATTAGCATAAACTGTTAGCGGCGATAAAAACAACTCGCTCCTTGCGCCGCTGATGCGATCAGTTTCTTTTGGACTAAATGACACGACTCTGTGGATTATGTGTGTTATTTTCTGTGACAGAAGAGGCGCTGATGATGGTGAGTCTGTTCTGTGTGTGTGTTGTATAGGAGATAGTTCATGTTTTAGCTTTTCAGCGTCACACGAGTGCAGGTCGTACGAGTGCAGATTGTTCGTGTGCAGGTTTAGCGCAGCTCTTTATTTTACAGTCATTTCACTCGTTTGGTCACTTTATTTATGTTGGTCAATTTATTTATGTCACTACTGTTGTGGTGAAAGGCTGGAAAGTGTCTTTTGGACGCATGCGCACTCAACTTTATGTTGCAGTAACCGGGATACTGCGTTTACATGTCACAAGTATCCCGGTTACTATCGGAATAAACCAGCTACAGTAACCCGGTTTCTAATAACCGGGATACTGAAACCGGGTTACTGAAATTACTGCGTTTACATGCACCATCAAGAAACCGGGATACTCAAAAAACCCGATCATAACCGGGTTACTGATGTGCATGTATACGCACTCAGTGTCCAGTCTAGTCCAGTCCAGTCATTCTATGCTTCCATTGTAGGGAATATTATACCTCTGTTGATGTAGGCCAAGATAACAAGGACTGAGCTGGCAGTGAGGGGCTGGCATGGCGCAGAATAACAGTTTTTCTCTCTCTGCAGTTACACACACTCTAAATCTGATTACGATCAGATTTTTGGAGTTATGGCCCTAATAAATGTAAATAGATGTAAATAACAAAATCATCTGCTTTGTTTCTGACCCTGGTCGCTCTGAATAGTCACATCAGACGGCGCAGTCATTTACATAATCTTTACGTTCCAGAAATCAGATAATAATCAGACGTTGGCATGCGTGTGAACACAGCCAGTGAAGTGAATCCAAGCTTTAACATCACTTTGTAAAATTTAACGCTGCGTGTTTTGTAAGATATACGAGCGACCGGCCCCGCACCAGCGACACCATACATTGATCAGTATTACTCACTTGAATACCAGTTAACCTCTGCGATGATGTGTTCTTTTCAAACGAGTGGATCTATTTTCCACACAAAGGAAGCCGGCGTGAGCTGAGCCAAACAGGCACAAGTCCTGACCCCGCGATGGCTGCTTCAAAGCCCATAACAGGCCTTTGATTTGGGGCTGGCTCGTGCAATCACTGCCTCCCAAAGTGGGGCTGAATAGAGCCCAATCACGGGGCTATTTGGCCTGCAGCTGCACTTCTCCGCATGGGCCTGTGATGGAGAGAACAAAGGCAGAGATGGACAGAGCGATGGAGGGGTGGACACATCAGACGAGCCGACAGAACAGGACAATAACTGTGATTAGCGGAGCACACTGACATATTGTTCAGCTGCCTCATGACGCTTTGTGAATGCTCTTTGTGTCAGATCCTCTGCTGGACTTTTTAATTCCCCGAATCATTGGCAATTTGATAAAAAACTAAATGAAAATGTTGGTTGCCATTTTAGATTTAAAAGAACTACAGCCTGCTATAACTCCACTGTTGTAACAAAGGTCATTTTACTACAATCATAAGAACCAGAGCCAAACCTGCAGACAGAGACACGTCCAAGTTTGTCTCATTCTCGGTTTATTGACAGGCTTCATGTGAAAGCTCAGAACCTCCAGAATTCCCTCCCTGAGCTGCAGAGGCTGCACTAGCACTGGATCATGATTGGCTGTTGGTGCTGGCGTTTATAAACCTGATTCATCAACCGGTTTCACTTTGTGGAAACCGTCTGACCTCACAACATTAGGATTTGTTCACTTTTATTTAACCAGTTGCTGTTATTTGGTCTTGACGTATGTAATGCACCAAATCCCGTAGGAAGAAGGGCAATAACGTCTTTCCCCTTGACAGAATTCTCCAAACATCCTCTTTGTTCCAGATCCTCAATCTCGGGAATCATTGCCAACGCAGAATGTCTGGTCTCGTCTACATCCGTCTCGAAAACACACAAAAGGGACCCAGACAGGTGCTTGAGTTTGACGTCATGGCTTCACAGCTCTTCGCTGATTGGTCGGTGAGCGATCTACAACTTCCGTGGTTTTGGCAAACCATCTAGTGGACAGGTGTCAAACATAAGGCCCGGGGGCCAGATCCGGCCCTCCAAGACCTTTAATGTGGCCCTTGGGTGATTTTCTACTCAAATATTTTAATTATATTTTCTATTAAAATACTGGTAATTTTCTGCGGTGCTTAGCATAGCAGCATCTCCAGCGTCTCTGTACGTGGCCCCTCCCACAGAGAAGCACAAATGAAGACTTGTCTCTTTCCAAACGCTCTTAAAGGACGATCGTTTTGACTGTTGACCGTGACACCCTCATCAGAAAAATGTCCAACATGAGAAAAGTGGAGCCGAGTGCAGGATTTTACAAGAAAAATTTACTTATTCCTATTTGCAAACAAGTTAATGTTAAAACATTGTGTTGAAATTGAATTTTTCTTAAAGTTTCAGGTTGTTCATAATATTATAATATTATAATAAGAAAGAGTTCATCAATTAAAAAAGATTTCTGTAATAGATTTGCGTTTCTCTGCACAAATATTTGAACTTATTGTTATTTTTGGGGTTTATATGACATGAGTTTTCTGATCCGGCCCCTTTGGGATCAAAGTAGGTTGGATACGGCCCCCGGAACAAAATGAGTTTGACACCCCTGATCTAGTGTATTCTGATTCCTGACCTAGTTGCTGGAGAGAAATGAAATTGAGCAGAGGCACTAGGTGGCACCAGCCTGGCCAGGGGTTTAGGGAGTGACCATTCAGATCAGAGAGAAGCATTTTAGGTTTAAACCAACTGGATTTCAGTGTTGAAACTGGCAACGCAAATGAGAGACTCATTTGTGGCTCCTTCTACTTTCTGATCTTTTTGAGAACCAATGTAAAATACATGGTCATCGTGTCCAAATCTTATTGTAATTAAGAATGAATTAAGCAAGGCCATGATTATGTAAATTATCTTATTATCTTATATTAAATTTGGTCTCAGCTTTGGTGGGGACCTTATCACCCACCCCCGAATTATATAATATTGTTTACTTTTCGTATGATGCACACTGCAAAAATCAAACAGCACATCTTTATAAGAAAGGGTCAGATGGGATAAGCCCTGGTCTGGGCAGGTCCAAAATAAGTGAGAGATTGTTTCATTTTTCAGTTTGTGTCCATTGTTTTTCTAAGATGATTCTTTAGTGGATAACAGCGATGTAGAAGTTTGTAGCAGATTTCCCTTTGCTTGTTGGTGATGAGATATTTGTGAGGTCACGTCTGTACATTTTTCCTTGGAATATTGTGAGTAGAGTCGGGGTCTCACAGCGCATGAGTAGGGCTCCGTTTGGGAGGTGCACTTGTGCTGATAGTCGCTCTTTTTCTGCAGCGACTCATTATAAGACAAGTTTAATTGAAGATGAAGAGAAAAACTTTTTTTTTTGGTTTATAAATGAAAATAGTGACTTCAATGTTCACTTTGTAACTTTTCTGATGAAAACTAACGGCTTGTCAGTATGTAGATGTTATATTTTGCTTACAGTGTGGGATTAAACTCATATCTTGTAAAAATAATAATAATAATAATACTCTTGAGTTCGGGAAAATATCTGAATAAATGTATATTTTTGTTTATTAAAATAAAATGGCAAATATTGGTAGGGACTATTTTGTCTTCCCCAAATATTGGTTGTGACATGTCCCCACCGTCCCTCTGCAAACACACGCCCTTGAATCTTTCACACAGTTCCTTTAACAATAACTAATCATGACAGACTGATATCAGGAGGTGAGCTCTGTGACATCAGTCTGGAGTTGATAGACTTTTTACCACACTCTGAGTCCTCAGTGCATGGACACATAGTGAGAGAAGTGAATGAATAATGGAGCACAGCAGAAAACCATCAGAGGAACTTGTGATGCATGTAAAGCTCTGATTATCGCTCACAGTGAGAATACCATAGGATTAGTCCATATTCATCATGATTAAACACCAAATCATATCTGGTCACATATTTAGAGCTGTTATTGCAGGGTCTGAGCAGGTCTGTGTGCTCTGGTTCATTATAAGAGCGCAGACGGCGGACTGAATCACCATGAGTCCATTAAAGTGAAGCTTGTTGCATTTCCAGGGAAATGGGAAATCACGGTTTGTACATTAAAGTCATGGCCCGAGAAATGGTATTTTATGGTCAGAATGTAACAAGTGAAATCAGTCTATACCGCTCGAGCTCCGTGTTAGTTACTCTGACAGTGATGAACAGCAACTCCAATGTGTTTTGTCACGAGCCACTTGAATGTACAGGAACACTTGATTTCACACCAGCCTCAAAACCTGTACCAAGTGTAAGTGCTGGAGCTAAGACTGACTAACCTGAGGCGAACCACCCAAGTTTACATCACTTGATTTATAACTAAATAATGTAACATTTTAATTCCTTTTAATACCATTTTGTGGACTCAAGACAGGCTGATGGTTCATTCTGAAGTGCATGTTATTCGCAAATTAATAATAGTGTAAACTGCTGCGTCACCTTAATTCAAATACCCTTTCTATTTTACCACATCAAATCAATTTTCTTCCACTTTTCGCAGAGACGGGTCGTGGAGGCGGCAGTTTGAGCAGACCTCCCTCACCCCAGACACTTCCTCCAGCTCTTCCATGGGACTCCGAGGTGCTCCCAGGCCAGACGAGAAATTTAGTCTGTTCATTGTGTCCTGGGTCTTCACCAGGTTCTTCTCCTGGTGGCTTTGCAAGGAGGCATCCAAGAGGTATTAGAACCTCCTCTCCATGTGGAGGAGCAGCAACTTTACTCCAAGCTCCTCCTGTGTTACTGAGCTCCTCACTCTATCTCTTAGGCCCCATCCACACAGTGTGTATTGACTCATTTCGTTGTGGATACAGTGTTTGTTCACACTAATCTGATGGAAAACGGCTCCAGAGAACGGAACGATCTGGTGCCTCCAGCTCCCACGAATTCATCTGAGTACAGATCTGATCCAGCACTGTGTGGAAGCCTGAAAACACTGATACTCTGACGTAGGAGCTCTAGTTGTGTCCTTATTGGACCACGTCACTGTGACTTGTTGTAAACAGTTGTTAAGTTCAGTAACAACTGAACCTTGCCGTTGGTCCACGAAAAGACTGTTTTCACACTTGCCATCTTCCTCGGCTCGAAATCGACTGCTGCAACTTCAGACATGGTGCTCCACTTCCTTGTTTTTATCGGCCACATGACGTCGTGACACCCGCCTAGTCATGTGACGAGTGTTTCAGGTGGTTTTGCATTACTGTGTGGATAGGGTATCATTTCTGATCCGGTGATTTGTTTCAGTGTAAACGTAACCTACCCTGCAGAGGAAACTCATTGAATTGGTTGCATCCACCATCTTGTCCTTTCAGTCATTTGCCACAGTTCATAATATAATAAGAATACAGTTGGTGAGGCAGTTAAAAAGTGATTAAAAAGATTTGCTTTTTATCAGTTTGTGTCAGCTTCAGTTCGCTCTGTTAAAGCTGGTCACATAGATGAATGTTGTTTGGGTTTTGACACGTGCTGTGTACCAGAGCACGACCGAGCTACACAGGCCTGTGCACCTTTCACCGCTTAAACCTCTCAGCACAAACAAAGCCACAGCTTGGATCTCTACAGCTACGGCAGCGTTTCATGATGTCGCTGTCAATATGTTTCTACACCACCAGCTCCAAAGGTGAAGATAATCTAACAGAACGCTCTCGTTCACTGCTGCTCTGCTCCCCCAGTGTAAAGACACGGAGCCACAGGTCAGAGGAGGGACACGAGTCTACGCCACAAACACTGAAATCCTAATGACCAGTCCAGAACCAGCCCCTACTGTGGCATTTGGACTCTTCTATTATTCATGGAGAATCTAGGTCTGCTACAAGTAAAGGATAGAACCAATCAATGTGGAACAGTGGAATGAAATCAATGTCCACACCATGAGAGTTCACTGCACAAAGAGACGTCTATATGTTATTATTTGCTCTTTCCTGTGTATTTTACGCCTCTGTGTTGATCACTGCTCCTGATGCTCTTTTATTTTATTTTGCTGCTTGGATCAATTGGAGAGAACACGTTGTCCTGCGGGGACAATACCGACTTGTCAAAGCCTGACCTCGTCAGATCTCAGAAGCTAAACAGGGCCGGGCCTGGGTAGGACTGGGAATTTCAGGTGCCACAGGGGGGCGTTACAAATACTGTTGTTGTGTCCTTAGGCAAGACACTTCACCCACATTGCCTAGTGTGAAAGTGGTGTGTGTGTGAGGTGATGGTGGAGGGGTTACCTCCAGGTTACCACCACTGAGTGTTGAGTGAATGAATAATGAAACTGTAAAGTGCTTTACATATCTTGAAAGGTGCTACATAAATACAATGATTAATCAATTAATTATTAATTAATAAACCTTAACCTTAAGTTTTGTGGTAACAACAACGGCATCTCAGTCACACACACTACACACACAAGCACACTTTTTCTATTTCTTCTCTTTTTTCAGTAAAAAACATTTTGATTTATTTTAAAGGACAATTATTATTATTGTGCATCTTTTGTGAAACTGTTATGAGCTGTTAACCTTTATACAGTGAATATTGTAAATGGTCAATATCATTTGCAAACGCATTTGTTGAATTCTGTCTGTTAAAACTATTATCTGTGACACCCATGGACTTTTGTTTTTTATTATTATGTATTTTAATTATAGTAATTATTTACAACAACTTAATAAAAGAAGTAGGTGTGACGGCAAATTTAGACAGACAGGTGCAGAGGTGAGTGTGGCAGGTGCAGAGGTGAGTGTGACAGGTGCAGAGGTGAGTGTGACAGGTGCAGAGGTGAGTGTGACAGGTGCAGAGGTGAGTGCAGTGAGTGTGACAGGTGCAGAGGTGAGCAGTGTGCAGGTGCAGAGGTCAGTGCGGCAGGTGCAGAGGAGGTGTGAGGTGCAGGTCAGTGTGACAGGTGCAGAGGTGAGTGTGACAGGTGCAGAGGTGAGTGTGACAGGTGCAGAGGTCAGTGTGACAGGTGCAGAGGTGAGTGTGGCAGGTGCAGAGGTGAGTGTGGCAGGTGCAGAGTGTGAGCAGTGTGCAGGTGCAGAGTCAGTGTGACAGGTGCAGAGGTCAGTGTGACAGGTGCAGAGGAGTGTGACAGGTGCAGAGGTGAGTGAGTGCAGAGTGTGCAGGTGCAGAGGTGAGTGTGACAGGTGCAGAGGTGAGTGTGGCAGGTGCAGAGTGAGGTCAGTGTGGCAGGTGCAGGGTGAGGTGAGGTCAGTGTGACAGTGCAGAGGCAGTGTGGCAGTGAGGTGTGCAGGTGCAGAGGTGAGTGGCAGGTGCAGGTCAGTGTGCAGGTGCAGAGGTCAGTGTGGCAGGTGAGGTCAGTGTGACAGGTGCAGAGGTGAGTGTGACAGGTGCAGAGGTGAGTGTGACAGGTGCAGAGGTGAGTGTGACAGGTGCAGAGGTGAGTGTGACAGTGCAGAGGTGTGTGGCAGGTGCAGAGGTCAGTGCAGGTGCAGAGGTCAGTGTGGCAGGTGCAGAGGTCAGTGCAGGTGCAGGTGCAGAGGTGCAGAGGTCAGTGTGACAGGTGCAGGTGAGTGTGACAGGTGCAGAGTGAGTGTGCAGGTGCAGAGGTGCAGTGTGACAGGTGCAGAGGTGAGTGTGCAGGTGCAGAGGTGGTGGCAGGTGCAGAGGTGAGGTCAGTGCAGGTGCAGAGTCAGTGTGACAGGGTGCAGAGGTCAGTGTGACAGGTGCAGAGGTCAGTGTGGCAGGTGAGGTCAGTGTGGCAGGTGCAGAGGTGAGTGAGACAGGTGCAGAGGTCAGTGTGGCAGGTGCAGAGGTCAGTGTGGCAGGTGAGGTCAGTGTGACAGGTGCAGGTGTTGACAGGTGCAGAGGTCAGTGTGCAGGTGCAGTCAGTGTGACAGGTGCAGAGGTCAGTGTGCAGGTGCAGGTCAGTGTGGCAGTGCAGGTCAGTGTGCAGGTGCAGGTCAGTGTGGCAGGTGCAGAGGTCAGTGTGACAGGTGCAGAGGAAGTGTGCAGTGTGCAGAGGTCAGTGTGACAGGTGCAGAGTCAGTGTGGACAGGTGCAGAGGTCAGTGTGACAGGTGCAGAGGTCAGTGTGGCAGGTGCAGAGGTCAGTGTGGCAGGTGCAGGGTCAGTGTGGCAGGTGCAGAGGTCAGTGTGACAGTGCAGAGGTGAGTGTGGCAGGTGCAGAGGTGAGTGTGACAGGTGCAGAGGTGAGTGTGTGACAGGTGCAGAGGTCAGTGTGCAGGTGCAGAGGTCAGTGTGGCAGGTGAGGTCAGTGTGACAGGTGCAGAGGTGAGTGTGACAGGTGCAGAGGTGAGTGTGACAGGTGCAGAGGTCAGTGTGGCAGGTGCAGAGGTCAGTGTGACAGGTGCAGAGTCAGTGCGACAGGTGAGGTCAGTGCAGGTGTAGAGGTCAGTGTGACAGGTGCAGAGGTGAGTGTGACAGGTGCAGAGGTCAGTGTGGCAGGTGCAGAGGTCAGTGTGACAGGTGCAGAGGTCAGTGCGACAGGGCGCACTGGTTTTAATGACGTTTTTACGTGTTGCAGGACCAGGGTGAGTCCCAGTCTGCACTTACACCTGACCTGAGTGTTTCCTCCTGGTCGAAACCGGCTTCAAGATGCTGCTGAATATTACATGAATGATCCTGAAGAAAAAGAAAACAAAACAGAGAATGGAATAAGCACAGAGCAGTGAACGTGGACTGGGACGGTGAAAATGTGGATCAGAGCGTCTTGGCGTCTTGAATACGGTTAAATTGCTTATGTAAAGAAGCGGGGCTGGCAGGTCCGGTGATATATTCAGAGAAACACTGACTGGATTTTTCTTTTCATTCCGTTGCATTAAATCAATATTCTGACTGACAGAACAAAATATAAACTAATGATCCGTGGTGTAATCACTGTAAAAAAGTTGTCTTCTTCAACTTTTTGCACATTCCTTTTGTGTGGCGTTCGATGTTCGCTGTTACATTTACACTTTTCTATTATTCACCAGCCCTCCAGTGTGTTTGAACAAAAAAAACCCCAAAAAACAAAAAACAAATCTGTGTCCCGGCAGACTGAAGTAATCACCGTTCAAGCACAACTGTAAAAATAAGACAGGACAGTAAGACCTTGTACCGCGCCGCGTGAAATGTCAAGGAATTTAGCGCGGAATTGTTCTCGTCTCGTTTCTAAATATACCGCTCGGATCGGGAGGCGGCGTTCCGGATTCGAGGCGTAACCCGGAATCTGGCGGTAATAAAAGTCTCATTTCCGAAGATGAGCAGATGTTATGCCAATCAGCGCGGGCTTAAAGAGAGACATGCCCGTGAATATTCCGCGCTGTTTAAGAAAGGACGAGCAAACGGAAGCCTCGCGCGCCCACATTTGAGATGATTATGACATTATGTGAGCGGGGAGGGGCGCGGGGGAGAGGGGGGGGCACGGGTTTACTCTGGGATTACACGACAGAACACTTGGATTATGATACATTTTGCTTGGTTTGATAAAAATCCGTGTTTCCGTTTGAATGACTGGAGATTAGAGAGATTTTGTTCTGATCTGATGACAATTATTACTACACAATATGCAGCCAATTATCAATGCCGATGTGTACTTTGTTAAATAAATGCGTTCAAACTCCTCTGCTATGGAGCTCAACAGTGACAGCCCACTCCAGAGTCCTGCACCCAACAGGTACGGGCAAATAGTTCCTGAAACGGGCGGGTTTTAATGTTCTGGCCCAGGGTGTCCGCAAAGCACGATCAGGTGACGGCTGCTCTTAACCTCGTGTGGTGTGAAGCTCTGCCCTGGTCCTTTCGCCTGCGGTCACCTGATGGTCTACACGGGCGCACCTCCGAGCCCGTCCCGGCAGTGAGTCCTGGTTCAGTCCTGTTTTTTTAGTCCTGTTTTAGGCCTAGTTTAGTCCTGGTTCAGTCCTGGTTCAGTCCTGGTTCAGTCCTGGGTTAGGGTCAATGTTTCTTCTGCTCAGTAAATAAAGCGTGTGAAGTGTGAAGTGATGACAGTCGAGTCGCGTCTGTGAATTCGTGTTCGTACTGAAGAAAGTGAAACCGTTTCATTTTGTTATTGTAATTCTTGAAGTTGTAACTTTTCAATTCATATTCTGGTAGAATGCTTTTAATTTGTGTGTGATTTATCACGGGCACGGACGGGCAACAGGTGGAATGTTAACGGGTCCAGGCGGGTGCGGATTTAATTTTGATATAGCCATACCAGCTTGACAAAGCCTGATCTCGTCAGATCTCAGAAGTTAAGCAGGGCTGGGCCTGGTTAGTACTTGGATGGGATCCACTGGGAAAATCAGGAGCCACAAGGACGTTACAAAAACTCGTATGAAAGCTGTGTGTGTGTAACTGATGGTGGTGGTCGGAGGGAGCAATGTTGCTGATTGGCATGGCAGCCGCACTTCTGTCAGTCTGGTTTGGAGTGAATGAATAATGCTCTGTGAAACGTCTTTATGACAAATGTCTGTGAAAAGCACTATATAAATAAAAAACTTAACTTATAATCACGGGTTAATGGGCGGGTGTGTTGCTGAACTGGTGCAGGTCTCCAACAATGAACCCGTGCTGGACTGTAGCCTGCTCCCTGTTTCTGGAAGTAAATATCCCATTCATCTTGCAGTGGTGGCTGGAAAACAAAATTGTCTGTAACTCCAGCAGCAGCAGTGATCCAGACAATGCCCTGTTCTTCAGTACCTTTTGGGATTTAGCCAGAAATAGTCAAAAGCAGGTTACTCATCCATTTGTGCTGGTCTGAGCAATATCACAATAATCCTCAATGTTTTCAATATCTTCCAAAAGTAATCTAAAAGTTTGTAGGTTTTCCGAGCGTGAACCACACAGCTGTCAACAGGAACTGGAAGACTGAAAGATGTAGATTATGAAAAGAACTGGGTCCAGTACTGATCCTTGTGGAACACCATGAGTGAGTGGGGAAGGGGAAATTTCAGGGTGTACACACAAACTCTGTCCTGGTTCTGTAATGATTCAGTCCAGGTTTAGTCCTAGATTAGACCTGTTTCAGGTCTAGTTTACTTCTGGTTCAGTCCTGGTTTAGTTTGGGTTTAGAGTCTAGATTAAATATTGTTGTTGTATGCACAGTTTAAACGAACAAGGTCTAAAGCTCGGACTGAACCAGGACTAGAACAGGTCTAAGCCAAATCCAATGAATTTGATCTGATCTGAGACAGAGCAGGGGGCGGGGTTTGTTGTTGGGGGTGTGGTTTGTTGTTAGGGGTGTGTTTTTTTGTTAGGGGGTGTGGTTTATCCTTAGGGGAGGATCATGTCTCAGGTGAACCGGCCGGACAGGTGAGACTCTGTCAGCACACGGTGAGTTTTTAATCTCTTTTCAGTCGTATCTTAAAGACAAATAATTCTGAAACATTTGGATCACTTTAGGTTTATTTATGTTTTAGGACAAGATTGTTTGATTGGTAATACTTTTCAATATTCAATTCAATATCTTAAGTTTCAAATCTCATTTATACTTTAAACTGAAACACAATAAAACAAGAATGAAATGGGTAAATAAATCCAATTCTGGGACCAGTCTTTTCAGCTCATGTGGTTGTTGTTATTTCATTGTATTGAAGTATGATTTCTCTAATGTCGACAAATGTGTTATTTAACAAAGAGTCATCTTCAGTCGTATCCAAGACAAGTTTGAACCAGTCAATAAAAACAAATGTAGAATCTATAACACGCGACGAAAGGAATGTGGACAAACGAGAACCAAAGACACAATTAAGGAATCTGACGCTCAAGGGAGGGAATCTTTTTGTTTTGCAGGACGGTGGAGAAGTTTTCAAAAAGTCAGAGCTCTGATAACGTATCGACCCTCTCCAGAGATGGACGACCTTCTCTGTGTCTTAGGTCAGTCTCTTTCTGATCAGCGTCCATCCTTCACTTCCTTCATTTCCTATCAGACCTCTCTGTGTCCGCTCTGTGACCTCTGATTTCTCTGTAACTTTTCACTGCAGGGACACAGACCGATCCAGATCTGGGCCCATCTCTCAGTCCTTAAAGTCCAACTGGACCATGGAACGTCCTGCGGCCTTCAAAAAGGAGGTCCAGACTGGAAACAGGTGAGGATCCCAGCTCAGACCCGGTCCTGACCACATCCTGTTCAAACAGAACACTATCCTCGACCCAAACGCAGCTCCAAGACAAAATCCAGATGTGGCCCACTCCCCACCAGAGACCCTTCTATGAAGCCACCTATTTTATTTAATAAAGAACCCACATTACCAATTAAATTCATTCAATTCAGTATTTGATATTTTTGTCCTTCCTCCTTAAATCAAAATCATGTCTAAAGTTTCAAATCTCAGTTACATTTTACAGTTTCAGATGAAGAGCTTTGAGAGTCTTTCTTGACAGGTCAACAATCTACCAAAGAGGAGTATATATAGACGACCCTGAGGTGATTAGGGAATGAGAGCTGCAGGAAAAGGAGGACCGGAACAGACTGGGAAACGGAGCTGGACTGGGGAAAACATGTAAACAAAAGGCAGAACTGTGACAGGCAGGGCATCTGACACACTTTGTTTTGCAGGACGATGGAGAAGTTTTCAAAAAGTCAGAGCTCTGATAACGTATCGATCCTCTCCAGAGATGAACGACCTTCTCCATGTCTTAGGTCAGTCTCTTTCTGATCAACGTCCATCCTTTTTCTTCCACTTATCCGGGGCCAGGTCAGTCTGACCAGTGAGGCCCAGACTTCCCTCACCCCGGACACTTCCTTCATTTCCTATCAGACCTCTCTGTGTCCGCGCTGTGACCTCTGATTTCTCTGTGACTTTTCTCTGCAGGGACACAGACCGGTCCAGATCTGGGCCCATCTCTCAGTCCTTAAAGTCCGACTGGACCATGGAACCTCCTACGGCCTTCAAAAAGGAGATCCAGACTGGAACCAGGTGAGGATCTTAGCTCAGACCCGGTCCTGACCACATCCTGTTTAAACAGAACTCTCTCCTCGATCCAAACATAGCTCCAAGACAAAATCCAGACACTGCCCACTCCCCACAGAGACCCTTCTATAAAGCCACATATTTTATTTAATAAAGAATGCACATTAACCAATTAAATTCTGTATCTGCAGCATGTATTTGTGAATGTAAAAGGCTAAGGCTCAGCTGCTTTATAGTTCTTTGTTTCATTAGCTTTTCTGGCCCAAAAGCCAGAAAGTTGTTTTCTTTTGTTTTGCGTAATTTAAGGTTTAGGACAAGATTTTTTGAGTTGTAATACTTTTTCAATATTCAGTATTCAATATTTTGTCCTTGTTTCATTCAAAAGTGTAAGGCTCGGCTGCTTTATAGTTCTTTGTTCTTAGTTCTTAGTTCTTTGGCTTTTCTGGCATGAAAGCATCAGTGACCAGGATAGTTTTTTTTTTTTGCATAATTTAGGTTTTAGGACAAGATTGTTTGATCCGTAAAACTTTTCAATATTCAGTATTCAATATTTTTGTCCCTCTTGCTTCAATCAAAAGTATTTCTAAAGTTTCAAATCTGATTTACATTTTAAACTGAAACACAATCAAAGAAATGAGTAAATAAATCCAATTCTGGGATCTGGGTGTTTTCCGCTCATGTGGTTGACGGTTGAATTGTGATTTCTCTGATGTCGACAAATGTAATATTTAACAAAGAGTAAATTTCAGTCGTCTCTAAAACAAGTTTGAAACAGTCAACAGAAATAGAGGGTGGCATCTCTAAACCAGAACCCAACATACAATTAGGGTAATTAGGGAGGAATCCAGCTCACAGACAGTGTCACGCAATTAAACTGGACTCAAATACAACACAAGTATACAGACAAAGAGAGTCTTAGTTCAATAACAAAGTGTCCTATAACAGGTAATCTTAAATATGGCAAAAGGAGTATATGATTTATTTAAAGTGAACTAAAACAACTTTCATAACTGGGAAATGGTCTAAGTAAGAAATATGCTGGGAATAAACTCAAACAGATACTGAAAACAGGGAAAAAAATCAGAATGACACAAAATTTGAACAACAGAATTCAGGTTCAGAGTTTCAGATGAAGAGCTTTGAGAGAAAACATTAGAAAACATGTAAACAAAAGGCAGAACTGTGACAGGCAGGGCATCTGACACAGTTTGTTTTCCAGGACGATGGAGAAGTTTTCAAAAAGTCAGAGCTCTGATAACATATCGATCCTCTCCAGAGATGAACGACCGTCTCCGTGTCTTAGGTCAGTCTCTTTCTGATCATCGTCCATCCTTCACTTCCTTAATTTCCTGTCAGACCTCTCTGTGTCCGATCTGTGACCTCTGATTTCTCTGTGACTTTTCACTGCAGGGACACAGACCGGTCCAGATCTGGGCCCATCTCTCAGTCCTTAAAGTCCGAAAGGTCCATGGAACATCCTACGACTTTCAAAAAGGAGATCCAGACTGGAACCAGGTGAGGATCTTAGCTCAGACCTGGTCTTGACCACATCATGTTTAAACTGAATCTCTGGACACAGTTCCACTATTCTCATTCCAAACATAACTCCAAGACAAAATCCAGATGTGGCCCACTCCCCAGAGAGACTCTTCTATGAAGCCACCTATTTTATTTAAAAAAAGAACTCACATTAAATAAGTAAATTATATATCTGCAGCATAATGCAAAAGTCTAAGGATCAGCTGCTTTATAGTTCTTTGTTTCATTAGTTATTCATTAGTTGTTGTTATTGTTGTTTTTGTTTTTCCATAATTTAGGTTTTAGGACAAGATTGTTTGATCCATAAAACTTTTCAATATTCAGTATTCAATATTTTGTCCTTATTTCAATCAAAGTAATTTCTTAGCTCATTTACATTTTAAACTGAAACACAATGAAACAAGTCAAAGAAATGAGTAAATAAATCCAATTCTGGGATCAGTCTTTTCAGCTCTTGTGGACGGTTGAATTATGGTTCCTCGATAAATGTAATATTTAACAAACAGTAAGCTTCAGTCGTATATAAAACAAGTTTGAACCAGTCAATAAAAACAGAGGGTAAAATCTCTAAACCAGAACCCAACGTACAATTAGGGTAAATAGGGATGAATCTGGCTCACAGGCAGGGCATCTGACACAGTTTGTTTTTCAGGACGATGGAGAAGTTTTCAAAAAGTCAGAGCTCTGATAACATATCGATCCTCTCCAGAGATGAACGATCTTCTCTGTGTCTTAGATCAGTCTCTTTCTGATCAACGTCCATCCTTTTTCTTCCACTTATCCGGGGCCAGGTCAGTCTGACCAGTGAAGCCCAGACTTCCCTCACCCCAGACACTTCCTTCATTTCCTATCAGACCTCTCTGTGTCCGCTCTGTGACCTCTGATTTCTCTGACTTTTCTCTGCAGGGACACAGACGGGTCCAGATCTGGGCCCATCTCTCAGTCCTTAAAGTCCGACAAGGTCCATGGAACATCCTACGACTTTCAAAAAGGAGATCCAGACTGGAACCAGGTGAGGATCTTAGCTCAGACCCGGTCTTGACCACATCCTGTTTAAACAGAATCTCTAGACACAGGTAGCAGTTTTGCATGTTCTCCCTTTGTCTGGGTGGGTTTCCTCCGGGCACTCGAGTTTCTCTCATCAACCCAAAACATGCACCATAGGTAATATTCTCCAGCAGAGGTTATCTTGACCAAGCCTAACAACAGGATCACGGAGACAAGTCCCTGGGCACATGTTGCCCAGTGCCAGGCTTAGTTTTGTTATGGAACGACTTGAGGCCTAAGCTTGAGATGGAGCTGGCTTCATCTCAGGATAAACTTGTTAAGTGAATTTGATGAAATACCTCTGATTATGCTTTATTTGTACATTTATACTTTATTTGGTACAAAGATATTAACATTTACAATGGGGGTCTTGTTTAACTGATACCAGAGAGATAAAACTGTACCTATGTTATCTGCAGTTTGGAAGAGACGCACCCAGAGCTTCAGCCAAGTGGCCCTGATAGTGGGACTATTTTTAAGGTGAGAGTTCTGAGCCTCTGATACATGAGTCACAAAGAGCAACAAACAGACACTGAGACGAAGAACAGAGACACAAACCTGCGTCACATCTGTAGACCACTGACCCAAAGACTGGGTCGCGACCCTAAAGTCCAGTTCTCAGTGCCTTGCCTAACCAGTTTTCTCTGGGAAACACTGATTACTGTTTTTCCTTGTTTAAAACTTGAACTTTGAGTACTTGAGTATTATACCAGTACTCCGTACTGTACCCAACTATGAGGCACATTTAAAATCCCTTAATTTTCAGAAAAATCGACAGTGCGCCTTTTAATCCGGTGCACCTTATGTATTCATTCTGGTTGTGCTTACTGACCTCAAACCAGTTTTCACACATATTCCACTGAGTCGTGTTCTTTAGTTCAACAGAAGTTGAACCACATCAGCACAAGGAGCGAGCTGTGTTTTTTTTTAATCGCTTATAGTTTATATAAATGAGGTTTTAATTTCTGTAAAACATAAACAAATGTGCACAAAGCTGCATTAACACATTATTATTCAGTGTATATTTGAGTTGTCCTCTTAGGAAATAAAAAGTCTCAAGGCTCAAATGTCGTCCGTTTGTTTCACTTAATGCACATTATCATCCGGTGCACCTTATAGTCCGAAAAATACAGTAAAACTGATTGTTAAGAGAGACACGATCACTCAGTCAACAATAAAATATCCTCACGAATGTTCAATAATGGTCACAAATTTATTTTGTGATTTACGAATAATATCTATTGACTTGAGTCACGAAGATTTGTGATTTTTAAAATATATGTCCCCAGAAAAAAAAGTCTGGGAAATACTGCTGTAGAAAAGGACACAGAGAAGGAAGAACAGAACTATGAGAGTGGATTAAAGGCACAGGACACACACTAACCAAGGTGCACTTGAACAAAATCTGATTCTCATTCTCTTATGTTACAGAAACTGGAGGAGCGAATTTTAATTTTTGTGCAAACTGAGCTAAGTAGGTTACAGGAAGTTCTAACGGCAGAGGAACCAGAGTCTTTGGCACTTGAGAAGGAGGATGAGGCAGAAATTAAAGATGCCTTTCTGAAGATCGCCCTGAGCTTCCTGAAGAGTATGGAACAGGATAAAATAGCGGAGCATCTGCAAAACAGTGAGAAACTTCAGTCGGTGTTCTGTCAATGTCTCTTCATGCCAGTGTGTGACTTCATATTTACACTTCTGTTCCAGGACAATGTGTTTTCAAATGTCAACGTGAACTGAAATCTAATCTGCGGCACAGATTCAGTCGTGTGTTTGAGGGCGTGGCTAAAGCAGGAGACTCCGTCCCCCTGACCCAGATCTACACAGAGCTCTACATCACAGAAGGCGGCGCCTTAGAGGTCAACCTGGAACATGAGGTCAGGCAAATGGAAACCATGTCCAGGAGACCATCCACTACAGAGACCACCATCGCATTTGAAGACATCTTTAAACCCCGCCCACATTCACCAGAGAAAATTAGATTTGTGCTGACGAAGGGCGTGGCCGGCGTGGGGAAAACAGTGCTGACTCAGAAGTTCAGTCTGGACTGGGCTGAAGGCCGGGCCCAGCGGGACCTCCAGCTGCTGTTCCCGTTCACTTTCAGAGAGCTCAATGTGCTCAGAGACACACAGTTCAGTCTGGTGGAGCTGCTGCACCACTTCTTCAGTCCATCCAAAGATCTCTGCAGCTTCCAACAGCTCCAGGTGCTCTTCATCTTTGACGGTCTGGACGAGTGCAGACTTCCTCTGGACTTCAGACGAACCCGGGACCTGAGCGACCCCACAGAGTCCGCCTCAGTGCACGTGCTGCTGGTGAACCTCATCAGGGGGAACCTGCTTCCCTCCGCTCGCCTCTGGATAACCACACGCCCCGCCGCGGCCAATCAGATCCCTGCTGAGTGCGTCTCCATGGTGACAGAGGTGCGAGGGTTCATCGACCTGCAGAAGGAGCAGTACTTCAGGAAGAGGTTCAGAGACCAGGCCACAGCCATCATCAAACATATCAAGAGCATCCACAGCCTCTACATCATGTGCCACCTCCCGGTCTTCTGCTGGATCCTCTCCACAGTTCTACAGAAGCTTCTAGAACAAACGGAGACACCAGAGCTGCCCCGGACTCTCACACAGATGTACATCCACTTCCTGGTGGTGCAGACCAAAATCCAGAACATCAAGTATCACCAGGGAACAGGGGCGGACCTTCACTGGACTCCAGAGACCAGGGAGATGGTGTGGTCTCTGGGAAAACTGGCCTTTGAGCAGCTGCAGAAAGGAAATCTGATCTTCTACGAGAGCGACTTGAGTGAGTGTGGGCTGAATGTGGAAGCAGCCTCCACGTACTCCGGAGTGTTCACACAGGTCTTTAGAGAGGAGCCAGGCCTGTACCAGGACAAGGTCTACTGCTTCATCCATTTGAGTTTGCAGGAGTTTCTGGCTGCTCTTCACGTCCATCACACCTTCTACAGCTCTGGGAAGAATCTTCTTCATGACAGATCACCCTCTTTCTTTGAAAAATCTTTCAGAAGAAGGCCTGAAGTTCTCTACCACTCTGCTGTGGACCAGGCCTTACAGAGTCTAAACGGACACCTGGACCTGTTCCTGCGATTCCTCCTGGGGCTGTCTCTGCCGACCAATCAGAAGCTGCTGCAGGGTCTGCTGACTCAGACAGGAAGTGAACGGACCAATGAGGTGACAGCAAAGTACATCAAACAGAAGTTGGATGAAGAGGGTCTTTCTGCAGAGAGAAGCCTGAACCTGCTCCACTGTCTGAACGAGCTCAACGACAACAGTCTGGTGGCGCTGATGCAGTGGTACATGAGAGGAGGAGGTCACTCTATCAGATACATGTCTCCTGCTCACTGGTCGGCTCTGTCCTTCCACTTACTGTCCTCAGACTCAGACCTGGAGGAGTTTGACCTGAGGAAATACCAGGCCTCAGAGACAGCTCTCCTGGGTCTGCTGCCGGTGGTCAAAGCCTCCACCAAAGCCCTGTGAGTCCAAACTGTATTTAAACTCTCGTGTGGAGGTTCTAGTCTCTAATGTCCCTCTCTGTCCTCAGTCTTTGCGGCTGTGGCCTGTCCCCTCGCAGCTGTCGTCCTCTGGCCTCAGTCCTCAGCTCCTCCAGTCTCACCCATCTGGATCTCAGTGAAAACAATCTTAAGGACTCAGGAGTGGAGACGCTGTGTTCTGGACTGATGAGCACCTCCTGCAAACTGGAGACACTCAGGTGAGAATCCCCCATGATGCCCTCTGCCCCCCCCCGTGTCCCCATGAGTGTAACCTCGTGTCTTTAGGTTGTCTGGATGTCTGGTCTCAGAGAGGGGCGGAGCTGCTCTCGCCTCAACTCTGAGCTCCACCCAGTCCCACCTGAGAGAGTTAGACCTCAGTTACAACAATCCAGGACGTTCAGCCAAGTTCCTGACCGCGCAACAGGACGACCCCAAATGTTCCTTACAGTCTGTCAGGTGAGACCACATTTCCCTCTTCAGTCTGGTCATGTCGGGGTTTCTGGTCCATGGATGATCCTGGTCTATGGTTGGTCCTGGTCTTAAAGAACCTGTATGTTTCAGGCTGGATCCTGCTGGACAGCGCTGGATGGTCCCAGGTCTGAGGAAATGTGAGTCTGCTTTTATTTGATTTATATTTTTATAATTCTAATCATTTTATTTTCATTAAATTCAGATGTTTTTGTGTTTCAGACTCCGGTGAATTCTCTCTGGACCAAAACACGGCTCACAGAAACCTCCTCCTGTCCACAAACAGAAAGAGTCTAACTGTGAGCTACGTGGAGAAGCCACAGTATCCAGACCACGAGGACAGGTTCACAGACTGGCCTCAAGTCCTGAGCTGCACTGACCTGAGGGGGCGCTGTTACTGGGAGGTGGAGTGGAGTGGGGCAGTTTCTATAGCAGTGAGTTACAGAGGAATCAGACGGAAAGGAAGAGGAACGAATAGTCGATTTGGATACAACGATCAGTCCTGGAGTCTGAAGATCCGTGATAAAGAGTACTCCGTGTATCACAACGGAAAAACCTTCGTCAGTGGCGTCTTCTCCTCGTACAGAGTCGCTGTGTTCCTGGATTCTGAGGCTGGAGCTCTGTCCTTCTATGAGGCTTTCTCTGACGGAAAACTGCTCCACCTCCACAGCTTCTCCTGCTCCTTCTCTGAGCCTCTGTTTGCAGGGTTTGGAGTGTGGACTGGTTCTAACGTGACTCTGATTAATCTGAATACATGGCACGGCCTGGAGGACAGACCTCGAACCTGACATGGAGCTCATTTGGAATGAAATTAAAAGGGAGCTGTGACTGCAATACACGCATGAAGAATTTCAGACTTCCGGTCATTGTGCAAGTCATACTGGAAAGGATTTTCCGAAAAAGTGAGCATCAAACCGTCATGTTTGTTTTCCCAGTGGGATGCGTCTATTAACAAAGTCGATCTTTTCTAGTCTTTTCAACCGTATCGCTTTTGTTTCTGATTCTGATATTGTCATATTTTAGTTTTGGGATTCAGACATCGTAATTGTGTGGTTGTTGGATGTCTTGATAGCGGAAAACGGCTTGAGAAATTTGTTTGCGAACTCCATAAATGCAAAACGGAATCAGATGTGTGTGACTGCAAACCTCCATTCAAACTGTTTCTCTTCCCAACGGAATTGAGAAATAGTGAAAGGTAAAGGCGATGGGCAGGATTGATCCACGGGAAGGACCAAAAAGGAAACCTTTGACTGTCTAAATCATCCCGAGTTTGCAGCGAACATTTTATATGTGGAGCTCCATCAAAGCAAAATCCCGATCGCTCGCTCAATCTCGGTTAAAGTCAATGCCAAAGTGAAAGGCACCAGCTGTTCACCAAGAAACACCTTCCACTGCAAAGAGACCAAGACATGATGTTGCTGTAAAACTACAAGAACAAGAAAGTGCAGCTCAGTTTGTTTGTCTTCTGCACCTCTCGATTAACAAACGGGATCCCACTTTGCTGACGCTCCACATACAAAATTTTCGTTGCAAACTCAGGATGATTTAGGCAGTCTTTTTCGTCCTTCCTGTGGATCAATCCTGCCCATCGCCTTCACCTTTCACTATTTTTTAGTTCCGTTGGGAAGAGAAACAGTTTGAACGGAGGTTTGCAGTCACACACATCTATTCCCTTTTGCATTTATGGAGTTCGCAAACAAATTTCTCAAGCCATTTTCCGCTGTTAGGATCAAACAACCACACAATTAACGATGTCCAAATCCCAAAACTAAAATATGACAATATCAGAACCAGAAACAAAAGCGATATGGTTCAAAAGACTTGAAAAGATTGACTTTGTCAATAGACGCATCCACTGGGAAATCAAACATGTAGGTTTGATGCTCACTTTTTCGGAAAATCCTTCCCAGTATGGATTGCGCAATGACCGTAAGTCAGAGATTCTTCATGCGTGTATCAGGGTCATATTTTTGTTTTGTTTTTTTCTAAACCAGGACTGGACCAAGTATGAATGGCATTTATTAAAATAACTACTGATTCATTTAGTTGTTAATAGTTGTAGCTCTTATTGTCTTCTTGTATGAAGCTGACTCACCCCTCGATTCTGCAAGTCAGTTTTTACAGAGGAGAGTAATTTTGTGACAGTTCACAAAACTACCCTCATCTCACCAACGCTCTCTTTTTCCATCACCTGAGCCAAGTCCAAGAGAAACAGAGAGAGAGAGATACTTTATTAATCCTGAGGGAAATTGAAGTTTTGCTGCAGCATTTACAGTATCTCAGTGGCTTTTGTGTCTCAGTCAAAGGTCTCAGTGCAGTTTAACAGGAGCATGGGTCAGGGAGGCTCAGCAGATTCTGTGTTTGAGGAGAAGAAGTGCCAAAAGTGTCCCTCCTCTGTGTCCTGCAGCATCACAGCAGAGTCCAGGTGAACACAGCAGGAAAGGTCTCATTCTTAACTCCGTTCTGGTGTTTCGGTTGGTGATAAGATAATCTTTTATTGTCTCTCATGGGAGAAATTTGTCGTGGGACAGGGGGTCATATGGTTTAACACAAAGAGAAGATAACACAGCAAAAAAAAAGCACAAATATCATAACCATAGACTATAAATAAATAAGAGATCAAATATGAGTGATGCAGGACCTTTAAAGGTTGTATGGAGGATTTTTTTTTTGTTTCAAATTGTCAATGAAAGTTTAAAATACCATTACAGAGACGCAGCAGCCTTGTAATTATGATGACCAAAAAAAAAAAAAAGAATGAAAATCTATCAACTGTGGACATAGTGAGGCCAGGTAAACATCAGCCAATAAATAATGAGGCTGCCTCTTTATCTATTGGTTGTCAGGTTGTCAATCAAACTCCCTAGTGTAACTGACTCGTCGGCGCTGGGATTATGTGGTTTATGCAGCAGTTCTTAGAGACTTTTTCAAACTGTAGTTTCCTCGCAATTTGCACAAAGTTTGTTGCGATGGCAGACGAGAATCCACGACCGGTTCGCCGCAAAAGAAAGTCAGTTTTCAAGGTCGCTGAAAGAAGAAGAGAAGGGGAAAAGGAGCGAAGACAAACTGAGGTGATTCTTGGGGATCTCTTCCAGCGATGGCGCTAAAGAAGCAGGCGAAGGGTCTAAAAACTGATTCATCGGTCACTAAATTACTTCAGGACAGGTCACTTCAACAGTAATTCTGAACCCGCACAGGCTGTAAACAAACGTGATTTCTAGAGTAAAGAGGCGGGAGGAGATGTTTCTACTGAGGAGCTGTGGAGGAGGGAGGTGGTGTCACGCAAAAAAAAAAAAAGGACTGTCGATGTATTTCTCTTTCCTTAAAAAAATCCTCTATACAACCTTTAAGTCACTCTATATAGACAAACCCTTCATTGTTTTATATTCTGTTAATAATTGCTCGTTCTCTAAGCCTAAGTGCAGTTTTGATTGCACATTCCCTACGACTTTTACTTTTATTTTATGACTGCGCTCTCTGAGTTTAGCAGATTGACGTCTAAGACCATGAGTTGGGCCACAGTTTCCTCAAAAAATCTGCTAAAATGAACTAGGAGTCACACAAATGATTTTACCCGCTCTTTTAAAGTTAAGGTAAAAAAGTTGTGATCTAAGTTTGACCGACAAAAACGGTTCATTCCCTCGAAGTGTTTCCTCTAGAAGATTTTCTGCCACATTTGTTGCCACATAAGGTGTAAAAAGTCTGTAGTAACTCAAATGTTCATAGCTTGCTCTTTAGCTTGCCTCTTGCACAGTCTGGATGGACACGAGAAAAACAATTAATTTCACACAATCCAGCAGTGTCTTGTGTTCATTCCATCAAATTATTCTCTCTGAAAATTCTGCCACATTTGTTGCCAAAGACTGGGCCGTTACCCTCAGGTTTTGGGTCGTCTTGTCTCAATCTGCAAGTATACAGTTGTATAGACGGATCTGTATCACCGTTCTAGATCAGTATTTCATCAGAATCTCCAGTCGTCAGTAGGGCCAGTGTTTCTCTGCTTATTCCTTTCAGTATTACATGTATGGGTGAATTGGATTTTCTGTGCTCACAAAAAAAGACAAAACACAGAAAGAGACTGAACGCTGCTCCTGATCTGATCTGCTGCACGCTACAAAACCACAGACATATTGAAATGTTAAAACATGTTTTGTATAATTTGTAATTTTTTTGTAATTATTTTATTGACTATCCTTTTATTTCTGCTTCAGTGACTGTTTTTCATTTTACTAATTGTTCAGAGTCATTCAGTCAACAATAAAATACCCTCATTAATGTTCAATAACACTCAAATCCAGCTTTATTTTATGATTTATGAATAATATCTATTGATAATTGGGTCGCGAAGGTTTGTGACTTTTAAAACGGGTCCCCAGAAAAAAAGTTTGGGAAACACTGGTGAAAAAAAAACTTGTAGTACAGTGGTCCCAGAACCCAGAACTAACCTAGGATTGATTCCAGAACTGAGGAGGAGGACTAAACCAGGACTGAACTAGGACCAAAACAGGACTAAACCAAGACTAAACCAGGACTAATCCAGGACTAACCAGGACTGATTCCAGGACTGAAGAGGAGGACTAAACCAGGACCGAACTAGGACCAAAACAGGACTAAACTGTTCAGTTGTGGCGTGTAGGGAGGATGCTGTCTGGGACCGCTGGATTGTCGGTGTGTTCACAGTGACTCAGTTGTTCAGTCGTGTCTAGAAGCGCTCGCTTTTTCGGTTCGTTCCTCCGTTCCGTTCCTCGTCGGCGTGGAGTGATGAGTGTGTCTGTGGGTGTGTTTCTCTGTGCGGTCGCTGTCTGCTCCGTGTGTGTTTGTATGTTCTGCGGGTGGTGCTGCTTTGTCGTTTACTGAAGTTGTGCTGGGACACCTGAGTGGATTCATGTATGGGGCGCTCTGGATTCCTCGTTTTTTGATGGGGTTAGAGGCTTAAGAGTGCATCTAAGGCTACGTTCAGACTGCAGGGCTTAACGCTCAATTCGGATTTTTTTGTGAAATCTGATGTTTTTGCGAGGTCGTTCACATTTCCAGTTAAATGTGACTTGTATGTGACTCCAGTGTGAACATTAAACAGCCCAAAAGTGTCCCGCATGTGACACTGGAGACACGACGACGTCAACCGCAGCGAGCGTCTCTGTGTTTACAGAAGTTGTCCAAACATGGACGCAGCATCGAGCACCTGGAGATTTTAAAGTTCCTCTCGTACCGGAGCCAGAACATGAACAACTTACTTGTTTTAAGGAGGAGATTGAGAAGGAGAAGGACGAGGTTTTTGGCCGTGGTGTTTTTGTGGGACAGAACGTTGAAAGGAACGTGTGGATGTGGAGACGGAGCCAAGAGTGTGAGTGGTGAGTGTGTCTCCAGTAGTTAGATACTGTAATGTTCAAAACGAGCTTGAGACAGTGAACATCAGAACTTCAGTTCACTCGAACTTACAGCACATGCAGTTGCACAAGTGCACCAAAGTTCTGTGACATGTTGTGTCAATGAACTTCTCACACTCTGAGGAGCTGGGACTTGCTGGTGCCAACGACTAGTTTCAGGTTCATGCAGCTAAAACCTGGAATCTGAACTGTGAGACAGACTCTTCTGTGACGCTGTTTAAATCCAGACATTTCTGTTTAACTGTGCACTGAAAGTTCATGTCTCTTTTTTTAAAATCTTCATGATTGTTATGTGATTTGTTTTTATTATGATTTTAATGTAATTCAAAGCACTTTGAATTACTTTGTGTATTTGCTGTACAAATAAACTTGTTGCCTTGCCTTGATGGCTTCAAGTGACACGATTCATCAATTTTCAACTTCAGTGCAGAATAGTGACGTTTGCTTGTTGATGACGGTAGGTGGATGAATCTTTGACAGACTGAAGTCGCATGTCAAAAGATCAGATCGCAGGAGCACATATCCAAGTGTCCTGGGTCACATTTGAAAAAATCAGATCTGTGTCATTCACACTGTCATTAAAAGATCAGATACAGGTCACATGGAGGCCAAAAAATCGGATTTGGGTCACTTCAGGCTGCAGTCTGAACGTAGTTTAATAGCCTGGAAAATACGGTAAACGATATGTCAGATTCCATATTGAGTTTAAAAAATATCTTGATATATTCAAAATATCGAGGCTTTATTATATAGGCTTTATTATAGTTTATGTCCGTCTCGTCGTCTTGGCTCGACTTAAAGTGCAGCAGCGTCAGCCCACCCCTGCCCTCAGCTGCACCTTACACTTTCATATTTCTGTATTATACGCCCCGTCCTATTTCCCATCTCCTCCCCTCCGTACCTCGGCCTATCTCATAACTCTCTCTTCCATTTACTTTGCTATTTCCCCCCCCCATCTCCCTGTAAGCACCGGCCCACCCTCCATCACAGGGCCGCCTCATCTGCTGCGCGCCCCGTGAGCTCCGCCGGGCTGTTTATCTCCACTCCTGCGGCTAACGCGAATCAAGCGCACCCTATTTCCCTATTTGCTGCCCCGCGCGCGCCTCTGACTGGCTGCTCTTACGTCTTCCCCGTGTGTCGTGTTGGAAAATCGCTGTTGAAGAGCGGCGCATCCTGTGGCTCCCTGATAAGCCGGGCTCCTCAGTGCAGGTCGGAGGGACGGGTGGTGCCGCTTGTAATTACATCTGCTCTGCTGTTTCTGCGCACAGGAAAACATGGGGGATGATTTGTGGGTGCGAGGCAGAGAGACTTCTGTGAGGAGTTTTTCTATAAGCAAACAGCAGCTCAGGTTTTACTGTGCAGTCAACAGGCTCTAAATCATAGACATCAAATATTACCTGGGGGTTAAAGGAACTGTACGTAGCCCGCGCTCTTTCAATTTTAAAAAACGCCACTACAATCACAACTGAATCTCGGCTGCCTGTGCCAGTTTCCTCACTACATTTCTCTTTATTTCTCATTCTCAGTTTATGTTCAGGTGTCGTGTGAAAGATCAGAACCTCCAGAATTCACTCACTGAGCTGCAGAGGCTGCACTAGCACTGATTAAGTGAGGGGTATTATGCAAATGTGTTTGGTTAGAAATGTCCTCTGAACTTCCATATATGTAAATATACATATGAGACAGACTGAGGCTCACTGCACCTGGACAGACCACAGGCTCTAGAAAAGTCCTCATAATGTTTTGGATCACACAGTCATATGTTTATACGAAATAATTTAAGTATATAACTTACAATCATGGAGGAATTAGAATTTTTGTTGCATTATCAGAGTAATAATATTCTAAAACAGTAATTTTTTCTTCTTATGAGTGCTCCTGACTGTTCGTAGGATTTGTTCTTCCAGAAGAACATTTTCAGTTAAGAAAAAGTTTTGTGAATGTCAAAAATGTTTATAAGAGAACAAATTGTTAAGTACAAAATTGTTTGTTAGAACATTTCATGAATGAGACCCATTGTTGTTATCATCAACAGAAGCAGAGGGACTAAACCTAAACCAGGACTAAACCAGGACTAAACCAGGACTGAAACCAGGACTAAACCAGGACTAACCAGGACTACACCAGGACCAGGACTAAACCAGGACTCACCAGGACTGAACCAGGACTAAACCAGGACTGAACCAGGACTAACCAGGACTAACCAGGACTAAACCAGGACTAAACCAGGACTGAACCAGGACTTAACCAGGACTAAACCAGGACTAAACCAGGACTGAACCAGGACTAAACCAGGACTAAACAGGACTAAACCAGGACTGAACCAGGACTTAACCAGGACTAAACCAGGACTAAAACAGGTCTGAACCAGGACTAAACCAGGACTAAAACCAGGTCTGAACAAGGACTAAACCAGGACTAAAACAGGACTGAACTGGGACTGAACCAGGTCTGAACCAGGACTAACCAGGACTAAACCAGGACTAAACCAGGACTAAACCAGGTCTGAACCAGGTCTGAACAAGGACTACACCAGGACTAAACCAGGACTAAACCAGGACTACACCAGGACTAAAACTGGGACTGACTGACCAGGTCTGAACCAGGACTACACCAGGACTAAACCAGGACTGAACCAGGATTAAAACAGGACTGACTGAACTGGGACTGAACCAGGTTTGAACAAGGACTACACCAGGACTAAACCAGAACTGAACCAGGACTGAACTAGAACTAGACTAGGACTAAACCAGGACTAAATCGAGACTAAGCCAAGACTGAACTAGGACTAGACCAGGACTAAACCAGGACTAAACCAGGTCCTGGTTCATTTAAATTGTACCTATTTTATATTTGTTTTTTATTATTATTATTTTTTATATGTCACATCAGGAGAAGTGGGTGGACGGCTCCTCTTTAAGTGTGATAATATTTAAATGTTTCTGTACTTTCACCAAATGTCCCGTTTCAAAACCCAAACTCCGTCTTTACATTCTTCCCGATGATCGTCAGAGCCGTTCCACTGTTTACCCGTTTCTCAGAGACGTACGCAAATGAGGAAACCACAGCTCCAATTAACGCCAAAAGTCACGTGACGACGGCCCGGACCGACACCGCCGCCCACGCGCCAACACTTCTCCGATAATTGAAAGCGCGTCGGGAGGCTTTTGTCCGGTCCGCGTCGTTCCTTTCTCGGCGAGTCCATTTTTAAATCGGCTCGTCTGTGTGTGAAAAACAGCTGTCTAATGATGATACCGCGCGGCCTGGTTTTGTTCTGAACATTTCATCAGTTCCAGAAATGACGCCGGAGCGAGTAACTGCCCATTACTTCGCTCATTCATATTTTAAAGCTTCACAAATGAGAAAGAAGAGTTACTGTGGAAACTAGACTGAAAAAAAACCCACACACTATAGACGAAAATTGTGGGTTAGTGCCGAAGAATGTGGCCTGATTATGATTGTCTTCTGTTTAGCTTTTGCTGTTATTTTGTGAACTATAACATGAACGTCATTATTTTATATTTTCTTTACCTAAATATTCCAATCCAACTTTATTTGCACAGCACAGGTGTGTCCAAACTACATTTTTCTTGGCCCTCAGGTTTCCAGGAGAACTGGCCCAAATGACCTTGCATCAATGAAAAATCGACATTAATAAAGTGAATATTTAATATTTATAAGGATGTCCCGATCATATTTTTTTTGCCCTCGAGTCCGAGTCGATGCAGATTCCGAGTGCCGATCCGATACTTCTATAAAAAATATGAAATGAACTAAGAGCAAAGAGTAAGATGGAGGTTGTGCAGGATCAGATTGTGTTGATTTCAGTGTGTTTGGGCTGAACTTGTTGACAGTCTTGACTTTTACCACAGTCTGGTTTTGGAATGTGTAAACTTAAACTTAATGAACTGGACAAAACAGGAACCAGACCAGAATCAGGTCAGACCTGAGACTCGACTCTGCAAAATCTACACTTCGTATATTTGATATTATTTGGAAGCATGTGTGTTATATTTAAAACATTTAGACTCGTCTATGAAATCCAAATAATACAAAATCTTACCAAATAAAAATGAGATGACAGAAGCTCCACAGCCTCTGTCCCCTGCACCGACACCACATCCACAAACCCACAGAGGAGCAACACCGCAAACAGCAGAGCGCACGAAGCAACATCAGTCCCACTGCTCAATAGACGCTTCATGCCGCTGGATCCACCCTTCCCGCCAAAAGCGCCAGCTCCGTTGCGCAACATGCAAACAAACAGCGCCGTGCGATGACGCCGTCGGCCGCGCAGGTGTGAACACGGGCCACAGAACCACAGGTAACAGCGCCCGAGTACGACACGGCCCAAAAGTCCCAGCGCGAGTGAGTCTCTAGTACAACAGGCGCTGGCACAGACAGTCGCGCCGACGGGACGTCCCTGAGCAAATACCACGCCTCAGAAAAACTGTGGTGTCCTGTGAGTTATACGTATATTATTTATCGGATACCTGATTGGAACATAATGACCGAGTCCAGATTTCCAATCACGTGATCAGATCGGGACAACCCTAATATTTAGTGTGTGGTTTTAAGGATCTTAGCATGAATAAAAACTGATGGCTCATTCTAACGTGTTAAACATGCACATATTTCAGTTATTTGCTGTATTGAGCATCAGTCTACGGCCCTCGATCGGACCTCTGCTTCATCTGTGTTTGGATATGTTCGATTAAAAAAGTTTCCCTGATATAGCACATTTTACAAACAAAACAGTTTCCAAGTGCTTCACATAGCAATACAAAACATTTTACTTTACATTTTACAAAATAAAAAAATCTGCAGAATTAAGTTGCAACCATAAGGAAACTAATAGAATAAATAAATAAAATAATAATATTAAAGTCAACACATAAAAGTAGTAATAAAAATAGAATAAAAGAAGTTGCAGAAAGACTCTGCCCCAGATTCACAAAATGTTCTTATGCAGTTCAGTCCTGGTTTAGACCTGGATCTTGGTGTAGTCCAGTTTTAGTCCTGGGATCAGTCCTGGTTCAGTCCCGGTCTGGTCCCGGTCTGGTCCTGGTCTCAGACCTGATCACCCCACAGTCTACACGGGAGCACCTCCGGGCCCGTTCCGACACTCAGTCCTGTTTTAGTCCCGTTTTAGTCCTGGTTCAGTCTTGGTTCAGTCCCAGTCTGGTCCTGGTCTCAGTCCTGGTTCAGTTATGGTTTAGACCTGGTTTAGTCATCATTTAGACCTGGTTCCTGGTGTAGTCCAGTTTTAGTTCTCAGTCCTCAGTCCTGGTTCAGTCCTGGTCTGGTCCCGGCCCGGTCCTGATCACCCCACAGTCTACATGGGAGCACCTCCGGGCCCGTTCCGACACTCAGTCCTGTTTTAGTCCTGGTTCAGCTCTGGTTCAGTCCGGCATCACAGTTTAAGTCACAGAAATGGAAACTGAAAAAATGTATCTTTTTTTTTTTTTTTTTTTTTGGTTTTGGAGACAAATAATGAAGAAAATTGTTTTTTATTTTATTTAATTTTATTTATTTATTTTGGTTTTGGAGATAAATAATGAAGAATTTATTTATTTATTTATTTATTTTATTTTGGTTTTGGAGACAAACAATGACAGATTTTTTCTTATTTTTGCTTTTATTTTGAAAAACAATGAACGAACGAAACACAGATTTTCATCACAGTAAACTCGGTTCTCGTTCCAACTCCTCGTTTCTTTGACTATTTTTAGTTTTACACCGACCAACTACCCCGAGATGGCTCCTCAATCACACCTCTCGCTGCTTTTCAAACACTTTTTCCACCGCTATTCAACCTCTCGCACACACATAAAACAAGATTCTCTTTCAGTTTTTCTTTTTTTTTTTTTCTTTTTTGCGATGGCCTCTTCAGTCTGACGGACAGTGTCTTTTAGAGGACTTCTCCCGTCTCCCTCCTCCTCTGAAAGTAGTGCCTTCTTTAGTGCTTTTCAGCGCCCGTGTCTCTTTTCACAGATTCACTCACCTGCACCTGCCGACTTGAATACTCTTTTATCCGAGTGTGAGAACGCCGCACAATGGAATCTCTCTGCAAGGAAAAAAAAAAAAAAAAAAAACACTCCCCACTCCCTTTTCGAGTATAAATGTTGGCGGCTTTGTCCCGTTCGCTCCTCGCCGGTTTGGTTTCTGGTGCCTTTGCAGAATCTAAAAAGAAAATCAGAAGAGAATCAACAAGTGGAGTGTGGGTTTTTTTTTTTTTGGTTTTTTTTTGGACTGTTATTGGAAACTTGGAAATTCTTCGTCGTTTTGAGCTGGTTTTGATACACGATTTTTTTTAAAGAGTGAGTGTTTTTGACGCTTTGAGCCTCTTCAGTCCGTGTGTCATTCGTTTATTTGTTTTTCAAAATAAAATCAAAAATAAGAAAACAAAAAAAAAAACAACAATTTTCTTTATTATTTGTCTTGACTTAAACTGTGGTGCCGGACTTTTGGGCTGCATACAGACTGAACCAGGACTAAAACAGGACTAAACCAGGACTGAACCAAGACTAAACCAGGACTAAACCAGGACTAAACCAGGACTGAACCAGATCTGGGACCAGAACGGAACCAGACCGGAACTGAGATCAGGACTTAAACTGGGACCAGGACCAGGAATGTGATTGAGACAGGGACTGAGACCAGGACCAAGACCAGGACTTAGACCGGGACCAGACCAGGACTGAGACCAGGACCAGGACCAGGACTGAGACCGAGACCGAGGCCAGGACGAGATCAGGACCACACAGTGATTGAGACTGGGGCCAGAACCAAGACTGAGACCGGGACTAAGGCCGGGACCAAACCAGGACCAGACCGTGACTGAGACTGAGACTGGGACCAGACCAGGACCAGACCAGGACTGAGACCAGAATCAGGACCAGGTCTGAGACCAGGACTGAGACTGGGACTGAGGCCAAGACCAGACCAGGACTGAGACCGGGACCAGATTGGGACCAGACCAGGACTGAAAAAGGTTCAGTCCTGGTTCAGTCCTGGTTCAGTCCTGGTTCAGTCCTGGTTCAGTCCGGCATCACAGTTTACGTCGTGTAAACGGGAAACAGCTTTTTTCCACTTTTCATTTAATCACAAAATCAAAAACTGAAAAAACAAATCAGTATGTTTTTTCATTTTGGTTTTGGAGACAAATAATAAAGAAAATAGTTTTTTTTTTTTTTATTTTTATTATTTTTGGTTTCATATTGAAAAATGAATGAATGACACAGATTCTCAACACATCAGCCTGTTTCCTCCCACTTCTGAAACTCCTGCACATCACATCAGGTTTATCGAGCTTTAGTCTATTGTTTTGTGTTATTTTTGTTGTATATTTATGAAAAACGTTTGCGCAGGAGCTTGAGTAACGGCTTGAACTCCACGTCCTCTGAAAACGAGTTTGTGAAAAGAAACTGAAACCGGACACAAGAGCAGGTCCTGGAGGTGACGGCTCTGTGCTGTTTAGGAAAAGTGCTTTTGGAAAACTCGCTTTTGCTTCTGGAGCAGCTCAAACACGAAAGAGCTCTCAACACCGGCAGCGTTTTCTAAAGCTTTAAAACATTGCATTTTTACACTGAGGGGTTGTGGGTTTCACTCTTGACTTCTAACTTTAAATGAACAGTCTAAAATGACTTGTGTATAGTGAGTGCGCTGGTGTTTCATGTACTTTTGTGTGATTTTAACTTCTTAGGTTCTTTTTAAAGACAATGCAGTAAAGTGTATTTACCTTGTTGACATGTTTCGGCTGCTGCTGCATCTTCAGAACTGTCAGCGGTGTTGGTGGTGATGTGTCGTATATCAGCTGTTGTTACTTCCTGTGGGCGTGGTCAGCCTGATGGACCTGCAGGTGGCTCAGACTGACCACGCCTCCCGTCGCCCGGTGTCTCTGGAGGAGGGTGTCCCAGGTGTGTGAAAGGAGGAACGCTCCGTCGTCACGGTTAACGCTGTCTGTGCCTCGTTTCCTGATTTCAATATCCTCCTTGATCCAGCGTTTGAACTTGTTGTTTTCTGATCCAATGACCCGAGCCCCGACCTGATCCATAATGTGGTTGTTCCTTTTACAGTGTCTGATGTGGCGGATTTTAGGTTTTCCTGTTCTGCTTTGTCTTTTTGTTGTTCTGGTGAGTCTCCCTGACGTTTCCTTTTCGCATTCCTTTTGGTGTTCCTTTTTTCGGATGTGAAATGCTCGGCCTGTTTCCCCTATGTGTGATTTATTGCATGATTTGCATTGGATTTCGTAGATGGTGTTGCATTTTTGTTCTTGTGGGATTTTGTCCTTGGGATGTACGAGTTGTTGGCGGAGTTTTGTGTCTGGTTTTACTCCAGTGCTTATGTTGTGTTTTTTCATGGCTCTGGATGGGTTCGGTTATTCCTCTGATGTTCGGTAGTGTGACTATGTTCTTGTCCTGCTGCCCTGTGTTACATTGTTGTATTTTTTTCCGGGGTTTGTTGGTTTTATTGATAACTTGTTGTCTGCCTTTGCCTTTTTGTGTGATTGTTGCTGGACTTTTCCCTGTTCTGTAGATCAGTGTTTCACAAGCTTTTTTTCTGGGGATCCATATTTTAAAAATCACAAACCTTCACGACCAAGTCAATCATAAAATAAAGTTGGATTTGATCATTATTGAACATTAATGAGGATATTTTATTGTTGACTGGGTGATTGTGTCTCTGAACAATCAGTATTACTCAAGTTTTAAACAATGAAAAAGCAGCAATATTGGAACAACATACTCAATAAAATTATTACAAAAAGATAAGAAAGTATACAAAACGTGTCTCAACATTTCAACATGTGTCAGAACACATGCTGAAAATACACGTGTTTCTTGTCAGAAAATACTGGGCACTGACTTCTCATTTCACCACTGCACTATTTTAGACAAGTACAATTTGCTTTATTTTAATAATTTTGTTGATTTTAAATATGGATGTTTTGTATATAAAATTTTGTAAGGACTTACCCACCTCCGTTACAGGATTTTATTAAAGTAAAGACCGTCAGTGGAACTAGACTAGAGATGTGCGGATTGCGTTTACAGCCGCGGTGTCCGTGGCTAAACCGCGGGTCGGGCGGATGACGTGATGAAAAATAATATTTTAATTAAATTTGGGCGGGTGGCGGTTTAACTACTCAAATTAAAATATATATATATTACAGCCTATATTGTTAAGTGTTATGAGATCTGCGTCTTTACTTTGTGCGATGTTTAGAGTGGCGTGTGGCGTGTGGTGTGAGCGTGACTGAGTGACTGCGTGCGCTTCTTGAATGGGCCTGCAGAGCGTAACAGGGCGTCTATGTTTTACTGTATGTGAAATGAACAGTAGGAAGGCGACCGAAGTGAGTCAGGAAGCAATTGTCCTGTTATTTAGTGCATCACGGCAAATAAAGCCACGATTCTTATTGAGCCCACGCACTCACGGTGAGGCTCCAAACAGGGAGTTAAACCCTGAGCAACAAGCGGCGTTTTGTTACGGACAATTAAGAATGTGAACATGCACGTTGAGTGAATTTTGGAATGAATGAGCTATAAAGTTTGCATTTTTATCAAGGCTCCTTAGTTTGTTTGCTGTATGATTGTTCTAAAATCTAAAATCAATGGGCGGATGGCGGCGAGTGCGGTTTTGAAAACTGGTCAAAACCTTGGGTGCAAATGGACAGCGGGCGGATGATGAGTTTTGTGTCGCGATTGCGGATGAAAAAATAGCCCAACCGCACATAAACTAGACCCACAGTCCGCGGGAACTGTGAGCTCCCACACAGACATTTGGACAAACTGTGTCTCAGTCAGAGGCACTAAGTTCTGGAACATTCTCCCATTATCAATAATAGAGACTCCAACACTGGACACTTTCAAATCCCACTTGAAACAGTGACTAAAGGAAAACCAGACCTGTGGACACTTTTAGGTTAGAACTGACACTTGTCACTTGTTATTGTTGTTTTTTATCTCTGTTAAATTTGTGGTGTTTCCTGCCGAGGGACGACAGATGGAAATGAGCATTTTTGTTATAATCTGTCATATTTACTCTGCAGTGTTGTAGATGTTCATGAATATGCACTGTCCCTATTCAATACATAAATAAATAAATAGAACTGTATATTGCAGAGTTACATGCAGATTGTGACAAGACGACCCAAAAACTAATCTCTTGCGAAACACCTGAGTTGTCATGACCCAGTTTTTGGGAAACAGTGGTTTACATGATTTGACATCAACTTGTCAAGGGACTGAAGATGGAAATTATCCACACTGGCTATAATCTTTACATATTTATGTTTTAAATGTTCATTAATATGTGTTGGTCTCTTTACAAATAAATAAAACAAGAAATAAGAAGAAAATTGAACTGCTGGACCATCACATACTGTATGCATGGATGAGATTTATAACTTCTTTTGTTGTGTTTATAACAAAAAAACACAGGTAAAAACCTCCACACCCAAGTCAAATTTGCATAGTAAATTTTAATCTGTATTTGAGCAAATTTTGTCTTGCCCCAATATGTATTTGTTGTATAAGCAGCTCTTGAGCTCAAAATGAGTCCACTACATCCTCTCTGCATCTAATTATAGTAAGTAAGTGCGCGTTAACATGCTAGTTGTTGTTAGCTCTACCATCACACTTTCCTTGCCCAGAAGGAAAGTGCAAAGAAGGATCACTGCACAGGAACTGAAAGAAGAGACACATCACCACAGTTCTTCATCTTTGCTCTGGCTTCCAGTTCATTTTATGGTAAACGGTCACATTTTTCTATAGCGCTTTTCCACCTTCAAGGCACTCAGAGCTCTTTACAACAACAAACCACTCACCCACTCACCCACACAGTCACACACCAGTGTACACAGACACTGGGGGTGAGGTGGGTTAAGTGTCTTGCCCAAGGACACAACAACAACGACAGCATTCATCTGTGGGAGCTGGAATCACACCAGACAACCTGTGGGTTAGTGGGTGAATGTTCTACCAACTGAGCAAATGATGCCCCATTTTAGAAGTTTAGAGATCTTAGACCTCCTCCGAATTTACTCCCCCGTGCGGTCAGAGGTCAGAGGTCAGAGGTCCGAGGTCCAGGCTCCAGCTCGTGGGGCCTAAGACGAGACTTAAAACCAGGAGGGACTGGACCTTCTCTGTGACCGGCCCCAAACTCTGGAACACTGTGCCCCCCCACGTCCAAACAGCCCCACAGTGGAGAGTTTTAGGCTACGTTTACACGTAGCCGGGTATTTTGAGAAACAAATATTTCCCTCCCTCCGTTTTCCAAAATAACATCGTGCACACGGCATCGTTTTTAAAAAAGTTTCCGTTAACATCAGCCCGGACAAATACGCCATCTCATCCTCGATGTAAAGACGCAGCAAGTCGGAAAGTAACAGCAGTGATGACCGCGACGTCCTAAAATTCTCCGCGACAACTTCGTTTTCAAAATTATCCCAACAGACAGCAGTTCGCCCAGGTCGGACCCAAAACCGGCGACGTTGGCGGCGACGGCAACTGGGTCTTCGAGCAGGAGGGAAAAGTGACAAAATCGCCGATCTCCGAGCCCTGATTCGTCTCTGCTCATCGATATGATCCATCAGCTGTGTACGTAAACACAAACACACGCAAAGTGTCTGATCAGAAGAAATGCGACTGCTGCTCTGAATGCTTCCATCATCGTCGTCATAGCAACAGGTAAACACCGGTCGCACTTTCAGCGCGTCAGCTCCTAAAACTCCGTTTATCTCAGTTTATACGCAAACGTGAGACCGGAGTTTTCCAAAATCTCCACTCTAGTCGGAGTTTCTAGAAAGATTCGTTTTCAGAAGCAAATTCGCCGTTTGCGTGTAAACGATGTGCACAAACGAAGAGAAATGTCTCCGTTTTTAAAAATACCCGTGTACGTGTAAAGGGGCCTTAAGTCTCATCTTAAAACACACTTTTATTCTCTGTCTTTTAACACCGTGTGAGTTGTGTCCTTCTTTGTGTCTTTTATTGTATTTATTTTTATTTTTTTTATTGCTATTCTGTGGTTTTGCTCTTATTTTATTTGACAGTTTTATTGCTTTAAGACTTGTATTATTAAATCTGAGCATTTATTTTATCATTTTATTATTGTTATTATGGATTTGTGTAGCACTTTGCAAACTTTTTATTTATGAAATGTGATATACAAAAAAGCGAATTGGATTGGATAAGAGCAAAACGTTGTGAAAAGTGTTTATTATAAACTCATCGTGGTGAATTATCAGGACGCTCAGAATACATAAGGAATAACTTTGGACCACTGCAAACCGTTTTCCTCATTTTTCAGTCAGTAAAAATCGAGTAGCGCGCCTTTAAGTATCCCTGCTTTTATTTTGACGTGACGCGTTGCAGTAATTAAGGTCACATTCACACCATCTCGGAGTTAATTACTTTCACGGTGTTGCGTTATCAGATCCTGTCGTCTCGGCGAGCTGTCAGGGGCCCGCTATCTCAAACGGAGAGAGCGCCGCGCCCGCCTATTGTTTTGGCCGGGCTCGCGCGCTCATTCATCACGAGGCGGAGGAAGCGCGCTCATTTGTTTGAACAGGGAGGATTTCATGTACAGTACGAGGAGGAGACCATTTATCACCGGGCGCAGCTCCGGTCTGTGCGCGCCGCTGATAAAGCATTATTCTCTATCTGCTCACAGCATCTGGTGTTCGGCAAATATCAACACAAATATGCCGGTCATCATGCGGGGGAGCGTGCGTATGTGTGTGCGCGGGCGGTTTATTGTCTTATTATTTATTCATTTTTTCATCACTAATCGTTGGAGAAGTCGAGCTCGATGATTTGGCAGATTTGTACGTCAGATGGTCTTCCTGTTTAAATCAGGCGAGCGGATTGATATTTTGCAGCTGATCAGGTTCATTTGGTCTCAGATCATTTATGTTATGAGGTTGTTTTTTCAGACCAAGAGTTTGTTTTCATACCTGACAGTTTCGACCGCTCCCTGCGCTCTTCCTCAGAGTCACGTGATGTTGCTGTGAAGTGTCGCTCAGCTTGTTTAAACAGGTTTCGGTGCTGTTTTTCTATCGATGGACGCAGGATGACAGCGCCACCTGCAGTCCCACTTCCTCAGGACAGTATCCCAGGCCCCCTTACTACAACGACCAGAACCCGTCGAAAGTTGTCATCACATGTTTCCAAACGTCTTCCTGGTTTGTGACATAAGTGTGAATAGAGGCCATTGCTGTCGCACATACAAGTTTAACAAAATGACAAACAAAAGCTAAAACTAAAAGCCTGGGGCTGTAACAAAAATCACTGTGAAGTATCAATAGTTTGAGTAGACGTGACATAATATTGAGTCCCGACAGTTTAAGACTGCCTCAAGTGGAGGAGTTCAAGTATCTCGGGGTCTTGTTCTCGAGTGAGAGGAGGACGGAGCGTGAGATTGACAGGTGGACAGGTGCAGCGTCGGCAGTGATGCGGTCGCTGTATCAGATCGTTGTGGTGAAGAGGAGCTGAGCCAAAAGGCAAAGCTCTCGATTTACCGTCGATCTACGTTCCTCCCCTCACCTGTGGTCATGAGCTCTGAGTAATGACCGAAAGGACGAGATCGTGGATACAAGCAGTTGAAATGAGTTTCCTCTGCAGGGTGGATGGGCTCAGTCACGCGAGAGGAGCTCGGAGTAGAGCTGCTGCTCCTCCACGTTGAGAGGAGCAGCTGGGCGTGTTTTCTGATGCCTCCTGGACACCTCGCTCAGGAGGTGTTCCAGGCATGTGCCACTGGGAGGAGGCCTTGAGGAAGACCCAGGACACACTGGAGGGACTATGTCTCTGGTCCAAGCCCCCAGGTTCCAAAATGGCCGCCCATTCAAGTCAATGGGCCGAGCTCAATGTCGCATGATCCCAGATTAGCCTTTAGCCCGGCGAGGTTCTGTGGGCCGACCGAGCATGAGCAGTAGTGCTCTTTTCTCCCGCGGGCACACGCGAATGTACGTGCGCGGGTTCGTGTATCATGTGATCGCTTTGACCAATCAGAGTGAGAGGAGCTAGAGCGAAGCAGAGCGTAGCCGAAGCTAATGATTATAAAGCGTTTTTTAAGACAACTGAAGGATTTTGAGCTGAGAAAAAGTGCATGATCTAAAAATAGGTAAAAATCGCCACAAAATGCAACAATTTTGAAAGTTGTAGGTCCCTGTCAGCCGAACACGAGCAGGTTCTGATTACATTGCCTCTATGAGAAAAATCTTCTCTTGGCCCATGGGATTTTTTCGGCTGCAGTACCACTGAGTGACACTACGTCAACTCGAGGCAGCTACAAGCAGCAATACTGTATCCAGTTATTTTAATAGATCCATGCTCTGGTCTGGCCAGTCTGAGAGTCCCTGCTGACCCCGCGACCTGGACCTGAAAATAAGCAGAAGAAAATGGATGGATGGAGTTTAAGACTGAGTTGAAGGACCAGTCAGAATTTCTGTTGTTGAATTACACTCCTAATACACATTTCAGGCTTGTCAGCCTGAAGTTTCCCAGTTGCCTCCACTGTATTCATTATTCATTCACCTCACACTCTACAGCCGCCCTGGGGCAGACTGATGAAACAAGGCTGCCAACCTGTGAGGTGTGATGCAAACTGTCAACACTGCTCTGTTTGAAGCTCTTTTACTCAAATTAGACTTTAATCAGATTTTTAATGCTATCTGATCATAAAGAACTGAATTATCTGGAAGTACAACAGTTGAGCTGGTTTGTGTTTTAAACAAGTCTGTCAGACTTCAAATCACATGAGCTGGAGTTAGAGAACAGTTTTTCAGTGAGTCACTCTCACCTTTTTGTTGAAAATCCATCCAGCCATTTTCTTTCAGCAGCAGTCTAAGCAGGGACTCCCAAACTTCCTTCACCCTGGACACTTCCTCCAGCTCCTCCGGGGGGCCCCTAAGGCATTCACAGGCCAGTCCAGAGACATAGTCCCCCAGGAACACCTCCTGAAGGAGGTGCCCAGGAGACATCATATCAGATGTCCTCCCCTCAGCTGCTCCTCTCCACGTGGAGGAGCAGCGACTCTACTCCGAGCTCCTCCTGTGTGACTGAGCTCCACAAACTATCTCTAAGGGAGCGCCCAGCCACCCTGCAGAGGAAATTCATTCCAGTCGCTTGTATCTGCTTGTATCTGCAATCTCGTCCTTTCAGTCATTACTCAGAGTTCATGACCACAGGTGAGGGGAGGAACGTAGATTGACAGTAAATCGAGAGCTTTGCCTTTCAGCTCGAAATCAAACTCCTGAACAGAACCATGAACACTCGGACTGATCACAGGCTCCTGAAAATGTGCTCTTTGAATCCAGTGTGAATTTATTTTATGTTATTTTTTTGAGTTTTCAGACGATTAAAAAACTTTTGTGTGTGTGTTTGCTGATGTGTGCATCGTGCCACCACAGTAAGCAGTAAACCTTATCCCACACACATACATGTAAAACACCCCCCACTTGATGTGTCAATAGAACCTGAGCGCTTTCTGTGAGGCGAGGTGCTTATGCGATCGCAGCGCTGCAGATCCACACAAACACAAATCCATCGTGGCAGGTCGTGTTCGTCTGAAGAGCGCGGAGAGAATTGTGGCTGTAATACTTTCTTAATCCAAACATGCTTCTGGCCTCTGTCGTGAAAAAAAAAAACAACAACAACAACAACACACGAGCGGTTTGTGTTGCCGTCACAAACAGCGCGTGATGGATCGGCCCCTTCCATTTAAACACGGGCCCCCGGGGACCCCGCTGTGTACGAGTGCTTTCAACTGTCCGCGTTTAATTCCTCTGTATGATAAATGTGTAGCCTGCGAGGGGAACAGCGCTAACAAATGTAGCAGTAGCAGATAAGGCTGCGAGAGGGCCGGGCCTCTCCCCGCACGACGCCCACAGCCCCGATAACGCGCCGTTCTATCAATCACCGCCATCAACGAGCGCCGAGCGAGGAAGACGAGGAGGAGGACGAGGCCGGCGTGGTGTGGTGTGGTGCGGTGTGGCGATTGGGGGAAATGCTGAGTTGATTACAGCGTTGTGTTTGTGTGTGTGTGTGTGGCTAAGCTGTAATCACGGCTGCACAATGAGCCCCGTTTCTCCTCGCGAGCAGGGACGAGGGGGTGGGAAAAAGCGCCGAAAAGCTATTTCAGGACCACGGACAGCTCCAGATTCGATTTGGACCGAACGTGGGGAATGTGGGTCAACGTTTACGCCGGGGCGCAGGTGACGCCACGCGCTCTTATGTTTGTGCTCTTCACGGACGGTTATAAAGGAGAGGAGTGTGAGGTTTTATGAGCTTTTATCAGGTTACAGCAGTGTTCCCTTCCCTCGCCGTAAGTCTCTACAAGAGCTGTATTTTTGATTGATTCTTGCACCTCCTGTGATCCTGTGTGGTCCCGCATTCGAGAGCGCTCGGAAAATGTGTTTTCTTGTGCCCCTCCACTCAATTCTCTCAATCCGTCTGTACTAAAAAATAAATAAATCAAACCCCGTGTCATTTATAAAGGGTTCAAACATGTATATATCTGTATAAAGCACTTGTAGCACAGGCGGCGTAAGTTGTGGATATTTTCTGTCTTTCTAAAGCAGGGGTCTCCAACCTTTTTCCTCAGGTGAGCTACTTTTACAAAATGAAAATGCCAGAGAGCTACTAGTTTCAGCGGTCACAAGAAATGGAATATATTTAAGTGTAACAGCGAGTCTTAAATGAGGTACAGTTAGATACATACACCTAAAACATTATCCGTTTTTGTGTGCTTTATTTTAGTTTGTTAAACTATACCTATATATATATATAATTGTATAGCAGGGGTGTCAAACATACGGCCCGGGGGCCAGGATCCGGCCCTCCAAGACCTTTAATGTGGCCCTCAGCTGATTTTCTACTGTATTTTAATTATATTTTCTATTAAAATATTGGTAATTTTCTGTGGTGTTTAGCATATCAGCGTCTCCAGCGCCTCTGTACGTGGCCCCTCCCACCAGAAGCAGCACAAATGAAGACTTGTCTCTTTTCCAAACGCTCTTAAAGGACGATCGTTTTGACTGTTGGACCGTGACACCCTCATCAGAAAAAATGTCCAACATGAGAAAAGTGGAGTCGAGTGCAGAATTTTTCAAGAAAAATTTACTTATTCCTATTTGCAACAAGTTAATGTTAAAAACATTGTGGTTAAAAAATTATTATATTTTGTAAAAGAAAGAGTTAATCAATTACAAAAGATTTCTGTAATAGATTTGTGTTTCTCTGCACAAATATTTGAACTTATTGTTATTTTTGGGGTATATATGCCATAAGTTTTCTGATCCGGCCCCTTTGGGATCAAAGTTGGTTGGACACGGCCCCCGGACCAAAATGAGTTTGACACCCCAGATCTGTAGTAATAATAATATAATATAAATACCTTTTTATTATTCATACGCTCTTATATGCTCTGAATTCTATTATTAATATATAATTTTGAACTGAATTTTGTGTCCTTTGAGTTATTCACACACTTTCACTCCTGCCGGACCTTCTTTTGGTCACTCTTAGGCTGCAGTTAAATCCTTAGCCCTAGTCCGTTACATTAGTGTACAGAGATCGGCATCTAAGGGCTACGTTCAGACTGCAGGGCTTAACGCTCAATTCCGTTTTTTTTGTGAAATCCGATGTTTTTGCGAGGTCGTTCACATTTCCAATTAAATGTGACTTGTATGTGACTCCAGTGTGAACATTAAACGACCCAAAAGTGTCCCACATGTGACACTGGAGACACGACGACGTCAACCGCAGCGAGCGTCTCTGTGTTTACGGAAGTTGTCCAAACATGGACGCAGCATCGAGCACCTGGAGATTTTAAAGTTCCTCTCGTACCGGAGCCAGAAACATGAACAACTTACTTGTTTTAAGGAGGAGATTGAGAAGGAGAAGGACGACAGAACGTTGAAAGGAACGTGTGGATGTGGAGACGGAGCCAAGAGTGGTGAGTGGTGATGTGCTTCACTTCAGTGACACGGAGTTCATTAACAATTTTCGCCTACTTCAGAGCAGAATAGTGACGTTTGTGTCTTGTTGATAACGTGTAGGTGGATGAATGCACTTTGGTCGTTCAGACTGAAGTCACATGTCAAAAGATCAGATATGTATCGGTTTCAGGAGCACATATCCAAGTGTCCTGGGTCACATTTGAAAAAATTGGATCTGTGTTGTTCAGACTGTCATTAAAAGATCAGATACAGGAACATAGAGGCCAAAAAATTGGATTTGGGTGACGTCAGGCTGCAGTCTGAACGCAGCCAAAATGATACATGTGCAATGGTTATAGGCTTTTAATTTATCAAATTTTACTTATTCAGGACAATATGTGTAATTCAGAAATCCCTTGGTGAGCTACTTGGAAGAGTGTGGAGAGTTACCTGTAACCCCCGAGCTTCAGGTTGGAGACTCCTGATCTAAAGTGTATTGTGGCCGCTGTTTTTTGTTATTGTTTATCCATTAAGATGATCAGTCCATCAGCAGCGGCGTTTCTGTCTAATAGTGTATATGGGTGCATGTGTGGGAGAGTGCACGCCGCCCAACTCACCGCTGTGCCACTGGAGCTTGTTCAGGACCCAGGGAAGTAACATGGACTAACACGGGGGCGGCAGTAGCTCAGTTAGTAGAACATTCATCCACTAATCTGAAGGTTGGAGATTTGAATCCTGCTCTTAACATGAACATCACTGGTTGATCAGATCCACTGACCCACAGGTTGTCTGGTGTGACTCCAGCTTCAACAGATGAACGCTGTGTGGTTCCTTGTTGTAAAGTGCTTTCAGTGCCTTGAAGGTAGAAAAGCGTAATAGAAACCAACATTTGAACCGATTTGGATCATTTAAAAGGTGCTGAGGATCAGAGCGTCAGGACCCAGCTCCACCTATTGAGACTCATTACATCCATGTACTTTACCTCAGCGCGGTTATAGAGGAGCGGCATGAGAGCATGAGAGCACACTCTCCCACCTCAGCTGGATATACCTTTTAGAAATCGCTAATTACCTCTGCCAAGGAGGTTATGTTTTTGCCGGCGTTTGTCTGTTTGTCTGTTTGTCTGTTTGTCTGTTTGTCTGTTTGTCTGTTTGTTTGTCTGTTTGTTTGTTTGTTTGTTTGTCTGTTTGTCTGTTTGTCTGTTTGTTTGTCTGTCTGTTTGTCTGTTTGTGTGTTTGTCTGTTTGTCTGTTTGGTTGTTCTGTCTGTTTGTCTGTTTGTTGTTGTTTGTTTGTCTGTTTGTCTGTTTGTCTCTGTTTGTCTGTTTGTCTGTTTGTCTGTCTGTCTGTTTGTCTGTCTGTTTGTCTGTTTGTTTGTTTGTTTGTTTGTTTGTTTGTCTGTTAGCAACATAACTCAAAAAGTTATGGACCGATTTTGATGAAATTTTCAGGATTTGTTGGAAATGTGAAAAGGAAGAACTGATTTCATTTTGGGGGTGATCCGGAAGAAATCCTGGATTCTGGATCACTTTGAAATTTTAGTTAACATTGTGGTAAATGGGGCCAAAAATTTTGTTTCTCAATATCTCGATTAATTATTGACCAAACCCCATGAAATTTGACTCAGCGATGGACAATGGGATCCTCTTTCATATTCCAAAGGCTGATCCGGATCTGATCCAGAAGACTGATTTTATCGCAATTTATATAAAAAATGGGGGTCGTCCTTGGCGGAGGTCTGCGCTCTCTGACTGCTTTTCTAGTTTGGAATTAAAAGACAATTCTATTCGGATCTAGGTTGGGATTCAGACCAACGTGTACAAAGGTTCACGGATGAATTACCATGTTTGGGCGAGGTGCACGTGGACAATAAAACTTTAATGTTTAAACTTTAAACTTGTGACCGTATCGGTTTGTCCAAGTCTGATCCCGTCAGATCTCAGAAGCTCAGCAGGACCTGGTCAGGACCTGGATGGAGACAAAGGGAAAATCAGGAGCTACAGAGAGGCGTCGTTGTGTCCTTAGGGCAAGACACTTCACCCACATTGCCTAGTAAAATAGTGGAGTGTGTGCGAGTGTTGGTGGTGGTCAGAGGGGCCGATGGTGCAGACTGGCAGCTGCACTTCCACCAGTCTGTCCCAGGGCAGCTGTGGCTACAATAGTAACATACCACCACCGGGTCTGGAGTGAATGAATAATTCTCTGTAAAGCGTCTCTTGAGTGTCCAAAAAAGCGTAATATAAATCTGATGCATTATTATTTTGTTATTATTAAAGGGGAGCTGGGATGAACTTTGTAATTTAAGTGGAGTAATATAATTTCAAGTCCAAGCAGCTTTTGCCTTCGTTTTATTTTATTTATTACAAGCAGAGTAATTAAAGGACGATAGTAAAACAGAACAATCAGTTACCCAGACGATACTTAATTTTGATTGGTAAACTCGTGCGCTCGGTAAAAAAAAAAACTCTTTCCACAGTGGAATATTTCAGCTCAGAGGTGGGAGCGTCACTTATGCAGTTTTGAACAGGAAGACTTGTTTCTGTTAATAATGTACTGGACTTACAGATGATGCCCACAGAACTTTACTCTGGATTATTCACTCACTCCAAACTCTGAGGAGGTGAGATTCTGCTGAAGCCACAGCTGCCCCGGGGCAAACTGAAGAAAGTGAGGCTGCCAGTCTGCACCATCAAACCCTCCCAGCACCAACACTCACACAAACCAGGACTGAACCAGGACTAAACCAAGACTAAACCAGGACTAAACCAGGACTAAAGCAGGTCTAAACCAGGTCTAAACCAGGACTAAACCAGGACTAAACCAGGTCTAAACCAGGTCTAAACCAGGTCTAAACCAGGTCTAAACCAGGTCTAAACCAGGACTAAACCAGGTCTAAACCAGGTCTAAACCAGGACTAAACCAGGTCTAAACCAGGTCTAAACCAGGTCTAAACCAGGACTGAACCAGGACTAAACCAGGTCTAAACCAGGTCTAAACCAGGTCTAAACCAGGTCCAGGTCTAAACCAGGACTAAACCAGGACTAGGTCTAAACCAGGTCTAAACCAGGTCTAAACCAGGACTAAACAGGTCTAAACCAGGACTGAGCCAGGACTAAACCAGGTCTAAACCAGGTCTAAACCAGGACTGAACCAGGACTAAACCAGGTCTAAAGCAGGTCTAAACCAGGACTGAACCAGGACTAAACCAGGTCTAAACCAGGTCTAAACCAGGACTAAACCAGGTCTAAAACCAGGACTAAACCAGGTCTAAACCAGGTCTAAACCAGGTCTAAACCAGGACTGAACCAGGACTAAACCAGGTCTAAACCAGGTCTAAACCAGGACTAAACCAGGTCTAAACCAGGTCTAAACCAGGTCTAAACCAGGAAACCAGGTGAACCAGGACTAAACCAGGTCTAAACCAGGTCTAAACCAGGTCTAAACCAGGTCTAAACCAGGACTAAAGCAGGTCTAAACCAGGTCTAAACCAGGTCTAACCAGGACTAAACAGGTCTAAACCAGGACTGAACCAGGACTAAACCAGGTCTAAAACCAGGTCTAAACCAGGACTGAACCAGGACTAAACCAGGTCTAAACCAGGTCTAAACCAGGACTAAAGCAGGTCTAAACCAGGACTGAGCCAGGACTAAACCAGGTCTAAACCAGGTCTAAACCAGGACTGAGCCAGGACTAAACCAGGTCTAAAACCAGGTCTAAACCAGGACTAAACCAAGTCTAAACCAGGTCTAAACCAGGACTAAACCAGGTCTAAACCAGGTCTAAACCAGGTCTAAACCAGGACTAAACCAGGACTAAACCAGGACTGAAACCAGGACTAAACCAGGATTAAACCAGGTCTAAACCAGGACTGAGCCAGGACTAAACCAAGTCTAAACCAAGACTAAACCAGGTCTAAACCAGGTCTAAACCAGGACTAAACCAGGACTGAACCAAGTCTAAACCAGGACTAAACCAGGTCTAAACCAGGTCTAAACCAGGACTAAACCAGGTCTAAACCAGGTCTAAACCAGGACTAAACCAGGACTGAACCAGGACTAAACCAGGACTGAACCAGGACTGAACCAGGACTAAACCAGGTCTAAACCAGGTCTAAACCAGGACTAAACCAGGACTGAACCAAGTCTAAACCAAGACTAAACCAGGTCTAAACCAGGTCTAAACCAGGACTAAACCAGGACTGAACCAAGTCTAAACCAAGACTAAACCAGGTCTAAACCAGGTCTAAACCAGGACTAAACCAGGACTGAACCAGGTCTAAACCAGGTCTAAACCAGGACTGAACCAGGACTAAACCAGGACTGAACCAGGACTGAACCAGGACTGAACCAAGTCTAAACCAGGACTAAACCAGGTCTAAACCAGGTCTAAACCAGGACTAAACCAGGACTGAACCAAGTCTAAACCAGGACTAAACCAGGTCTAAACCAGGTCTAAACCAGGACTAAACCAGGACTGAACCAGGTCTAAACCAGGTCTAAACCAGGACTGAACCAGGACTAAACCAGGACTGAACCAGGACTAAACCAGGACTAAACCAGGACTGAACTAAACCAGGTCTAAACCAGGTCTAAACCAGGACTAAACCAGGACTAAACCAGGTCTAAACCAGGTCTAAACCAGGACTAAACCAGAACTAAACCAGGACTGAACCAGGACTGAACCAGGACTAAACCAGGACTAAACCAGGTCTGAACCAGGTCTAAACCAGGACTGAACCAGGACTGAACCAGGACTAAACCAAGACTAAACCAGGTCTAAACCAGGTCTAAACCAGGACTGAACCAGGACTAAACCAGGTCTAAAGCAGGTCTAAATCAGAACTGAACCAGGTCTCAATCAAGTCTAAATTAAATCTGAACCAGGTCTAAACCAGGTCTAAACCAGGACTGAACCAGGACTAAAGCAGGTCTAAACCAGAACTGAACCAGGTCTCAATCAAGTCTAAATTAAATCTGAACCAGGTCTAAACCAGGACTGAACCAGGACTAAACCAGGACTAAACCAGGACTGAACCAGGTCTGAACCAGGTCTGAACCAGGTCTGAACCAGGACTAAACCAGGTCTAAACCAGGGCTGAATCAGGTCTAAACCAGGACTAATCAAGGTCTAAACCAGGTCTAAACCAGGACTAATCAAGGTTTAAACCAGGTCTAAACCAGGTCTAAACCAGGACTAAACCAGGTCTAAACCAGGTCTGAACCAGGACTGAACCAGGACTAAACCAGGTCTAAACCAGGGCTGAATCAGGTCTAAACCAGGACTAATCAAGGTCTAAACCAGGTCTAAACCAGGACTAATCAAGGTTTAAACCAGGTCTAAACCAGGTCTAAACCAGGACTGAATCAGGTCTAAATCAGGACTGAACCAGGTCTGAACCAGGACTGAACCATTACTGAACCAGGAATGAACCAGGTCTAAACCAGGACTGAGCCAGGACTAAACCAGGTCTAAAGCAGGTCTAAATCAGAACTGAACCAGGTCTCAATCAAGTCTAAATTAAATCTGAACCAGGTCTAAACCAGGTCTAAACCAGGACTGAACCAGGACTAAACCAAGACTAAACCAGGTCTAAACCAGGATTGAACCAGGACTAAACCAAGACTAAACCAGGTCTAAACCAGGACTAAACCAGGTCTAAACCAGGACTGAACCAGGACTGAACCAGGACTAAACCAGGTCTAAAGCAGGATTGAACCAGGTCTTTTGAGATTAAAATGTCAAAAATCAAACGCTTTAGGAAAAAACAAAACAAAAAAAACTCTGGCACCTAAAGGGTTACTGACTATCTAGTTTTGATAATAGTTTAAGTTGTTTTTTAATTTTTTTTATTTGATGTATATACTTTCAAAAACATTAAAATTACCATCTATTCGTCCAGTTTCTTCTTTTCACATTCCAAACTTTTTTTTTCTTTACTTTTCTCTCACACTGTTCCTCCGTCGCCCTCCTCCGATGAGCCTGCCCTGGCCTACTTTTGTCCCAGCGGTTGAGGGTTCGACTCCCGGACCCCTCCAGTCACCTCCTCCTCCACACACAGCTGTAATCCTGCTGCAGTTTTATTTTGCTTTACCTTTTAAAAGTGGAACATCACAAAGCCTCAGAGCCTCAGAGCCTCAGAGCCTCAGAGCCGCTTCATCACTCTGAGCTCCAGCTGCTTCACTCACACACACTGAGCACGGTTACACTTCACTTACGCTTCAGTCAGAGTTACTGTAGCTTTTATACAGTTTAAACACACACAAATAATAGAAACATTTAATATATATATTTTTTTCTATTCTTTTTGTATATCATAACAACAGTTCAGGCTTTACAAAATGGATGAGTACCATATTTTCCGGACTAAAAGACTATGTTCAGACTGCAGCCTTTTGGCCCCTATGTTCCTGTATCTGATCTTTTATTGACAGTCTGAACGACACAGATCCGATTTTTTCAAATGTGACCCAGGACACTTGGATATGTGCTCCTGAAACTGATACATATCTGATCTTTTGACATGTGACTTCAGTGTGAACGGCCAAAGTGCATTCATCCACCTACACGTTATCAACAAGACACAAACGTCACTATTCTGCGCTGAAGTAGGTGAAAATTGTTAATGAACTCAGTGTCACTGAAGCGAAGCACATCTCCACTCACCACTCTTGGCTCCGTCTCCACATCCACACGTTCCTTTCAACGTTCTGTCCCACAAAACACCACGACCAAAAACCTCGTCCTTCTCCTTCTCAATCTCCTCCTTAAAACAAGTAAGTTGTTCATGTTCTGGCTCCGGTACGAGAGGAACTTTAAAATCTCCAGGTGCTCGATGCTGCGTCCATGTTTGGACAACTTCCGTAAACACAGAGACGCTCGCTGCGGTTGACGTCGTCGTGTCTCCAGTGTCACATGCGGGACACTTTTGGGCCGGTTAACGTTCACACTGGAGTCACATACAAGTCACATGTAATTGGAAATGTGAACGACCTCGAAAAAACATCAGATTTCACAAAAAAATCCAAACTGAGTGTTAAGCCCTGCAGTCTGAACGTAGCTCCGGTCGCTCCGGAGTATAAGTCGCACCAGCCAAAAAAGAAAGAAGAAAAAAAAAAAACTTATATAAGTCACACTTTTTGGGGAAATGTATTTTATACAAAATCAGAGACCAGGAACCGACATTTCATCTTGAAAGGCAACAGAAAACAACAGGCTGAATAGGCGTTAATATGTTAAGGTCACATATGAACAGTTCTTCAGATAATTATAGGATAAACAATTCCTGAAGGCAGAGACAGTTGTGCCTGATGAACCTTTACGCATGTTAATGACTGGTCTCTGTTTCAGGTAGAAATCACATTCATTTACACAAAGACAGATTGAAAAAGAAATCTTTCCACAATCTAAATTTCTATCACAGTATACTCAAACAAGTGTGAACGACACAAAACACAACTCCATGAGTGTTTTTGAGGAGGAAACTGCTTTAGAACATGACTTAACTCTTTCTAGTTCTACCCATAGAGCATAACTGCGTAAAAGAAAACAGACTTCCACGAGTGATTATAAATGATTTTTACACTCATGAACTTAATTGTAACACAGACATATTTGTATCTCTGGAAACCTTAGAATCTGAACTCTTCATTTATGGATGTTTAAATGTGATTCAACTCATTTATAGGTGTATAACAGCTCACTGAAAATGAGAGTTTACCTGGTCAGGTGCAAACTCAAAAAAACAAAAAAACTACATTCAGCATCTGATATCTGCATGTTCTGAAAACTATATTCATAAAAAAATAAAAAATATACTTTGTCAAAGTATTTAAACAGATTTCATATCAGCAGATACAGTAAAGCCAAGTGTTCACCTGTTTTTACCTGTTGTCACCTGTGTGCACCTAATAATTTTTTTTTTTCCATTTAGCTTATTCAACTCATTTAGCTTATTATAATATAAATATATAATAATAAAAACTCTTCCTCCGTCAGTGTGTGTCCAGTATTTGTCATCTTGGTTATTTTCTCGTGTGCAGAGCTCCACATAAGTGTTGTTTCTGTAGTGATTCTGTTATACATTGCATCTTGGAAAAAAAGACTGAAATATTTTAAAGGACTGGCCTGGGCAACATCCAGATTTCAGGGTAATTTTGGTTCATAATCGAGTATAAAAGCTCAGATAGTTTGTTTGGACATGGCAGGACTCGATACACAGACGCATCAGCGGCATCTCACCTTCTCCCCGAAAGTCCGTCGCTGTCGCTGTTTTCCACTTTATAATCAACTTCAACATCATCACTTTGAAATCTATAAAAGTCACTTTCTCTAAACTTATCCATAAAATACGTCCGCTCCTCATTATTTCTAAAACTGTGCGCCGCAGCGCCGCGATCTTTCCATTGCTCGTGTTTCGTGTTGTGTTTTTTTCCGGAAGCTACCATCGTCACTACTTCGATTAACTTCGGAAAAAATCGGCGAAAACATATCCTTGAATCCTATTGGTCAGTCTAGTGTGGGTTGTAGTGGCTCCACCGATCACAGTCTCTGTTTAAATGTGAAAAACCGAGCTGTTTCTAAAGGTCGTCAAATCTCGTCTTTAGTGATACGGCGGAGGAGTCAAAAGACGTCATTAAGGCTTCAGGGGGGTCATCAAATGTCGTCTTCATGGGGGAAAGAGTTAAAGCTCACAGGAGTAAACTTTGTGTAACATACGATCTTTAACTATTATTGGCCTATAGAATGTTGCGATGTAAGAATTGTGTGGACTTCTGTACACGGCCCAAGTCTGATCACCGTGTGTTTGTGATTGCGAGACAGGGAAAATGCTTCGGAGCAGGTGAGTGGTTCAAACAGAGCTCCGTACACTCACCTTGTGCTTTAATCACTCATCGTTTGAAAAGGCGACCATGTTTGTTTGGCGATATCTCAAACGGCCAACTTCTGAGTGTGAAATCGTTCTTTTAACTGGATTCTTTGTAGTGCACGAGTGGAGAGTGAGTGGGGCTCAGAACAGGACGACTGATCTCTTTGTTCCCGGTAAACGCGAGATGAGAAGTTTGGTAACACAGCTCCGCCTGAACCCGAGGCCTTCGCCGCCGCAGACTGGAGCAGGCTTTTATCTGCAGCTCGTGGACGTGTTTGGAGACGGTGTTAGCGGTGCCCTGAGTGGAGCGGAGGTATTTGTTAACAAACCTTGTGACGCTCATGAGCAGAACATCATCAAGGCAAACAACAGATGCTCGCGTCAGATGTCCTAATGCACAGAATGACAAGTGTTTACTCAATGTTCAGCACTGAGCTCGATAAATAGACGTGTTTAAAGGCCCGTACCTGAACGAGACTAACCCCGGTTCACATGTGTTGTAGAAGCAGCTCAGTTTAAATTGATTTACTTCTGTTTTCCACGTTTTAAAGACGGTAAAAATCAAGTACTGCACTTTTAACACGAGATCCCCAAGTGTTGGTGTTTGTCCTTCGCTCAATTTAATTTTTCTCCTGCCAATAGGTCAGGAATCAGAATACACCAGACGGTTCGCAAAAACCTCAGAAGTGCGAGTTCGGGCACCAGCCAATCAGCGAAGAGCCAGACATTCTGTGTTGCCAACAATTCCCGAGATCGAGGATTTAAAGGCAGAACAAAGAGAATTTTTCATGAATTTTATCAAGGGGAAAGACTTTATTGTCCTTCCTACGGGATTTGGTGCATTACATACATCACGACCAAATAGCTGCGATTGGTTAAATAAAAAAAGTACTCGTCTATTGTCAAGTGAATGAATCCTAATGCTGCAAGGTCAGACGGTTTCTACGAAGTGAAACCAGCTGATGAATCAGGCTGTAGTCTGGGGCAACTGTCCAAAGTTTCCCCAGAAACTTTGGACAAAGTGGGGACATTACTCCAGATGTAAATATTGATTAAGACAAATATGATCTGATTGATTGAGTGTTGGCTGTGCTCTAATGCGAGTGGATTTGAAAGTGCCAATTGCCATTTAATTAAATTAAATAACTAATCATTGCGTTCATATAAGCACCTTTCAAGTTCACTGTTAGTGGCAAGTTGCTACTGTAATCACAGAAGTGAGGCTGCCAGTTTGCACCATCGGCCCCTCTGACCATCACCAACGCTCACATAAACTCCACTTTTGTACTAGGCAATGTGGGTCAAGTGTCTTGCCTAAGGACAAAACGACACCTGGCACTTGGAATTCCCAGTGGTCTCCAATCCAAGTACAACCCAGGCCCAGACCTGCTGAGTGTCTGAGATCTGACGAGATCAGACTTTGACACATTTACACGACTGTGACTCTTCTCCTGCTCAGACACGACAGATCAGAAATCTGGTTTGAACACAGAGCACAAAGTCAGGTCAATAAATCCACATTAAAACTGTTTAAACAACTTATTTTTCTGATAAAAGTCTGAAAATTAAATAGAAAAGAATCAGTTTGGAAATCACAGCTCTTCAGTGAGAGCTGAGTTAAGAGGAAAGGCTCTTTGATAAAAACTATCACAAAATCTGACTAAAGGGGCAAAATAATGAGTTGTTTGAACAGTTTCTGCTTATTAAATTTGTTGTTAAAGCTTCATTTTCACATCAGCATGTTAACACATGTAAAGGGACGCTCACTATGTTCAGCTTTGAAACAGGTACAGTTTGAACACACGCTCTCATTCTGTTTTTTTTTTTTTTTTTTTAATGTGCACTACTGTCTGTGTGTATGTATATATTATATATATTATATATATATATATATATATATATAATATATATATATATACATATACAAAAGAATACACAGACGTTCAACACTTGGCTCACGAGGCAATGAGGCCCTATGTCCAAAATTTCAAACTGTCCCTTTAAGAATAAGTTCACTGTTAGTGGCAGTAGGCGGCAGTAGCTCAGTTGGTAAAGCATTCGCCCACTGATCTGAAGGTTGGCGGTTTGAATCCAGCTCTTGACATAAACATCACAGGTTGAGTGGTCAGATCCACTGACCCACAGGTTGGCTGGTGTGATTTCAGCTCCCACAGATGAATGCTGCCATTGTGTCCTTGGGCAAGACACTTAACCCACCTTGCACACAGTGTCTGCATACACTGGTGTGTGAATGGGTGAGTGGTTCCTTGTTGTAAAGCGCTTTGAAGGTGGAAAAGCGCTATAGAAAAATATGACCATTTACCAATAAATCAGTCAGTAAAATTTGTGTTTGATTTAAACACGTTTACCTCATATATTACAGCCCGTTTACACTGAAACAAATCATCAGCAACAATCTGCATCCAGACACATCGTTTCTGTGTCCACAATCCTTCCTTATCCACACAGCTTTGAGCACATTTGTTTACATTTTACAGAAACAAAACTTAAAACCACATGGCCAATTGGCATAAACTAAGCGCTCAAAACAGCTTGCTCGACTCAGTGGAATATGAGTGTTCTTTCTGTGACAGAGGGGTGTTCTGCTGATGGTGAGTCTGTTCTGTGCTTTTATCGCGTTGGAGATGGTTCATGTTAAACTTTTCAGAGATTATATGTCTGCAGGTCACACACATTGACCGTATATATTAATGGACATATCGTATTTTCTGGACTATAGCCTCCAACCCTATCAAAAAACGACTGTGCGCCCCGCAATCCAGATCGCCCTATACACGAATCCACTCAGTGAACTATAAAGCCACAGCACACGCAAACACGCACGGAGCAGACAGCGACCGAAAAACACCCACAGTCACACTCATCTCTCCACGCCGACGAGGAACGGAACGGAGGAACGAACCGAAAAGGCGAGCGCAACGTGCCGCTTCTAGACACGACTGAACAACTGAGTCACCGCGAACACGCCGACAATCCGTTGGTCCCAGACACACCCTCCCTACACGCCACAACTGAACAAAGCCCAGAGTCACCGTGGACGAACAAACAAACAAAACCACTCACCCATCACACTGTTGGGTTTCCTTTAAAGTGGTTTATTTGTGAAAAAAGTTCGAAAACAGACCATTTAATGACAGTGCGCCTTATAAGCGACTAATAGCCCGGAAAATACGATATATTCTAGCCTCTTAGCGTTTTGGCGATGAATTACTTAGACCTACATCAGAGTATCAGTGTTTTCAGGCGTCCACACGTTGCCGGATCAGATCTGTACTCAGATGAATTCGTGGGAACTGGAGGCACCAGATCGTTCCGTCTCTGGAGTCGGATTAGTGTGGACGAACACTGCATCCGCAATGAAAACAACTCGAATACACACTATGGTTCCTTTAAAACAGTAAAGATCATGTACAGCTCCTTTTAAGAGGTTGGATTTTCTTTTTTTTCTTTTCTTTTCTTTTTTTTTTTTACCAATAACTTTCAAGTGTGAGTACGTTGTGTAATGGAAGCATTCATTTGAAACATAACTCAGTCTCTTTGATACCGAGCCCTCTCCTCTCTTTCATACTTGCTCCGTTTGTACAGCTCTCCAGACTCCATTGTCCTGAACCGTCTGCAGCTCCTGTGTGTGTGCGTCCTGTGTGAGTGTGTGAGTGTGCGAGTGTGCGAGTGAGGCCGGCTCTGTGATCACACGCCTGTTAGCTCCACACAGCTGTCCTCGCAGATAGCACGCACTCATCCCGGTCCCGCTGCGTCCGCTGACCCCCCGGACAAGCCCACGTATTCCGCTCTCCCGCTTTTTTTTCTTCTTCTTCCCGCTAAAATCTGTGAAAGCGTCGGCGTCCAGAGGTGCGCCGTCTGTCTGCCTCCAGCTCCGAGAGGGGAAAGAGGAAAAAAAAAATGATTATGAAAATGAAATGATTGCTGATTTCCAGGCTTTGGTCTTAAAAGCGTGCCTGGAGGAAATTGAAATGGGAGGGGAGCGGGAGGTGGAGCGCCGGAGCTAAATTAATAAATGGTTTTTAAACGTGAGGCAGGTGCAGAAATGTGGGCTGTTTGTGATAATGAAAGAACACTTCAGCGTCTCCCAATGTTTGTCACAGAGAGCTCAGACATCGGGGCTTATCTGGAGAACGTGATGACATGAAAAACATAAAATAAAATCCAAACCGTGTTAAATAAAGAGCTGTATTTCAGTTCTATTTGGTATTAAGTGCGAACACAAAACATCCCGAGATCTCCGCGTGAGCTGTTATTGTTTTCGAAATGCTAAATCCGACGAAAGCAACGTATTAACATGTTTTATAGGTTTCACTTTCATTTTTTAAGAGTGGAAACACAATTAGAGTGCATCCTGTTAATAAAACTACTGAATCTGTGTGTCATTTTTCAAAATAAAACCAAAATAAGAAAGCGATTTTCTTCATTATTTGTCTCCAAAACCAAAATGAAAAAAACAGATAATGATTTGTTTTTTCAGTTTTTGATTTTGTGTTTAAATGAATAAAGGAAAAAACAGATAAAGACTGTTTCTGTGACTTGAACTGTGATGCCGGACTGAACGAGGACTGAACGAGGACTGAACGAGGACTGGACCAGGACTGGACCAGGGCTAAAACAGGACTAAACCATTTCTTTGCATGAAATGTCCCACAGTAAGGCATTAAACATATATTCCTTGCACTTGTTCATTTACAGGCTCAAAAATACCTCAAAAAACAAAACAAAACAAAAGAAAAAAAACGTGAATTTGTACCATATGGACTCAAATGAAACAAAAACACACCTCAAAGTTCTTGTAGAGGCGCACGCAAAGAACATCAATTTAAAAGTGAAAAACTGCATACTGAGACAGCTGATGTCCAAAGGCTTTTTTTTATAATGTTAAATAATGTTTCGGCAAAAAGCCTTCATCAGATCATTCTTCTTGCTTTGGACCAGCAGAAACAAAATGGTTGCCAGCTCAGGTGATCATTAGCCTGAATCATCAGCCGGTTTCACTTTGTGGAAACCATCTGACTAAGATTCGTTCTCTCGACTGTAAGTGTTTTTTTTTTTTTTTATTTAACCAGATGCTGCTATTTGGTTGTGACGTATGTAATGCGCCAAATGTCGTAGGAAGAAGGGGAATAACGTCTTGATAAAATTCACCAAACATTCTCTTTGTTCCCGCTTTAAATCCTCGATCTCGGGAATCGTCGCCAACACAGAATGTCTGTCTTCGTCTACATCCATCTCGACGCTTTGTTTACTGCTGTGCTGTTCCACAAAAGGGACACAGACAAACGCCACGAGTTTGACGTCATGGCTTCACAGCTCTTCTCCGAGGTTCTTGCAACCGTCTAGTGCACAGGTGTCAAACATAAGGCCCGGGGGCCAGATCCGGCCCTCCAAGACTTTTAATGTGGCCCTTGGGTGATTTTCTACTCAAATATTTTAATTATATTTTCTATTAAAATATTGGTCATTTTCTGTGGTGTTTATCACAGCAGCGTCTCCAGCGTCTCTGTACGTGGCCCCTCCCACCAGAGCAGCACAAATGAAGACTTGTCTCTTTCCAAACGCTCTTAAAGGACGATCGTTTTGACTGTTGACCGTGACACCCTCATCAGAAAAATGTCAAACATGAGAAAAGTGGAGCCGAGTGCAGGATTTTACCAAGAAAAATTGACTTATTCCTCTTTACATACAAGTTCATGTTAAAAATTGTGTTGAAATTGAATTTTTCTTAAAGTTTCAGGTTGTTCATAATATTATAAACTTATAATAAGAAAGAGTTCATCAATTAAAAAAGATTTCTGTAATAGATTTGTGTTTCTCTGCACAAATATTTGAACTTATTGTTATTTTTGGGGTTTATATGACATGAGTTTTCTGATCCGGCCCCTTTGAGATCAAAGTCGTTTGGATACGGCCCCCGGACCAAAATGAGTTCGACACCCCTGGTCTAGTGTATTCTGATTCCTGACCTAGTTGCTGGAGACAAATGAAATGAAAAAACGAAATAGAGCGGATGCACTAGGTGGCATCAGCTAAGGTGCTCATATCCTCCTCCAAAAAATGTGAGGTCCCACAGTGAGGTCACCCATTGAGATCAGCTCACTCTATAACACCAAAACAGTTAGATAAAAGGTGCCTCTTGGTCTGTGTTGTTGTTCTCTACCTGTTTCACTCTTGTTGGATAAAAAACTAAAACTCGATGCTGTTTTTCCTTCGAGAGCACCATTTTTATCTCTGTTGAACTTCTCAGTCTCAATCTCTTGAACTTCTTTTGACAGTTTCATTTGCATTTCTTCTTTTGCTTTAAGAACATCCTTAACGTTCTCATCTTAGGCTACGTTTATATGGTCGCGTCTTCACTTTTTATTCCGTGTTTAGCCGAGCATTTTTGGGAGGAAATCTGCGTGCATACGGTGATGCGAAAGTCTGTGGAATTCGATTGCGTATGCATGCCAGGCGGCACAGTGGTGATGTATGTGACGTAAACGCGTACGTGACCTGAGCAGATCTGACCAGAGTTTTGCATCTAGGCAGAGTGTATTGCACTTTTCGATTCTGGAGGGTAGTTTCAGATTTTTGCGATTTTAAGCCCTAAAAACGCTGTCACCGTCTAAACCAAAGGCACTTCTGATAAAATATTTTGTTGGTTCTTAATCTTCACAGATCTGGCCATTAACTTGTGTCCATTGGCATTACCAAGTTCATTTCTATTCTTCATAAACTAGATATTCTGTGCAGGTTCATTTGAATGATCCAGGTAGCCTAGTATAATTTGACACGGTGGAGCTGTGTTACCAAACTTCTCATCTTGTGTTTACCGGGAACAAAGAGATCAGTCGTCCTGTTCTGAGCCCCACTCACTCTCCACTCGTGCACTACAAAGAATCCAGTTAAAAGAACAATTTCACACTCGGAGGTTGGCCGTTTGAGATATCGCTAAACAAAATGGTCGCCTTTTCAAACGAGATGTGATTAAAGCACAAGGTGAGTGTACGGAGCCTTGTTTGAACTGCTCACCTGCTCCAAGGCGTTAGCTTTGTCTCGCAATCACAAACACGCAATGACCATGTCCACACGATTCCACACAGAGCAGTGTAGATCAGATGTAAAATCAATGTCTCTGAGTTCAAGATAAGGAACTTCTGCTACGGATGTCGGCATCACCCACTTACAAGGGACTGAAGTGCACGACTTAGACCCCGTTTACACTAAAACAAATCTGCGTATCAGTGTATCGGAAATGATCTGGGTCCAGACACATCGTTTCTGTGTCCGCAATCAAAGCGTTCCCTGTCCACACATTAACACAAAACCACCTAAAACGCTCGTCACATGATCGGTTGGTGTCACGTCGTCAAGATGTCTCGACGTCATGTGGTAAAAACAAGAAAGTCCGAAGTTGCAGCAGCTGACTTTGAGCAGAGGGAGATGGCAAGTGTAAAAAGTCTTTTCGTGGACCGACATCGAGGTTCAGTTGTTACTTAGCGTAACACTGGATTTTAAGACAAGCACAGCGGCTCAGAGTGACGACTGACTCGTTTATGTGTCTGCAAGTCTTCCCTATCCACACAGTTTTCCAGAAACAAAACTTAAAACCACATGACTCATTTGCCTAAACTAAGCACTCACTCCTTGTGCGCTGATGTGGTTCAGCTTCTGTCGGACTAAAGGACATGACATAACTCAGTGGAATATGAGTGTTCTTTCTGTGACAGAGGGGTGTTCTGCTGATGGTGAGTCTGTTCTGTGTTTCTGTCACGTTGGAGATGATTCATGTTAAACTTTTCAGAGATTCTACGTCTGCAGGTCGTACATGCAGACTGTATATATGAATGGACATATATTCTAGCTTCTTAGTGTTTTGGTGCTGTATTATCTACTTCACGGTGCACAGACCTACATCAGTGTGTCAGCATTTTCAGGCTTCGACACAGTGCCGGATCACATCTGTACTCAAATGAATTCATAGGAGCTGGCGGCACCAGATCGTTCCATCTCTGGAGCCGTTTTCAGTCGGATTAGTGTGGATGAACACTGCATCCACAATGAAAACGACTCAAATACGAACTAGTGTGGACGGGGCCTTAGATCGTTTCATTCACACTCCTGCTTCCACAGCGAACAGAATCGCTGCTACGTGAGAATCTGTTTCTCCTGAGCCTGCCACACAACTGCAGTGGGCTGTTATTATCGTCCCTTTGTTAGATACTACGATCCAGGGCTTCAGCAGCCAGATGGTTTCACTTCACTGTCTGACCTCGATTTCATTCACTCGACGGTAGGCGGGTACTTTTTGGTCGTATGTAATGCGCCGCTAACAGGGATAACTGGTATATTAAGCTTTTCCCAATTCCCGTAGGAAGAAAGGACAATAACGTCTTTCCCCTTGATAAAATTCATCAAACATTCTCTTTATTCCGACTTTAAATCCTCGATCTCGGGAATCGTTGTCAGCACAAAATATATCTTCTCTTTGCTGATTGGCTGGTGCTCGAACTTACACTTCCGGGGTTTTGCGAACCATCTAGTGTATTTCGATTCCTGACCTAGTCGCTGGAGAGAAATGAAATGTATGAATTAATTAGGTGACTCATTCAATCGCTGAGAGTGGTTAAATGCACGAAAATAACATTAGATAATTTTCTCACCTTCCATTGCGTTTATAAACAAACGAATATGACGTTGACATTTTGGAAAACGCTTCCCTTTCTGATCAAAACCTTGACATTACTGGTAGTTTTTCCTACATCAAAAGAAAGAGAAAACGCACACCGAATATCTGATGAAGCTAAAAAAAAAGCCTTCGTCAGATATTTTTCTTGCGTTGGACCACAGCACACAAATATGGGCATATATTTGTGTGCTGTGCTGTATATGGGCACCATATACCCCTTCAATGAACGGGAGGTCCCAAAGTGAGGTCACCCAGTGAGTTCAGCCCATTCTACAACAAGAAACAACAGTTAAGATATTTACATAAAAAACATTTTATAAAATACAGAAATAGTTTAAGTCTATCACAAAAAACATCTGAGATCAAACTCCACATTCAGTCCGTGAGGAGCAAGAGTCTTAAGTTGGTGAATCCAGAAGTGTCTCTTTTTGACAGGAGCATTTCTAGATTCTCACCTCTAGGGGGCAGTTCCACATGTTCAACGCCAATATATCTTAGGATGGTTAAAATCAACAAAATGAGCCGCCACAGGATAGTTCATGTGTTTACATCTGATTGTTCTCCTCTGCTCTGCAATATGCGTTTTTAAAGTCCTGCTTGTTTTACCCACATAGGCTTTACCACAGGGGCAGGTGATCATATAAATCACAGACTTGGTGTTGCAGGTTATATATCCTCAGATCATTACTTCTTTTCCAGTGTGAGGATGCTTAAAACTGTTGCAGCTACACTGACTGCACCCACCACAGCGGTGATTTCCATTAGGAATAGAAGACAATATGATTTGGTCTGATGTGGTCTGATCTGGAGGAAGATAGGAGTGCACAAGCCTATCTCTAAGGTTTCTTCCTCTTTTATACACCACTATAAGGTGCTCTTTAAAAGCCACACCCACAAAAACTTTTGGACATCGACCATCTGAGCTTTTCCTACATCAGGGGTGTCAAACTCATTTTGGTCTGGGGGCCATATTGAACCTACTTTGATCCCAAAGGGGCCGGATCAGAAAACTCATAGCATATAAACCCCAAAAATAGCAATAAGTTCAAATATTTGTGCAGAGAAACACAAATCTATTACACAAATCTTTTTTTTAATTGATGAACTCTTTGCATGCAATTTCAACACAATGTTTTAACATTAACTTGTATGCAAATTGGAACAAGTCCATTTTTCTTGGAAAATCCTGCACTCGGTGTCCACTTTTCTCATTTTTGTCATTTTGCTGATGAGGGTGTCACGATCTACAGTCAAAACAATCGTCCTTTAAGAGCGTTTGGAAAGAGGCAAGTCTTCATTTGTGCAGCTCTGTTGGGAGGGGCCACGCACAGAGGCTCTGGAGACGCAGGTATGCTAAGTGGTGCAGAAAATTACCAATATTTTAATAGAAAATTTAATATAAATATTTTAGTAGAAAATCAGCCGAGGGCCAGATTAAAGGTCTTGGAGGGCCGGATCTGGCCCCCGGGCCTTATGTTTGACACCTGTGTCCTACATAAACACATCTGACCCAATCAGCAACAAAATACTGGTACGTCTCTAGACTTTTATAAGCCTTGATCTGCTCTTTGGTGTAGCTACGGGTTGCAAAGATCAAGTAGTTTGGTATATCCGAAAATTTACTTCTGGCCATGATCCTATCGAGTCTGAGATATTAGAGAAGTTACAATTTCTCTTACGATTTTTTCATATTTCTGGAAGCTGGAAGTGTGATGTAGGCTTGTGGGCGGAGAATGACAGAATGGAACTGCTGACCGGTGGTGGATTTAGTAGAATTGTTATTCACAAAGCCTTCATATTTTGCAGTTCACAGAGCTTTGTGCTGCAAGACTGATCATTGTTGTATTATTGATAAGCCTAGAAGAACTCAGCAGATCTCCGCTAATCTGTGAGCTTTTATTAGTGCAGCGTTTAAGCGAAAACAGAGACGGGGGAACCGCACACCACAGCTGCCGTCATTAAATACACCTTCATCTTTCCTCTTTAAAAGCCCGGGAGGCGTGCTGCTCCTCAGGACAAATAAACCCGACAGCCCAAACACGGGGCATCGTTTCTGTTCTTTCCAAAAGGCGTGGAGCTGTTTAGTCTGTTCAGAGAGTGATTCATAAACCGCCCAGAAACAGTCCAGGAGCCATTTCCTCCGAGCAGCACAGTGATTTCTCACTAATGGCAAATGGTGATTTACTAAAGTGCTTGGTTATTTGGAAAAATAAAGTTATGAGTCAAAATCACGACACAGATTCATGTTTCTACAGTTTCTACAGAGGGACAGTTTACATTTATATTACGTCATACTGACCTTTTTGGACCCTATAAAGTAGATCATCAACATGGTTTAAAGTTCACACATGGATTAGCAAGTTTAAAAGACACTATGGGTAAGGACAAACTTAGTCTCTGTTTAAATGTAAGACTTGTAATGTGGTTTAGTGGCACAGAGACGCCTCTCAAACTGTCACACTGTCTTCGTTCACTCACTCCACACTCTGTACTGGTGAGATGCTGTACCTCTGTAGCCACAGCTGCACTGGGGCAGACTGACAGAAGTGAGGCTGCCAATCTGCACTGAATCGTATCGACTGCTCTAACCACTGAGTCCCCCCTCTTTAGTTTATTTATCTGTGACAAAAACACTACACACTACACAAAGAGCTCACATGTTTGCACCGGTTTTAGCAAAATTGACAAGTTGACGCATGATCACATTAACAGGGTGCGTGACTTTGTTTATTTTTAATTTATTTAATGGTAAAGTATGTTATTTTCTGGAGGTAATAAGTTAAAACCATACTGAATATTCACCATGGAGATAGATAGTGGAGAATATTACAGCCAAAGTAACAACCTTTCCATGAAACTAAGCAGGGGGCAAATAATAAGATAATGCAAATAAATGTTCAGTTCAATTAAAGGTTGTATGGAGGATTTTTTTTTTTGTTTCAAATTGTGAATGAAAGTTTAAAACACCATTAGAGACGCAGCAGCCTTGTAATTATGATGACCAAAAAAAAAAAAAGAATGAAAATTTATCAACTGTGGACGTAATGAGGCCAGATAAACATCAGCCAATAGAAAACGAGGCTGCCTCATTTTCTATTGGCTGTTAGGTTGTCAATCAATCTCCCTACGTTTCTAGTGTAACTGACTCGTCGGCGCGCGGGGATTACGTGGTTTATGCAGCGGTTTTTAGAGGATTTTTCAAACTGTCGCTTCCTCGCAGTTTGCATAAAATTTGTTACGATGGCGGACGAGAATCCAGGAGCAGTTCGCCGCAAAAGAAAGTCAGTTTTTGAGGTCGCTGAAAGAAGAAGAGAAGAAGGGGAAAAGGAGCGAAGACAAACTGAGGTGATTTTTGGAGATTCCTTCCAGCGACGGCGCGACTGAAGCGGACGAAGGAGCTAAAAACTGACGTGACGTAAATTACTTCTAGACAGGAAACTTCAACAGTATTTCTGAACACGCACTGGCTGTAAACAAACGTGATTTCTAGAGTAAAGAGGCGGGAGGAGGTGTTTCTACTGAGGAGCTGTGGAGGAGGAAGGTGGTGTCACGCATGCACAACATTTGTAAAAAGGAGTGTCGCTGTATTTCACTTCCCTTAAAAAATCCTCTATACAACCTTTAATACAAGCAAAAAAATAAAATAAAAAATTGCTAAAACATACTTACTGTATTCATCAGCCAGTTTCAATTTGTGGAAACTGTCTGAACTCGCAGCATTAGGATTCATTCGCTCAACAGTAGGCGGGTACTTTTTTAATTTAACCAATCGCTGCTCTTTGGTCACGCTGTTTTATAATGCGCCAAATCTTGTAGGAAGAAGGACAATAACGTCTTTCCCCTTGATAAAATTCACCAAACCAAATCTCGGGAATCGTTGGCAACACTGAATGTCTGTCGTTTACATCAGGGGTCTCCAAACTTTTTCCTCAGGTGAGCTACTTTTACAAAATGAAAACGCCAGAGAGCTACTAGTTTCAGCGGTCACAAGAAATGGAGTATATTTAAGTGCCACAGTGAGCCTGAAATGAGGTACAGTGAGATACATACACCTAAAACATTATTAGTGTACAAAAATAGGCAACAAAATAATACATGTACAATGGTAACAGGCTTTTCATTTATCAAATTGTACTTATTCAGGACAATAAGGCTACGTTCAGACTGCAGGGCTTAATGCTCAATTCCGATTTTTTTGTGAAATCCGATGTTTTTGCGAGGTCGTTCACATTTGCCAATTAAATGCGACTTGTCTGTGACTTCAGTGTGAACGGTAAACGGCCCGAAAGTGTCCCGCATGCGCACTGGAGACACGATGACGTTAACCCCATGCGTCGACCGCAGCGAGCGTCTCTGTGTTTACGGAAGTTGTCCAAATATGGTCGCGAGCATTGAGCACCTGGCGATTTTACAGTTCCGGTTTCCGCCTGCTTCAGCGCAGAATAGTGACGTTTATCGCTTGTTAATGACGTGTAGGTAATAATAATAGGTATTATGGATGTAATAATAATTAATAATAATAAAAATAGTAATAGTGATGAAAGGTAGTGGAAATAATAGTAGGAATAATAGTGATAATAATAACAGTAATAATAATTAATAAAAAGAAATGCCTTTAGGGTTATGTTTTTTGAGATTGTGACATATGGTGAAAGATGATGAGGGGAACTGATGATGGTGAAAATAAATATTAGTTTGAGTATAGGGACTAATACATTTAAAAAATTATAATTTAAAAAAAAAAAAAAAAAAAAAAAAAAAAAAAGGGAAGGAAGAGAGACAAAAGGAACTTCAATTATAAATTGGCCGCAGTGTATCAATGTTCGGGAGCCTAGCGGTGTATTTATGTTGCACTATCACATTTATATTGTTTTGACTTTGTGTTGGTGTGGGTGGTTGGGGGGAAATGGGGGGGCTTTTTTGTATTTGTTGTGGTGTTGTGGTTGTTGCTTTATGTTTTTGTTTTTATGTTGAATATTGCAATTGTTAAACGTTGATGTTTGTTTTGTTTTTTTTTGAATGTTATGTTCTGCTGTCTTTAATAAAAAAAATAAAATTATTAAAAAAAATAAATAAATAAAATGACGTGTAGGTCGGATGGATGCGCTTTGGCCGTTCAGACTGAAGTCGCGTGTCAAAAGATCAGATATGTATCGGATTTCAGGAGCACATATCCAAGTGGCCTGGGTCGCATTTGAAAAATTCGGATCTGTGCCGTTCAGACTGTCATTAAAAGATCGGATACAGGAACATAGAAGCCAAAAAATCGTATTTGGGTCACTTCAGGCTGCAGTCTGAACGCAGCCTATGTGTACTTCAGAAATCCTTTGGTGAGCTACTTGGGGGTGGAGAGCTTCAGGTTGGAGACTCCTGGTCGACATCCATCTTGACTGCTTTGTTTACTTTATGTTATGAGGTTCTTTTTGCAGATTTAGAGTTTTGATTTCATACCTGACAGTTTCGACTGCTCACTAACGGTCCTCCTCAGAGTCTCGTGATGTTGCTGTGACGTGTCTGGTCAGCTGATTTAAACAGGTTTTGGCGCTGTCTTCCTACCGGTGGAGGCAGGACGACAGCGCCACCTGCAGTCCCACTTCCTCAGGACAGCATCCCAGGTGTGTGAGAGTAAAAAAGCCCCTCGTCCCGGTTTATCGTCGCATGTGCACGTTTCCGTATTTCGATTGCTTCTTTAATCCAGCGACGATGTTTGTTTTCCTCTGTCCCGGTGATGTTTGCTCCGTCCCAGTTCATAACGTGATTCTCTCTTTTACAATGGTCAGAAATGGCCGATTTGACTTGTTCCTGTTCTGCTTTGTGTTTTGTTGCTCGTGTTTCGCCTTCGCTGTTTCCTTCTCGCGTTCTGTTCTATGTTCCATTTTTCGTGGACTGAACTCTCTCCCTGTTTCCCCGATGTGTGTTTTATTGCAGGACATGCAGGGTATTTTGTACATAATGTTACATTTATGCTCCAGTTCTAGTTTGTCTTTTGGGTGGACGAGTAGTTGTCTGAGTTTTCTGTACGGTTCCACTGGTGTGTTGATATTGTGTTTGTTTACTGTTGTACTGGACCATAAAAGGGACCCAGACAGATGAGGTCTACAACTTCCGGGGTTTTTGCAAACCATCTAGTGGATTCTGATTCCTGACCTAGTCGCTGGAGAGAAATGAAACTGAGCGGAGGCACTAGGTGGCGCCAGCTTGGTTAACATACTGTGGCTTTAAAGATACACTGCGTAACATTTCTAGAGGATGGAGGGAGACCTGCTTGTCTCATGGAGATCTTGTTGCTTTGTCTAGAATGTTCCACACTATAGATTAAACCTGTTTATCGAGAGAAAGAAGCAGGTTACAGCATTACACGACATTACAGTTCAGATCTGTGGAGAGTCGTGCCTGTTCACAGACAAAATAGTATTTCTGAGCAGCAGAAACACCCAAAATGAATAAATACATGACGGACATTGCAGGGAAAATAATAATATTGCGTAAAAACAAGCAGCCAGAGCGTCCTCCTGAAAAGTTTAAACATGAGTCTGTGTATTTACGCTCCGGTCTATTTCTCTCCTCACTCCTTTTCTCCTCTTCCTGTTTGTGGTTTTCTGTCTCTCTTGATCCCCCCCCGTTTAATGAGCCCCCTCCCTCCTCCTCTCTCGGTCCACCTCTGGCCCCTGACCACAGCCGACATGCGGCCCCTGGTGCGGGGTCTAATTGCTGGACCGGAGCCTCCGCTGTGGCTCTGCTCTCATTGACTCCCCCCGGCAGCCCCGCTCTCCGCCGCTCCCCTGCACTCCCGAGCCGCTCCCAGAGGACGGGCAGACAAACAAACCCGGGCGGACAATCGATAGAGGAAGCACGAGTTAGCGCCCGGAACACCTCCTGATGAGCTCTGTGCACGACGCTGTGTGTGTGCAGCTCTGCCGCTCATGTGGGGACGTAGGCCCATTAAGAGCGTCACGGGGGTTCACGAAGCATCACACCGCACGGATCCAGAGAAAATAACACCGAGCTGCGATGAAAATAATACAGGTAGAGCGAGCGCAGGTAAAATACAGAATACAGCTTTTATTCGGAAAGGTTTGCCCTGTGTATTTTTCACTAGATCCTGGCCGAGATATTGAACTTGTTGTAAAAGGTGCTGCACTAAAGCCTCACCAGACTCACCTCCTGGACTGTGGTGAAAAGAAATGCTTCCCAATTAGCTGCAGACAGAACACATCGGCCTCATTTAGAGCTGCGATGAGCTGAGTTTACAATATAGTTTCTGTACTGGGGCAACAGTCCAGTGAGGTTCATTTGGTCGTCTGATAATTTATGTTATTGGGTTCTTTTTTCAGACCAAGAGTTGGTTTTCATACCTGACAGGTTAGACTCCTCACTGTGGTCTTCCTCAGAGTCACGTAATGTTACTGTGACGTGTCGCTCAGCTGATTTAAACAGGTTTTGGTGCTGTCTTCCTACTTATGGAGGCAGGACGACAGCGCCATCAAAACATCACACCTGTTAACCTGCGATTATATCAAACCTTTGCGCTGCATACGCCACAGACTGAACCAAGACTAAAACAGGACTAACCCAGGACTGATTCCAGGACTGAAGAGCAGGACTAAACCAGGACTGAACTAGGACAGGAGTAAACCAGGACTAACTGTTGGGGCTTGGAGGTGACCGCAGGAAAAAGGACTGATGGAGAGCTCTGCATCTCACGGAGGTAAATGCGGCAATTGCCTGATCGCACTTTGCGGACAAACTGCTCAGGGTTCTCTTTCTTAAGTCCAAGATTAGTCCTGGTTTAAACCTGGTTTAGACCTGGTTTAGTTCTGGTTTAGTCCTGACCCACCTGTGTGTAATTACTACCCGCCCGTAATACGCAATACAGGTTCATACGCTGTAAAACAAAACATGCAAAATTGCAAAAAATGTGGTCAGATAATTTATGTTATCAGGTTCTTTTTTTCAGACCAAGAGTTTGTTTTCATACCTGACAGTTTCGACTGCTCCCTGCGCTCTTCCTCAGAGCGATTACGTGCTGTTTTTGTTTGAGTTCTTCTCTCAAACTGAAAACATTGTTCCACTTTGTGATGTCATGTGGTAATACAAGAAGTGCCCCACTGTGTTTTTAAAATCCATACACCTTCA
>NW_026570971.1:4114151-4304151 GCF_026225935.1 Boleophthalmus pectinirostris | reverse complement strand
TGGATTGTGTCCTGTATTGTGTGTGTTTATACCAAAAGATTTTTTGTGTTGTTTTCTGTAAATAGTTCTGCTGTCTTATATCCTGTTGTATATGTTAATAGGGTTTTGGCAAAACAAGTGTCAAACTTCAGCCTAAACCCCTTCGGTCTGTAGAAAAACTTTAGTGATACACATAAACTGCATAATTTTTTGTGTTAAATCATTGTAATATGATGTATGATTATGTTAACTGACCAAAGAAAATTAACTAACTATATGTTTTATACGTGCAAACAGTGTTGGGAAGGTGACTTTTAAAATGTAATCCCCTACAGATTACATACACCAAAATGTAGTTTGTAACATAATCCATTAAATTACTTAAAGTGAGTAATGTAATCTGAATACTTTGGATTACTTGATATTGTCATGCTTTTTAAAACTACATGAATGAACCAACCACGTCCTGAAGATTCTTGTTTGTTCTTGTCAAATTGTCTGTTGAGCCCAAGTCTCCATGAACAGACTTTTATTTTACTGTAGAGAAGCAAAGACGAGGATCTGAACATGAGCTGTTTTATCTGCTAATAGACAATAAAAAGTCCAGTCTTTCCTTATGTATATTAAAAATATTATTGATAGAGAAATGTTTTCTATATGAGATCACTGCTGCTTTAAATTATGTTCACCCTGTCATATTGTTTAGACCTGGTTTACTCCTAGTTTTGTCCTGTTTAGTCCTGCTTTTAAACCTGGTTTAGACCTGGTTTAGTCCTGGTTTTAGACCTGGTTTAGTCCTGGTTTAGACCTGGTTTAGTCCTGGTTTAGTCCTGGTTTAGACCTGGTTTAGTCCTGGTTTAGTCCTGGTTTAGACCTGGTTTAGACCTGGTTTAGTCCTGGTTTAGACTGGTTTAGTCCTGGTTTAGTCCTGGTTTAGACCTGGTTTAGTCTGGTTTAGACCTGGTTTAGTCCTGGTTTAGTCCTGGTTTAGACCTGGTTTAGTCCTGGTTTAGTCCTGGTTTAGACCTGGTTTAGTCCTGGTTTAGACCTGGTTTAGACCTGGTTTAGTCCTGGTTTAGTCCTGGTTTAGTCCTGGTTTAGACCTGGTTTAGTCCTGGTTTAGACCTGGTTTAGTGGTTTAGTCCTGGTTTAGTCCTGGTTTAGACCTGGTTTAGTCCTGGTTTAGACCTGGTTTAGACCTGGTTTAGTCCTGGTTTAGTCCTGGTTTAGACCTGGTTTTAGTCCTGGTTTAGACCTGGTTTAGACCTGGTTTAGTCCTGGTTTTGGTCCTGGTTTTAGTCCTAGTTTAGCCCAAAATGTAGAAACAGGAAAATACTTCTGTGTAATCCATGTATTTCAACGAAGTAACTGTAATCCAATTACCACTCACTGAAACAGTAACTGTAACTGAATACAGTTACTCATCATTTGTACTCTGATTACATAACTCCGGTACATGTAATCTGTTACTCCCCAACACTGCGTGCAAAATAAATAAATAAATACAAATATTTAAAAAAGATCAGGCCTACAATCGACCAAGTCCTTCATGAATCTTCCATAAGACGGTCGGTGGCTTCGTGCACTGACAGTTTCCAGTATAACACGCCATCTTGTAACCCCCACCCCCTCCTCTCTTGTGTTCCCCGTTCCCTCCGCCTCGCCCTCCCCCCGCCCCGTCCCCTCCGACCGTCTCCACCAAAGCTCGCTCAAAGGTCAAGGTTGGCTCCACAAATTGCCTCGCGGCTATCGGCCTCATCCCCGCTTCTCGCCATCTTTCTTTCCGTCTCCTTCTTCTTCTTCTCCTCCTCGCGTGTTTTGCTCTCGGGGAGGCGAGGGTTTGGCGGCGGCGGAGGGAGGGGGCGGGGCCTGCGTGTCCTGTTTGAAGCCGGGTGACATTTCGGACTGACCCGGCGGGAGCGAGGGAGGGCTGAGGGGGGGCCGCTACTTCGGGGTGAGGGTGGCGGGTAAATATCAAACTTCCAAACGTGTGCGGCTCTGGAGGGTCCGGCGTCCGGCGTCAGGCGTCCGGCGGCGATGGGGCCCGTTTGTGTGCACACATATTTCACACCCGGATGAGAAGTTTCCAGGGGCCCCGGCGCTAAGGTCAGTCGGCAAAAGTACTGAAAATGAAACTCGAATCGATACTGAAAGTACTATTGAAATTTGATATTGATTCGGGACAGAAATGAACCTTACCTGAATTTGTTATGAGGCTCTTTTTTAAGTTTGTTTTCATTCCTGACAGTTTTGCTCCCTGCGGTCTTCCTCAGAGTCGGGTGATGTTGCTGTGACGTGTCGCTCAGATGATTTAAACAGCACAAAGCAGAACAAGAACAACTCAAATCGGCCGTTTCTGACACTGTCAAAGAGAGAGGCACATTATGGACTGGGACGGAGCAAACATCACTGGGACAGAGGAAAACAAACATCGTCGCTGGATTAAAGAGGCAATCGAAATAATGGTGGATGTTTTAGTATTGGGTGTTGCTCTTTCTGTTGTCCAGGTGAGAAGTGTTGAAAGCCACGCTACTCTTTGTCTAATCCTTTCTCTCACAGGAAGGCTATAGCTACCTTTGGGTTTGCCTTTTACATGTCTGCTGTTTATGTCACATGTTAAGTGTTTCATCATCTTCACGTCTACTCAAATGCTCATGGAGGTGTTACATTTCAAAGCTAAGGGCAAGGCAAGTTTATTTGTACAGCACAATTCGTACACAAAGTAATTCAAAGTGCTTTACAGAATAAGAAATACATTAAAATCATAATAAAAACAAATCAAAACATAAATAATCATGAAGATTAAAATTAAAAAAGAGAGATATAAATTGGAGAGAAGAGTGCGGAATGAAAACCTTTCAGTTATTTGCACAGTTAAACAGAAATGTTTTGAGTCTGGATTTAAACAGCGTCACAGAAGAGTCTGTCTCACATGTTCAGACTGTTCCAGGTTTTAGCTGCATGAACCTGAAACTCTGACTCCCCTTGTTTAGTCGTGACTCTGGGCACCAGCAGGAGTTGGTCCCTGAGCTCCTCAGAGTGTGAGATGTTCATATGACACTAACATGTCACAGATGGACTTTGGTGCTCGGCCATGGAGACACTTGTACAAACAGAGCTGCTTTAAAGTCTCTGAGCCACAGGAGCCAGTGCAGAGACCTGAGACCAGGACTTATGTGCTCGTACTTCCTAGTTCGAGTCAGGACCCGAGCTGCAGCTTTCTGGATGTTCTGGATGTTCTGGATGTTCTGGATGTTCTGGATGTTCTGGATGTTCTGCAGCGTCTCACAGCTCGTTTGGAGAGAACAGTGAGCAGAACATTACAGTATCTAACCTACTGGAGACAAACGCAAGTTTCTCCAAGTCTGATTTAGACAGTAAACCTTTGATTTTTGCTATGTTTTTTGGATGGTAAAAGGCTGCAGATGTTATTGATTTGATGTGGCTGTTAAAGTTCAAGTCTGAGTCCATTATTACCCCGAGATTTCTTGCCTGATTTGAAGGTTTGCCTGATTTGAAGCTAAGAAAGTCAAATGGCCAGACTGAGGGCCTGTCCACACGACATTTTTTGGTCAAAACAGTGAAGTTTTTATTAATTTTGGCCTTTCGTCCACACAGAGCTGGCGTTTTGGGTGTCGGTGAAAACTGTGTTTTTTGAGAACAGGTTCCAGAGTGGAGAAATCTGAGAAAGCCAGCGTTGTGTTGTCGTGTGGACAAGCAAACCACAGCTTTTGGAAAACGATGACGTTACGACCTTGTCATTGCCAGGGTCCGATGCAGCGAAGACAGCAGCTCTCGAACTGGCCTCTGCAGACGACCAGAGCCGCTCCTGTCACCCAACAGCTAATGCTCACAACACGCACACAGATCAATAACAAAGATCACGCACAAGTAATTACACCGTTGGATTTTGATACCGAGTTATTCTAATAATTCTCATCCAAAACTTATGACTAAAAACGAAAACTTACGTATGAATCGTGGGGATTCGTGGTCCAGCCCTGCTGTGGTTCAGGTCATACCTGACTGATAGACATTTCTGTGTTGGTGTTGGTGATTATGTTTCCTCCTCTACTCCCCTGTCATACGGGGTTCCCCAGGGATCAATTCTAGGGCCTCTGCTTTTTTCCCTTTATATGCTCCTCTGGGCTCCATTCTGAGGAAACATGGCGTCTCTTTCCACTGTTATGCAGATGACAGTCAAATCTATCTGCGATTAAAGAGACATAAGACATAGCAGGCTGCCAAACCACTTCCAGACTGCATTAGTGACATAAAATCTTGGATGTCACGATTTTTTTTGCATCTAAATCAGGAAAAATCTGAGGTTATGGTTTTTGGCCCTAGCTCCCTAAATTCTTCTTTTTCTGTGGACCTGGATTCATTAAATCATTTAGTGAAGCCAGTTGTTACAAATTTAGGGGTCAAAATTGATCACCAAATTAGTGCTGTTGTAAAAGCTAGTTTTTTCCAGCTAAGACAACTGGCCAAAATTAAGCCTATTTTGTCAATGCAACATTTAGAAACTGTCATACATGCGTTTGTGACGACTAGGTTGGATCACTGTAATGTACCTTATGTTGGTGTCAACCAAAATGCACTTTCCCAGTTGCAACGGGTCCAAAACTCAGCGGCTCGACTTTTAACTGGAACCCGGAAACATGAGAGAATCTCACCTGTTTTAGCTTCACTTCATTGGCTTCCAGTGTCTTTTAGAGTCGATTTTAAAATTCTTTTATTCACTTTTAAGTGTTTGCAAGGCCTAGCGCCCTCCTACCTCACTGACATGATCCACCCTTATGTCCCCGTCTCGCAGTCTCAGGTCTGCAGACCAACTCCAGCTCGCCGTCCAAAAAACTAAACGTAAACTTCGTGGGGACCGTGCGTTTTCTGTTTCTGCCCCTCGGCTGTGGAACCAGTTGCCATTAGAGATTAGAGGCCGAGTCTGTACCTGTTTTTAAATCACTCTTAAAAACGACGGTATCGTATACGATACGGCGGACATGTTTACATAACCGTTAACTTTTAACCATAAAAGATAGAGACTTTTTTTTTTTTTTTAATGAGCATTTTTCCGGCATCATCCTACGTCACACGCACGCTGCGTGGTGACGTATGAAAACAGGTGTCCAATAGGAACTTCGCTCTTCGGCGCGTGACGCACTCCAACCATTTTCATTGGCCCAAACTTTGCCAAAGATTGTTGTAAGTCAAGATATTTACTCCTCTGAGTGTCTGTGCTCATAGTTTGATAAAGCAGACCTAAGTACCATTATTTCTCAAGTAAATGGCAAATTACGCATCTCGGTGTGCGTATTGCGCATCCCTTACTATTTTATTTGAAAAGTTTTTTTTACTTGCAAATGATACATAATACACCCAACAGGACGTAAACAGCCTAGTGCCGAGCAATGAATCGTGCGCGCGGGTGTGAGCAGGTGCGCGCAGATGCGCGCTTACACACATTCGTGTGCCAAGGCATTTTTGTTTTGCGCACAGAGGATAAAGAGCTTCTATCAGAAGAAAGAAAGAAAGAAAGAAAGAACGAACGAACAGAAATGGCACGCAAAGCGTACTTTCCTTGTGGAGGCAGTGGCGATGGTAACGGAGCCTGGCAGTGACGCCGAGTCCGATGTGGACACTTTTTATACAGATGAAGAGTTGGATTACCTGGAGGGTCTGGACCCTATTGAAGAGTAAGTAGCAAATATTTCATAGTTATTTAGAGCAAATTCATGCAACACTTGTAGTAAACGGGCGTAAATACATAATAGTAGCATGCGTAATGCCTATTTACGCATTGTTTGGATACAGTTTTATTTGATGCGTGAGGGGTATAATCATTTAGTGGGGGATGAGATTGTGAACTTCAGACAACTGTTTACCTGTGTTGCACTAGACTTATGACATGTATGTTGTTGTTTGTAATAACGAGCTACAAACTACATGTGTAAAGTGGATGAAGTGGTTTGGGAGTGTGGATGTCCTAATTAGTGAGGTCATAATCTGTTGACACCATTTGGTGGGGGATGGGGTTGTGCATTGTGTTTGCCCCTGCTGCACTAGACTTAGACTTGTTGTAGTCCATATGTAATACACAAGTTTTACAAACTAACATTTTTCTTTTCTTTTGTTTAGTGCTGAGTCAGAGGATGTTCCTCAGGCTCCTCCAGATTCCCCTGTGCCATTCACTTCAGGTGTCTCCCCAGCTTCATCAGTGTCTACAACCCCAGCCACCCGTCCAGAACCATCAACACCTTCAACACCTACGATCTCCTCTGAGAGCAGGAGGAGGGGCAGGGATGGAGGGCATGGAAGATCCAGATCTCCACTCCTCAGTACTTCATCTTGATCACCACACTTACTAACCACCACACCAGGAAGACCGCAGCAGGCAAGGATCATATGGGAGGCTGTCATGTGTGCACTGCTGACAAACACAGGGGAAGAGGCAGTGTACTGCATGGAAATGCAAGGCCTGTGATGTGGCACTATGCCTGGTGCCTGATAGGAACTGCTTCCATGATTGGCACTAGTGAAGGACTTGGACGAGTGCACTTTTTTTTGTTTTGAGGGCAAAAATGACATTTTTAGAATACCTACAAACTTCATATTTTGCACTTTTGTAGCTAAGACCCTAAACTAAGTATTTATTATGTCAAAAAGTTGTTTATACATGTTTGCTGTGTGTTTTGAATAAAGGAGTGTGAATATTATTTTCCTTTTTTTTTTTCCTTGTATTTCTAGTGCTATAGCTTTTATTACAGCCATATGACAAAACTACAGCACTCAGATTGTGAAAAAACAGTTGTACTGAAAAAAAGGATGTATAGCACTTCATTAGGGGATAAAAGGGGGAGTTTTAATAGCAAAATTAGGAAAAAAATCCAGGTGAGGACAAATGTACCAAAAATGCCTTAGGTCTGGAAGGGTTAAAAACGTACCTTTGTTCACTGGCTTTTAATAGGTGACATGTATATTTCTTGTCGAGTATTTTATTGTTTTTATGTTTTTAGTAGTTGTATTGTATGTGTATCATATATTTTCTTCTATTGTCTGCCGTGTGTTTGTGTACAGCACTTTGGCGTACTGTAAAGATTTGAAAGTGTGTATAAATAAAGTTGGTATGGTATGTTTAACTTTTGCAAAACAAAACCGCTTTATTTCTGGGACAACCGACTGCATGTGAATGTGCTGGTATTGTTGTAATTGTTGATTAGCCGAACATAACTGAACGCTACAATGACATGGAGATGAAGAAACCTGGGACGTTCTCTCATTTTTCCCAGATTTTGTCAGATTTACAAACAGATTTACGAACAGAGCCCGTCGAACGTCTTCCTGCTTTGTGACGTAAACATGAATAGAGCCTACGGGAGTCTGTATCTGTGTTGTACTTTGTAATTTTACATCCAAACACATGTTTTATATTTACCCGACTGTCCGTTACATGCTGCAGGTATCTGAGTATGTACAGACTTCTCCACATGTGTTATTTTGATCTGGCAGATTAAAACCACAAGACCACAATCATACTTCTGGGGTTTAGAAGCTTTTTTAAAAAATCTGTCAAACTGGACAAGACCAGATATCCGTTTTTCCCGAGCATGTAAATACAGTGAGTGTATCAGCTGTTGTCCAGAGACTGCACAGGTCCAGCTGATGATGTAATGTCGGTTGCGGGATGTGCAACACTCTTGAGCAGCTTTGAAACTTCTTACCTTTTCATACAGAGAAAAAATGAACAGTTTGCTTCTTAAAAAATTGCCTACATCACTGGCATTTGCTTGAAACAACACAATAAGTCGCTCAAAATCTGTTCACAATTCTGTTCCTTCTAGAGATGCGCAGATGGGCTATTTTTTCATCCGCAACCGCGACACAAAACTCATCATCCGCCCGCTGTCCATTTTGCACCGAAGGTTTTCAAAACCGCACCCGCCGCCATCCGCCGATTGATTTTAGATTTTAGCACAATCATACAGCAAACAAACTAAGAAGCCTCGATAAAAATGCAAACTATAGCTCATTCATTCGAAAATTCGGCTCAGCATGTATGTTCGCATTCTTAATTGTCCGTAACAACCCCAGACTTACCTGGTTTTCTTGCGCAGCTAATTAACTGACAACGTTTTTCAACTAGGTTATTTTTGAACCTTCTTGCCTTCGTGTTGGATGTTGTTACATTCTGAACATTCTGCCATTGCCCGATGTTATTTCAAAGTCATAGCCTCACTCCATCGGTCTTTCTTTAAGTTTTAAATACCCCGAGTGGCAGTCTACGCTATAATGTCTGCGTGTTTTAAAATATATCTGATATTGAAACTAAACAAAAAAATGCATAACTAAATAAATATGGCCCTATAGCCACTTACGTGTTGGCAAACAGCTGAAATAAATTAGAAATAATAAAATAAACTGCATATAATATGTGCCTCGTAAACCTTAGGCATCAATAACCCGACACAACCTGAACCTTCAGAACATAAAAACGAGGTCAAATGGGCTGATTAAGGACATGACGTACACTTCATACTACAAGCATAGACAATGACACTCGTCTTTTCAGATGTAGGTAACAATACTAACAATAACTTTTTTTTTTTTTTTTTTTTTTTTTTTTAGTAGTTAAACCGCCACCCGCCCGAATTTAATTAAAATATAATTTTTCGTCACGTCATCCGCCCGACCCGCGGATTAACCGCGGATACCGCGGTTGTAACCGCAATCCGCGCATCTCTAGTTCCTTCACGTCACACTTGGTGGTAAACTCGGTGGGTGAAGTGTCTTGCCTAAGGACAAACTAAGCCCGGTCCTGTTTATCCTCTGAGGTCTGATCAGATGAGACGTTCTCAAAGTGCAACGGCCACAAATAAGAACATTTCTCCACACACTGGCGTTCGTTTGTCCGATTTCAACTTCATTATCGCTGTGAAACCAGTAGAACAATCGATGACCTTCAAGTCATTTTAACAAGACTATTACAAACATGAGCAGGACGACCCCGTGACCTCTGACCTCTGGCACAGGCGCAGTGGGCTGGGGGCGCAGCAGCTGATGGTTCTGTAAACAGTGTAACAGGAGACAGAGGACAGAGGGGCTTATTTAAAGGACGGAGGAGCAAACAGAGAACTATAATCAGATCTGAAAGGTGAACATAAAATGGCGTTATATTGTTGTTCACTGGCGCATGGACCAAAAAATTATTTTCTCTTCTGCATTTACTTCCTTAATATGTTCGAGCTTGTCCCCCCTTGTGACGTCTGGTCCAGTCAGAGCGAGAGCGGCGTCTTACAGAAAATAGAAAAGAATCGCTCCAAAATCCGACCTTTGTAAAAGCCGGATGCCCTGTCAGCCAAACATGGGCAGTTTGAATTCCCAAAATGCATTGCGCTCTGTGGGAGAATTCTTTCTGGGCCCAAGTTCCCCGAGCTGCAGTACCTGGGGCGGCCACTAGTCAGTCTCGAGCCGGGACAGAGGGGGAGGGGCTTATCCAGTTTTTATTATAGATCCATGGGAGCAGAGGGGCGGGGCCTGTTTAAAGGACAGAGGAACAAAAAGGTCCCATCACAACCTGTGTGGTCAGAGCCGTAACCTGCAGAGGACACATCCAAATCCAAGTCTCATGTGAAAGCTCAGAACCTCCAGAATTCACTCCCTGAGCTGCAGAGGCTGCACTAGCACTGACTCATGAGTGGCTGCAGTTAAAGCCCAACTTTGTCCACTGTTAGAGAATACTATGATAGAAATGTATTTCTTTGATTAAAGTCTCATTAAGTGTTACTCATTTATATGTAATTCTTTCACTAAAGTTTAATCATTTAAAGGGTGAATCATTTAAATATTAATCATGTGTAATCAACATTGCTTTGGGTCTGTTTTGGTTCAGGAAATACAGGACATGATACCAGCAGCAGATATGAATGACTGTCAACTGACAGATTAAGCTAATCTACTATGGGCGCCAACAATTCTGGGTTTGTCCCATCTTATGTTAAAATAAAGGCCTTGGGGAACTACTAAATTGTCTATCTTTGGGATATGTAATCAAATGTGAAATGGGAGGATGGTTCAGTTCAATCAATCAATCAATCAATCAAACTTTATTTATAAAGCACTTTTCATACAAAAATGTAACACAAAGTGCTTTACACAGATTAAAAACAATCCCACATTTCCCACATTTCCACCCACCCACCCACTAACCCAACCCCCAACTCGACACGACCAAACATCACAGACACCCAAACCCCCAAACCCCCCCCCCCCACACACACACACACACATTAACCTGCTAAAATACATAAAACGACACATAGTAAAATTGAGGCTGAATACAGGCGAACCAGTTGAGAAGCACATCAGAGGAGCCGTCTACATCAGGAGCAGAAGAGCGTCCACCACCACCAGGCCACCACAGGAGCCGTCCACCACCACAGGAACCACCACAGGAGCAGAGAGATCCACCACCACCAGGATGGACCCAAAAACAGCCGACCTCTGCTCCTGATGCAGAGGCTCCTACAGAGGAAACACTGCATATCCTAAAAATAAGTCTAAAATAAATAAATATAAATTAAAATGTGTATAGTAGAAACAAGTAATAATAATATTTCATTCAAAAGCTAAGCTAAAAAGGTGGGTCTTGAGCCTGCTCTTAAAAACATGAACGTTCTCTGCAGCCCTGAGCTCCTCCGGCTGCAGTTCATAGACGAGGGCCACAGTACTGAAAAGGCCTCCTCTCCGGAGTGTGTGTCCTGACTTTGGAATGACCAGGAGCTGCTGCCGGAGGAGCGCAGGGTCCGCGAGGGTTCGTAAGGTAAAAGCAGTTCTGAAAGATAAGAAGGCCAAGACCATTAAGACATTAAAAACAGTAAAAGAACTAAAATCGATCAGTTGACGATTGTTAGTTATAACATGTGAAATGTATGTCATCAAGTGCTTAACATGATTTTCAATAAAAGTGTGACTTGGAGAGTTGTTGAGCAGAGTCGGTCAGGGAGCTGACAGACAGTGTTCACGACTCTCCTTGCGCAGTAGGTTCCACTAATAAATAACTAATGGTTTATGTTTTTTAGGCGTCTAACTGTCCCCAAAGGCTTTTAAAATCGTCTCAATTTCTTGTGGCCGCTAAAATTAGTAGCTCTGCCATTTTTTTTTTTTTGTAAAGGAGCTCACAGGAGGAAAAAGGCTGGAGATCCCTGGATTAAAGTCTAATTTGAGCAACAGAGGTTCAGACAGAACCGTGTCTACAGCAGGGGTGGGCAATTAAGTTTTTTTCCATGGGGCCACATGAAAAACAGAAAATACCGTTGTTAGAAAGGCAGTAGGTTTGTAGGGAGCGCCCACTAGAGGTGCTGTGAGTTAATACATGCTTTATTTCAGAGCGCACGGAACCGCTGTCTTAATTAGTTCACGAGGTTTGGGCGTAGACACCTGTCGTCAGCTCAAGTTGTGCGTTTATGGCATTCGGGGCTGTATGGACGTTTGTTATTGTTTTACTCACATCAGCAGTGTTGGGGAGTAACAGATTACATGTACCGGGATTACGTAATCAGAGTACAAATTATGAGTAACTGTATTCAGTTACAGTTACTGTTTCAGTGAGTGGTAATTGGATTACAGTTACTTCGTTGAAATAAATGGATTACATGGCGGTATTTTTCCGGTTTTCACATTTTGGGCTAAACCAGGACTAAAAGCAGGACTAAACCAAGACTAAACCAGGACTAAACCAGGTCTAAAACCAGGACTAAACCAGTATTAAACCAGGTCTAAAAGATGGACTAAACCAGGTCTAAAAGCAGGACTAATGCAGGACTAAAACCAGGTCTAAAACCAGGACTAAACCAGAACTAAATCAGGACTAAATCAGGACTAAACCAGGTCTAAACCAGGTCTAAACAATATGACACCTAACAGTAGAGTGAACATAATTTAAGGCAGCAGTGTCTCATATAGAAATCATTTCTCTATTAATAATATTTTTTATATGCTTAAGTAAAGACTGGGCTTTTTATTTTCTTTTAGAAGACAATTATGTTATGATTTCCTGGTCTTTGCTTCTCTACAGTAAACAGTTGCTAATTCATGGAGACTTGGGCTCAACAGAGAATTTGAAGAAAACAAGAATTTTCAGGACGTGGTTGGTACATTCATGTAGTTTTAAAAAGCATAACAATATCAAGTAATCCAAAGTAATCAGATTACGTTACTCACCTTTAAGTAATTTAATGGATTACGTTACAAACTACATTTTTGGGTATGTAATCTGTAATCTGTAAGGGAATACATTTTAAAAGTCACCTTCCCAACACTGCACGTCAGGATGTGTTGTTCATGTATTATGTCTTTATTCTGTGCTTCTTAATTAGTCCGTCCATGTTTACTATTTATATTTGTTATATGTTGAGCAGTACACCTTTTACTTTATCACTGTAGTAGAGTAACTTAATTTGTTTATTCTTTTTCTTTATAGACCACACGACCAATAATGTTCTGCGATGTTGCCTGAGCTTCATTAAACCTCCTAAATTCACCATCTGCATCCCGTCTCCTGTGTCCAGGGCGAACATCACAATCTGAGCTAACACCTACACAGTCCTTAAGCCTTAAGAGTGATAATACTCTTCGATAACTGCGGAGGGCCAAAATACTTAACTCAATTCTGCATAATATGAATTGCATTTCTTCATAAAAATCAGTAAATATCGTTGTTTTGACGAGCTGCTCAGACTGGTAAGAGTTTATGTTCTGACTAAGCAACGAAAAAGTGAGGCTGCTTTACAAAAAAATGTCATTTTTTAGTCCAGGCATGAGGTAAAATGATAAAATATGTTTATTTTGTAATTCCAAAGTCAACTAAAGGTCCATATGTGGCTCTGGAGCTGGACAATGCCTCAGATCTGGTCGACAGCGATCATCACACCCGCAGGGAATGTTGTTGACATCAGCTGCAAAGTATCAACTGACAATTACTCTTTTTTTTTTTTTCGTTTCACACATGTAGCTCTAAATACAGTTGTTCAAATAAGTGTGTCCAGCAAGTGTGTTCAGGAGGAGCGAGCAGACGTGAGCGAGGCATTTGTGATGGAGCCATTTGCGGGTCAGCTGCTCTGTCCACTGTTCACCGCCGGCTTTCAACTTCAGTCTGTCTCTCCTCCTCTCCCTCATCTCGCTTTTCTCCCTTTCCTCTCCCCTGTCGCCCCTTTCCCTTCTCCTGTCTCCCACTCTTTCCTAACCCCATCTCTGCTCTTCCTCTCTCCCCTTTTTCCCTCTCGTCTTTCTCCTCTTCTCTCCACATTCCCGCTCTCCTCTTCCCGGTCCCGGCACACTTCAAAGTCCGTCCCAAACCCCCGCTCCCCCCCTCAGCTGTAAACAGGTGTTAACACGTCTGACCACAAGTGTCCCACGCATGCCGCCGCCGCTGTGCCCTGCTCTCCGTCGCAGCTGCCCGCCCGAGCGCCCACGGGAGGAAGAGGAGGGGCTGTTTACGGCATGAGAGCTGTCCATGGCTCCGGCGGGGCTCAGGCTGCGGAATATTGCTCAAATCCAAGGGCAAACAAAGAGAAGGGAGCGTGAGCGAGCGTTCGGTCAGCTGAGTGGAGTGTCCAGTCCGCGCTCGCCGTGAACTGGTCCGAACTGGATCAGGAAAGTAAATGTTAGAAGCTTTTGAAGTGGGCGGTAATAACGGGCTCATGTCATTTAAAGGGGATTGTGATGATGTTTGCAGAGATTTCATAAACAGTCTTAGTCACCTCGAGAAAAAAACTGGTCTTAAAGCGCTGAACCTGATAATTACTGCTTTAAACACATGAAAAACAGAACTAGCTCATTTTAAATGGTTTGCAGAAAGCATTTACAGATTGAAGAGAAAAAATGAAAATGTGCTAAGTAAACCTGTGTATTTATCAAGTCTTTTCTCACCCATTAGCCCGGCGCACAGCTTTGATTGGGCACTATAGCTTTAAAAATTGTTTCAGTTTCAATTTGGTGCCACAACAAACCAAATGAACCAAATGAAAACAGAATAACCTCATCGTCTCGGGTGGTTCTATAACGCAAATACGTGGACAAAAGTTCAGAAATAACAAAGCAGAAAGTGAGTTTGGCTGTTGGCCGGAGGGAAATCTGTAACTTGTCAGTTGAGTGATGTTTGGGGTTTTTTGATTTAGATTGTACAAATATGAGACACGTGGTGTTATGACAGCACATATAAACAACACTGGACCTGGTTAGTGTTTAGTAGTTGTTGAGTAGTGATACCAGGTGTCACAGGGGGGAAGGGGGTAGCAGGGCTTATGGTGCAGATTAACAGCATCACTTCCATCAGTCTGACCCAGGGCAGCTGTGGCTATAAGAGCATCTTACACCACTGAGTGTGAAGTGAATGAACAACACACAAAACTGTACTGTGACTGTGAGCAGTGTTATTATTGTGTTATTATTGTGCTGTTATTTTGTTGTTATTGTGTTATTATTGTGTTATTATTGTGTTATTATTGTGTTATTATTGTGTTGTTATTGTGTTATTATTGTGCTGTTATTTTGTTGTTATTGTGTTATTATTGTGTTGTTATTGTGTTATTGTGTTTTTATTGTGTTATTATTGTGTTGTTATTGTGTTATTATTGTGTTATTATTGTGTTGTTATTGTGTTATTATTGTGTTATTATTGTGTTATTATTGTGTTATTATTGTGTTATTATCGTTACCTCTGAGTGACGTCTGTGTTGTGCTGCAGTTTTCTCTGCTTCATATCCACAAAACACTGTTCTGTTTCCACATGTTCCTCTGCACACGTCCACAGAGACACAACCTGAAGGTCATCGCTCCATCAGCCCCTCGCCCCTCAGGAGGAAGTCTCCCAGCCCCTCTACTACTATAGTACTGTATGCTACTACTGTGGTACTGTAGTACTGTGGTATTGTAGTACTCTGGTACACTGTCTCTGCAGATGAGCTGTGGCCCTATAATCACCAGTCTAATGTAAATGTAAATGTGAGTCTGAGGAGAATCACAGGGGCTGATGTTCTGCCAGGATTAGCCCAGCACCTGCTCTGTGAGGCTGGGAGAGGTGACACCAGCCCGCAGATCCGGCCCGTAATCCCCCATCTCATCTCCAACATCAGGGGGAGAGCGGCGCCATGGCAACCCCCACCGTGTGTGAGGCTGAAGAGGCGTTTTCATACGTCCAGAAACAAAGACGTCAGCCGTGTTTCATAAAACCGTGTTTCAGACGACGTCACGACAGATCACAGGACAGTCAAGTTTAATACAGACAAACACTGTCCAAATACAGATCTGTGTTCTACTACAGGGAGTTCTTGGCTCTAGTCACTAATAGAAATGATCAGATTCAACATTTGTGAATTTACCTTTTGGAGATTTCATGACAATGTGACGATCAGTAGGAAAAACTGATCATCAATAATATTATGACAACTGTTAAACAACACATTGGTGTCCAGATTGCCATAATATTACTCTGCATCAGACCAAAACAAACTCGTATTGCCCATCTCCAGTTTAAACACACACTTTTTTTCATGGTTTGGGTGTTTCCTGCGACTTATATCCAGTACGACTTATGTGTTAAAATTTTGAGACTGAAGCCGCGAGAGGCTCTAGGCTCGTGTGTCAGTACATAGTCCTACTATTACTCCTGTACCACTGTCACTTCACTCTCTACATGCCTCCTGTAGATAAAGCCACTGTCCTGCTGCAAATAGTGAAATATTCAGCTGAAAACGGTAATCGAGCGGCAGCAAGAAAGTTTGGAGTGAGCAAGAATCTTGTGATTGACTGGCAGAAAGCAGGATGGAGAACACAGCTTCACGGAAACCGGAACTTTGATGCTGAGTCTGACGACAGCGACACAGAAGAGGAAGCGACGCTCCATTTACCTCATGGATCTACGATTTACTTTTGGCGGTCGCGGCAGAAGTGACACCGAGGATGAAGAATTCAATGGATTTAGTGATTTGGAGTGAGACCGTGAGTTTGATAAACTTATGTTCTATTGTTTATGAAATAATCATCTGAATAACTGTTAATATGTTACATTAACATATTAACGTTCAGTCTGTTGTTCTCTGTTCTGTTGTTACTATAACTTGCCTTTCAAGATGAAATGTCAGTTCCTGGTCTCTGATTTCCCCAAAAAGTGCGACTTATAGTCTGGTGCGAACCCACTGTATTTTCCGGGCTATTAAGCCTCTAAATCCATCAAAAAACGACTGCGCGCCACAATCCAGAGCGCCCCATACACGAATCCACTCGGGTGTCCCAGCATGACTTCAGTAAACTGCAAAGCCGCACCACCCGCAGAACACGCAAACACACACGGAGCAGACAGCGACCGCACAGCGAAACACACCCGCAGACACACTCATCACTCCACGCCGACGAGGAACGGAACGGAGGAACGAACCGAAAAAGCGAGCGCAATGTGCCGCTTCTAGACACGACTGAACAACTGAGTCACTGCGAACACGCCGACAATCCGTTGGTCCCAGACACACCCTCCCTACACGCCACAACTGAACAAAGCCCAGAGTCACCGTGAACGAACAAACAAACAAAACCACTCACCCATCACACTGTTGGGTTTCCTTTAAAGTCCCACGCGGTTTATTTGTGAAAAAAGCTCGAAAATAGACCATTTAATGACAGTGCGTCTTATAATCCAGAGCGACTAATAGCCTGGAAAATATGCAGTGTTGGGGAGTAACAGATTACATGTACTGGAGTTATGTAATCAGAGTACAAATTATGAGTAACTGTATTCAGTTACAGTTACTGTTTCAGTGAGTGGTAATTGGATTACAGTTACTTTGTTGAAATAAATGGATTACATGGTGGGATTTTCCTGTTTTCATATTTGGGGCTATATCCCCATATATTTTTTTAGGTTAGGTTAGGTCGCTTTATTTGTACCCGTAAGTAAATTTGCTTTGCAGATTTGAGAGGCAGGATTCCACATTTCACATTTCATTCATCCAGTTTTTTCTCAGTAATTCCACTCATTTCCAGACACTAAACCAGGTCTAAACCAGGTCTAAAACCAGGTCTAAACCAGGTCTAAAACCAGGTTTAAACCAGGTCTAAACCACATCTAAAACAGGATTTAGCAGGACTCAACCAGGTCTAAAACCAGGTCTAAAACAGGATTTAACAGGACTAAATCCTGCTGTGTGGACTGTGTCTCCTCTTCTTCTATCAATAATATTTTTAATTTGGTTCAGTAAAGTCTCGGCCTTTTCATTTTCTTTTAGCAGATAAAACATCTTATGTTATGATTTCATTGTCTTTTCTTCTCTACAGCAAATCAAGTAATCCAAAGTATTCAGATTACATTACTCACTTTAAGTAATTTAAATGGATTATGTCACAAACTACATTTTGAGGTATGTAATCTGTAATCTGTAGGGGATTACATTTTAAAAGTCACCTTCCCAACACTGAAAATACGGTATATATTTTTGTGCATTTTTTGGCTGGTGCGACTTACACTCCGGAGCGATTTATACTCCGGAAAATACGGTACATAAAAGTGTTCATCTGCTTGAACCTGCACTCTGATCCCTGTGTTTGTTCGAGAAAGATCCTGCTGTTGGGACAAAGGAGAACCTGTTTTGTATTTTATGACTCTAAATTTTCAACTTAAAGGTAAAAGATCGTGTTTGTTTAAGGTAAAATCCGTGGGACAGGGCAGCTGAAAGGTTACACAGTGCCCCTTTAAAACCTTTGAAATAATAGTTGTGTGCTCCTTCAGATCCCCGTCTTTATCTCCTTATCACTACATTATCCCAATAACACCCATGATCCAGTCCATTAGAGCTGAAGACGTGACCGAAATAGAAGCTGCCTCTTCCAGAAGCTGCACCTGTCGCTCATGTGCCTGCCCCTGACACCATTCTCCTGCCCCAGTCCTGTGATCTGGCCCGGTTTGACTCGGCCCTTCCTCCCGCTCCTATTCTTACCTCAGCCTGGGGGCCACACGTTCTTGTTTTGGCCCCGTCTGGAAGGAGCTGGCCCCCGAAGCACGCTGGGTAATGTGCCATGAATGTGCCACATGCCAGACTCCACCACACGGCTGCACCTTTCTCCGTCCGCACGTTCACAAAGAGCGAGGAGGGCCGGGTCCTGGGAAAGTCCCCGCGTACAAATAGACGTCTAAATGTTCAGTAACGAGGTTAAAGTACAAAGTGAAGGAACTTTATTAGCGCGTGGACCACAACACAAATAACCACTGGTCTAATCACGAGGGCTTTAACGCAGACGTGTTTAAGAGCTGCTCCAGTTCAGAGGCAGCTTCAGATGAAAGTGACTTTGACTGTGCTTTACTTCAAACATAAATACTTCATATAAATTGGATAAAAGTGCTTGCTTAATTAAGAAGAAGTGGGCCCTTGAATCTGTGTACATTCATCTTGACCGTGTAAAACATAAAAGGTACGACCACCACCAACACTCACACACCACATTCACCCTAGGAAGGTGCATGAAGTGCTCAAAGATACAACAGAGCTTAAGCCAAACAGGAATTCAACCTCTGACCTTGGAGTTGAGGGATCACAGCTTTAACCACTGAGGCTACGTCCACATGACAACACTCCTGGACTTTTTCTATTACGGGCTGAATAAAATTCACGTTCACGCGTGTCGGATCAGTAAATATTCACGTCCAGACGACAGCGGAGCACTGAGTGAAAACGATGTAATACATCTGCCACACCTGTATGTGGCGCTGTTAACAATGATAATAATATTTAATAATGCAGATCTCATCACTGTTTTTTAAACTTTAAGGTAATTTAGCCGATGTTCGATGTGTCCCAGAAATATCGTCATTTTGTTTTGCAAAAGTTAAACATAAGTTTTTGTTTTTAGCCATAATATTTGGATGAGAATTATTAAAATAACTAGAGACCTGGTTTAGTCCTGGTTTAGTCCTGGTTTAGTCCTGGTTTAGACCTGGTTTTGTCCTGGTTTAGACCTGGTTTAGTCCTGTTTTGGTTTAGTCCTGGTTTAGTCCTGGTTTAGACCTGGTTTAGACCTGGTTTAGACCTGGTTTAGTCCTGGTTTAGTGGTTTAGTCCTGGTTTTAGTCCTGGTTTAGACCTGGTTTTGTCCTGGTTTAGTCCTGGTTTAGTCCTGAGTTTAGTCCTGGTTTAGACCTGGATTAGACCTGGATTAGACCTGGTTTAGACCTGGTTTAGACCTGGTTTAGACCTGGTTTAGTCCTGGTTTAGTCCTGGTTTAGACCTGGTTTAGTCCTGGTTTAGCCCAATTCCGCTGTGTAATCCATTTATTCCAACAAAGTAACTGTAATCCAATTACCACTCACTGAAACAGTAACTGTAACTGAATACAGTTACTCATAATTTGTACTCTGATTACAAAACTCCACTACATGTAATCTGTTACTCCCAAACACTGCCAACAAGTGTTCGCTCAAAGATACAACAGGAATTGAACCTCTGACCTTGGAGTTGGGGGATCGCGGTTTGAACCACTGAGCCACTGTCGTCCCAAGTCTCTTTATCTCACTTTTCATCTTTAAATTGTCAAAACCCAACAGATGCTCGGTCGACTGTCTCAACAACAAGGGAATTTTCATTTTCATATTGGTAATTCTGCATCAGAGTCCTGACATTAAACCTCCCGGTGCTCTGCTAACGAGTCCACACTCTCTGTTATTCTTCCAGACAAAGTGAAGGTGACAGGAGCGACAGGTGAAATGCTCCGAGTGTGTGTGGGCAGAGGGAGAGTTAGTCACACACTCTTTTGTTTGGCACTGCTGCAGACCGGAGTGTCCATTACAAAGTGAGGCGTTGGAGTGGCGCCTGGCGGGGTGGAAGGTGGAGCGGCGTAGGGGGGTTCATGGCAGCTGGCCCGTGCTGCGTTCAGGAGCAGGGGGGGAATGTGGGACGGTTGTAAAGTCGGGTTTAACACTGAGTGCGTTTACATGCACATCAGTAACCCGGTTATGATCGGGTTTTTTGAGTATCCCGGTTTCTTGATGGTGCATGTAAACGCAGTAACCCGGTTTCAGTAACCGGTTATGGCAGTATCCCGGTTATTAGAAACCGGGTTACTGTAGCTGGTTTATTCCGATAGTAACCGGGATACTTGTGGCATGTAAACGCAGTATCCCGGTTACTGCAACATAAAGTTGAGTGCGCATGCGTCCAAAAGACACTTTCCAGCCTCTCAACACAACAGTAGTGACATAAATAAATTGACCAACATAAATAAAGTGACCAAACGAGTGAAATGACTGTAAAATTAAAGAGCTGCGCTAAACCTGCACACGTACAATCTGCACTCGTACGACCTGCACTCGTGTGACGCTGAAAAACTAAAACATGAACTATCTCCTATACAACACACGCACAGAACAGACTCACCATCATCAGCACCTCTTCTGTCACAGAAATAACACACACATAATCCACAGAGTCGTGTCATTTAGTCCAAAAAAAAACTGATCGCATCAGCGGCGCAAGGAGCGAGTTGTTTTTTATCGCCGCTAGCAGTTTATGCTAATTAGCCAAACGGTCTTAAGTTTCATTTCTGTAAAACGTAAACAAATGTGATCAGAGCTTGAATTATCTGATCAAACGGGCTGATGTGTCTATAGTGTTTATGGTTTATATGTTGTAAAATTGAGTTTATTTATGCAGAAGATTTGAATGAAGAATCTGCACAGTGGATTGTGGGAGATCTCGTAGCTCCTTAGCTTCTTATGCTAAAGGAGCTCACGGTTTGTATTTTTTCCTGCTTTATGAAATTGATTTAAGTTTCATTTTTGCGCCTGCGCATTTGTAAGATTATGTCAAGAAACCGGGATACTCCATTTGATCATGTACACGCGGATATGAGTGTCCCGGTTTCTCAGTGCGCATGTAAACACAGTAACCCGAATACTGACATAACTGGGATATGGCTAATAACCGGGTTACTGATGTGCATGTATACGCACTCACTATGTGAAACAAAAAATAGTTTTCGGATTCTAAAATGTGACGTCAACTCTCAGATTGGGCAAGGGTCGATTTTTCCTTTCGGCAACACGGAAATTTGTCTTGAAAAGGTAAATTATTGACAAGTATTGAAACTAGTTAGACCACGAGATACTTGAACTCCTCCACTTGAGGATCGGTGCAGCGTCAGCAGTGATGCGGTCGCTGTATCGGACCGTTGTGGTGAAGAGGGAGCTGAGCCGAAAGGAAAAGCTCTCGATTTACCGTCAATCTACGTTCCTCCCCTCAACTTCGGTCATGAGCTCTGGGCAATGACTGAAAGGACGAGATCGTGGATACAGCCCGATGAAATGAGGGTGGCTGGGCGCTCCCTTAGAGACAGGGTGAGGAGCTGAGTCACACAGGAGGAGCTCGGAGTAGAGTTGCTGCTCCTCCACGTTGAGAGGAGCAGCTGAGGGAAGGGCATCTGTTCTGATTTTGGTTGAACATGTCTCTCGGTTGGGTTGGGAACGCGTTGGGGTCCCTCTGGAGGAGCTGGAGGAAGTGAAGGAAGTCTGGGAGTCCCTGCTTAGACTGATGCCCCCACGACCTGGCCCTGGAAAAGCGGAAGAAAACGGATGGATGGATGAACCTGATTATTTCTAATAGTGACTAGTCCCTATAACTTCAATCAAACAACATAATTGTATCTCTGTATCTTAATCTCTCACTTTCGTAAACCTCACTTATACTTTGCTCCGTTACTTATACTTTGGGTCTGTTTTTGGGAGACCCGCACCCGACCGCACCCACACAGTTCAGCACCGCAAATGCCCGTAAACCCGTGATTTTATCAAAGTTAAACCCGCACCTGCCCGGACCCATTAAAATTCCACCTGTTACCCGCCCGTGCCTGAGATACATCACTCACAAATTAGAAGCATTCGAACTGAAGCATCCATCAGAATACGAATAGACACAAAGAATCTCGGACTTCCAGTCACTGTGCAATTCATACTGGGAAGGATTTTCCAGAAAGTGAGCATCAAACCGCCATGTTTGTCTTCCCAGTGGGATGCGTCTATTGACAAAGTCGATCTTTTCAAGTCTTTTGAATCATATCGCTTTTGTTTCTGGTTCTAATATTGTCATATTTTAGTTTTGGGATTCGGACATCGTAATTGTGTGGTTGTTGGATCCTAACAGCGGAAAAACGGCTCGAGAAATTGTTTGCCAACTCCATAACTCCCGCTTTGTTGTCGCTCCACATACAAAATGTTCTCTGCAAACTTGGGATGATTTAGACAGTCAAATGTTTCCTTTTTGGTTCTTCCTGTGGATCAATCCTGCCCATCGCCTTCACCTTTCACTATTTTCCAATTCCGTTGGGAAGAGAAACAGTTTGAACGGAGGTTTGCAGTCGCACACATCTGATTCCCTTTTGCATTTATGGAGTTCGCAAACACATTTCTCGAGCCGTTTTCCGCTGTTAGGATCCAACAACCACACAATTAATGAATCCCAAAACTAAAATATGACAATATCAGAACCAGAAACAAAAGCGATATGGTTCAAAAGACTTCAAAGACTTCAAAAGATCGGCTTTGACAATAGACGTAGTGTATTGTGTTTGCGTCGTCCGTCGAGAAGCCGCGAGCGAAAGGACCGGCGTAGAGCTCCATCGCCCGATCTCACTTTGTGGACACCCTGCTCCGTGGGCTCGGGGTTCTCTCTCTCTCTCTTTTTTAAGTCCAAGATTAGTCCTGGTGTAGTCCTGGTTTAATCCTGATTTAGTCCTGATCCGCCCATGTGTAATTAATTTGAATTTGAATTAATTTATTTGGAGGATAAGCCCCTTGAGATGTTTCACCATCTCGTTTTCGAGGGGTCCACATAAATACAACAACAAAAGACAGACACAGTCGGGCAGACAGTAGGATACAGAAATTCAAAAAAAGCATCAAACCAACTAAATCAACACAACCACAAACACATACACACAATACACTCACTCACACTTGACTGTTTGACATATAATAAAACAAGTTTAAAGGGAAAAAAAAAAAAACCCAAAAAAACCAAGACAGAGTTCTTAGTACCCGCCCGTAAAATTCCAGAACGTTAAAACCCGCCCATTTCAGCGACTATTTGCCCGAACCCGACCCGGTGCAGGACTCTGCTCTGGCCTCTGAACATTGTGAACAGCTCTTATTAACCCTTACATACTGTTCATTTCTTAAGCTTTGACAGTGTGATCCCGGTCAAATTTGACCCGGACCAAGAATTCCCTTAGAGTAAGTGTCTATACCAAATAAATAGACTGTCCCACATGAATAAATATATGTAATATAAAAATATAATGTTTGAGAGAGCAGGAAGAGCATGTTTTTGTAAGTTTTACAACACGTTTTTTTTTTTTTTTTTGAGAAAAACATTTGCTATCACACAGTATCATGTCCTGTTTTACAAAACACATAAAACATAAAAGCCAATAAGATGATGATTTATTGCATTTGATACTGACATGAATATTCTCGAACTGTTGGAATTTATAATATAACCATTTTTATCCACTGCAGCCCTTATGCTTATTTCAATCTAGTCAATGCATTCAAAGCTGTGGTATTTAAAAGTATAATATCTTAAAATATTTTCATTTTTGTGTATTTTGGCAAAATTTAAGAAAAGTCATCAAATTTCAGGATCAAAAATGATGTGTATTTTTACTGCTGTTGAATGTCAAAACGGGTCAAAATGTACCCAAATAGTATGTAAGGGTTAAAAAGTCACCGTCGGATGTTCAGAATGCACAAGGTAAGTGAGGAATAACTAATAACACTGCAAACGTTTTTTAGTTTAAAAATGAACTAGTTCTGTTTTTCACATTTGCAGACAGTAAAATTGAGGCAGAGCGCATCAGTATGAGCTTCATGTGAATAACCCTTTTGCAAACTCTTCTTTTGTGGAGCCATTTGCGGGGCACGGCCTCGCACTCTGATGTCGTCCTCATTGTGCATTCTCACTGGGCGACCTCCAATCATCAAAATTCAGCCCTCCGCAGATAAGAGCCCGCCAGCCACACAAGACGCATTAGGCACGAAAATATATATCTTTCCATTTTAAACTGCCCACGGATTTGACTTTCTTCTCTCTTTCGCTCCATCCCCTCGTTCGCTTCCCCTTTTCGCTCCATAGAAAAGTAATTAATGTGCCACAGAGACGCGGGCTGCCGGCGCTGCCCAGTGCGCGGAGAAACAGGCCTGATTTTTAATAAAGCCACGAGTTATTAAGGAGCAGACATTTAAAATTCCATTATCAGAGGAGAGCGTGTTTTTCCGGAGGAGCGCCGGCGTCACCTCTCACACTGCAGTCTGGAGGGTAACCACGGCGACCCACCGGACTGAATATATATACTGCTCAATAAACGCATCAAGAATGTCGGACTTCCGGTCATTGCGCAGTGCATTCTGGGAAGGATCCTCCGAAAAAGTGAGCATCAAACCGCCATGTTTGTTTTCCCAGTGGGATGTGTCTATTGACAAAGTCGATCTTTTCAAGTCTTTTGACACATTTCGCTTTTATTTCTGGTTCTGATATTGTCATATTTTAGTTTTGGGATTTGGACATCGTAATTGTGTGGTTGTTGGATCCTAACAGCGGAAAACGGCTCGAGAAATTTGTTTGCCAACTCCATAAATGCAAAAGTGAATCAGATGTGTGTGACTGCAAACCTCTGTTCAAACTGTTTCCCTTCCCAACGGAATTGAAAAATAGTGAAAGGTGAAGGTGATGGGCAGTATCAATACACAGGACGGACCAAAAAGGAAAGGAAAAATTTACATAAACACACTATTTACACTGTAAATGTGTGTTTATGTCATTAAAAAAAAAAACACAAACCTGCAGGGGGTCTGCAGATGGAAATGAGCCCAAGGCTAGAATCTGTCATATTTACATTTGTCCAAATGTTCATTAATATGCACATAAACAAATAAAATCACAATGGGTTGTGGTGCATGCTAGCACTAGCCTTTAGCACACAGATGAAAGGACAGACATGAGCACACGGAGCCTGGAGCTTCAGCTGTGTCATGACTGATCATATTTACCATCGTACTGTGTGTCTCTGTGACACCCAAGCGACAAAAAAGTAAAGGTATTTGTATTTATCTTGCATTTTAATCAATTACCCATCCATCTATTTTCTTCCGCTTATCTGGGGTCATCAGTCTAAGCAGGGACTCCCAGACTTCCTCCACCCTGGACACTTCCTCCAGCTCCTTCGAGGGACCCCAAGGCATTCCCAGGCCAGCTGAGAGATACAGGTCCTTCACTGTGTCCTGGGTCTTCCCCGGGGCCTCCTCCTGGTGGGACATGCCCAGAACACCTCCTGAGGGACACACTCAGGAGGTGTCCGAACTGAAGGCTGTATCAAGTGGTGGTTTGAATATTGTTTAATGAAGTTTATCCATTGAGTTGAACATTGTTTAATGTTTAAAGGTAATACTCTGTGTGTCCTAAATAATGGGAAGCAGATGTATGATTTTAGGGACATTCCTCTGCAGATAAGGTTGTGGAGATAACCCAGGCTGACATTATCTAACAAGACTTGGTGGTTAAGGTTAAGGGTAAGGTTCTTTATTTGTCATTCAAGCATGCGAGAGAACACATGACAGAACGAAATGTGCTCCCCGAGGCCCAGTGATCCAGAGAGAAATAAAAACAGTAATAAATAAGCAATATTAAAAAGTAAATACATCAAAACAGCAACATTTAGCAGTTCCCATGGACAAGTACAAGTAAAAACGTGGCAAGATACAGAGGCAGCCTCATGAAAGAAGCTGAACTTCAGCCGGGATGTTCTGGCGGTGAGTTACAGAGTGGGGTTGTCACCTCCTCACAAAGAATAAACGCAAAGACGCTTCAAGGACGATCCAAGGCGTGAACCTGCTCAACATATTATTTGCATATTCATGTTGTTTTATATCTCTGGGTTGAGGGAAACTCAGGCGTTCAGACGGCCTGATGTAAGTCCTGTGTAGCTGTAGGCCATCAGGGATCAGCGATTTGACCCAGAGCTCTGTATTAGAATTGTATTGGACAGGGAATAAAGTTTTGTGATTCTAATTGATTGATTCAGTCATCATTTTTGATAGAACACGTAGAACAGATACCCTCCCCTCAGCTGCTCCTCTCGACCTGGCTCAACTCCAAGCTCCTCCCCCGATCTCTAAAGGGCCGTTCACACCAAAGCGTCAAAAAACGCCTTGACGCCTCTATTTGGACGCGTTTGCATTTGAGTTTAGACGCGCGTCTTTGACGCCGTGAACAAACGGGACAAAAATACTTGACGCGCATCCGTTGCCCTGGAAACAAAAGCCCGGTCCCGGTCTTTTCCCGAAACAATATCAGACCAGACTGATAGAGTGTTTTTATGACATAAAACATCAGCGGAGGAGATCGGGTCGACGACTGGGGCGTATATATATTTATACTCCGCTAATGACACTGGATCAGTCCCGGTCTAGTCCTGGTCGAATACCGGTCTAGTCCTGGTCTAATCACGGTCTAGTCCCGGTCTAGTCTCGGTCTACTCCCGGTCTAGTCCTTGTTTAGTCCCGGTCTAGTCCTTGTTTAGTCCCGGTCTAGTCCTTGTTTAGTCCCGGTCGAGTCCTGGTTTAGTCCTGGTCTGGTCCTGGTGTAGTCCTCGCGATCGGCTCGGTGGTTGTGGTGTAAATATTTATGCTCCGTTCATGTTTGTGGTTCTCGTTCTGGTTCTCGGGTCTTGCTTCCTGATAATAACGTCGCTGCGTCTCTGGATACTCGTCCCTGATTGGTCGACACAGCGCATCTGACGCGAAAAGTTCAGCATTTTCAACTTCTTGACGCTGACGCCAAAACGTTCAAGACACGCCGCGTCGACGCCAGATTCACGCCGCGCTGACGCCGAAAACGCGCCGCAAAAATGCAGGACGCTCTAGTCGCGCGTCCACATAGACTTTACATTGAAAGTGGACGCTTTGACGCTTTGGTCTGAACGGGCCTTAAGGGAGCGCCCATCCACCCGCGATTCACCGGTCAATCTACGGTCCTGCCCTCACATATGGTCATGAGCTTTGGGTAACGACTGAAGAGACGAGACCTGCACAAAGTTTTCAGAATAGAACGTGGTGGTGCCGTAGTCCTGTTGGGGTGAATATTAGATCATGATGATTCACGGTCCGGTCTGTTCACTCGAGCCTGGGCAGAGCTCGTGGTCATGGCAGGATCATAACACACTCCAGAGCAGTTTGACAGGTTTGCCCACGTGAACCGAATGGTGAAGACTTTCAAGCACTTGCCTCGAAGAATGAATCTCTAAAGTACTTCCAAGGAGACTGAATACTAAAGAGCTCAAATGTGAAGTCTTGCCAAAGTTGCCATTAGTAGAGAATTTGATAAGACTAACGACATAACACGATGCATTATTCATTCTAAGTTTGGAGAGTGGAGTTACCTTTAAACGTTGCATACAGAACACCATTTTTTTTTCTGCTGAGAGCACAAGAACCGGAGAGAAGCAGTTAAAATAAGGTTAAAAATAATATCTGCTGGCAACTGGTTAGAAATGCTTTGTAGTGAATCTAATTTAAACACTGAAATGATCACAGGTACCATTATTGTGTAAGGATTTAAAGCACTTCCAGGAAAAGAAGGGGCCCAAATCATGACATCAGCAATAATGTGTCTTACCACAATTATGCAGACAACACTCAGATCTATGTCTCACTGGACAATATGGACCAGTGGACTCACTTTGTCACTGCGTCCAACAGATCAGTGTGTGGATGTAAAACAACTTTCTCCAGCTAAACTCTGACAAGACTGAAGTCAGAGTGTTTGGTCCACAGAAACAAAGGGACAGTGTCAGCATCACCTCCAGTCTCTCTCTCTAAAACCTTCAATTCAGGCAAGAAATCTCGGGTAATAATGGACTCAGACTTGAACTTTAACAGCCACATCAAATCAATAACATCTGCAGCCTTTTACCATCTAAAAAACAGCAAAAATCAAAGGTTTACTGTCTAAATCAGACTTGGAGAAACTTATCCATGCGTTTGTCTCCAGTAGGTTAGATACTGTAATGTTCTGCTCACTGGTCTCTCCAAACGAGCTGTGAGACGCTGCAGAACATCCAGAACATCCAGAACATCCAGAACATCCAGAACATCCAGAACATCCAGAACGCTGCAGCTCGGGTCCTGACTCGAACTAGGAAGTACGAGCACATAAGTCCTGGTCTCAGGTCTCTGCTCTGGCTCCTGTGGCTCAGAGACTTTAAAGCAGCTCTGTTTGTACAAGTTTCTCCATGTCCGAGCACCAAATTCCATCTGTGACATGTTGGTGTCATATGAACATCTCACACTCTGAGGAGCTCAGGGACCGACCTCCTGCTGGTGCCCAGATTCACAACTAAACACGGGGAGTCAGAGTTTCAGGTTCACGCAGCTAAAACCTGGAACAGTCTGAACATGTGAGACAGACTCGACTTGGGCTGCGTTCAGACTGCAGCCTGAAGTGACCCAAATCAGATTTTTTGGCCTCTATGTGACCTGTATCTGATCTTTTAATGATGATTTTGAATGATGATTTTTTTTCAAATGTGACCCAGGCCACTTGGATATGTGGTCATAAGACCGATACATATCCGATCTTTTGACATGCGACTTCAGTGTGAACGGCATTTGTTCGACCTACATGTTATCAACAAGCCACAAACACATCACTATTCTGCGCTGAAGTTGGCGAAAGTTGTTAATGAACTCCGTGTCACTGAAGTGAAGCACATCACCACTCACCACTCTTGGCTCCGTCTCCACATCCACACGTTCCTTTCAACGGACGTCGCTGCCGCTGTCCCACAAAACGCCAAAAACCTCGTCCTTCTCCTTCTCAGTCTCCTCCTTAAAACAAGTAAGTTGTTCATGTTCTGGCTCCGGTACGAGAGGAACTTTAAAATCTCCAGGTGCTCATGCTCATGCTCGCATGCATCCATGTTTGGACAACTTCCGTAAACACAGAGACGCTTGCTTTGATGTTGTCATGTCTCCAGTGTCACATGTGGGACACTTTCGGGCCATTTAATGTTCACACTGGAGTCACATACAAGTCACATTTAATTGGAAATGTGAACGACCTCACAAAAACATCGGATTTCACAAAAAAATCAGAATCTGAAGCTGAGCGTTAAGCCCCCTGCAGTTTTTCTGAACCAGGCTAGCACTCTTCTCTCTAATTTATGTCTCTCTTTTTTCTATTTTAATCTTTATTATTATTTATGTTTTGATTTGTTTTTATTGTGATTTTATTGTATTTCTTATTTTGTGTATGAATTGTGCTATACAAATAAACTTGCCAGCAGGTGGCTCAGGGTGTTTTGAGCTGCCGAGGAAATAACTCTAAATATGCAGGATTACTGAAACGTAAATGAAACAAAACACAACTCCAGGTATATTTTTTCAAGAGGAAACAGCAGAGCCAGAATTCCAGTCTGTCGTGATACGTTCCCTTTAATTCCCCGGCAATAAAAATGTTAAATTAAAACAGGATTATTCGCAGTGAGAGGAGAGATAGCACTGCACATTACACATAACATGGTGAACGGTTTGACCCATGAGCTGAATGGGACTGTTAATAAAAGCTGCAGATGAAAAGCCGCTCTGCTGTTAATTAACATTTTTACATGAGATCTGCGGCTGGGGTCAGCGCTCCGACAGAGAGCCGACTACTACAGCTCAGAGCACACAGTCTTCTCCGAGTGCGCAGGCTTCTCCGAGCACAATGGAGCTGTAAGAGGAGGATGATGTGAGGTCTGATAGTTTGCAGTCGGTGTTAATATGAGGAGATTTGTGTTTGTGTGTTTTTAAGGGTCACGATCGAAGCTTTAAAACAAATGTCCATCTGTTTTCGTCCACTTATCCAGGGCTGGGTCGCGGGGGCAGCAGTCTAAGCAGGGACTCACAGACTTCCTTCATCTTGGACACTTCCTCCAGCTCCTCCAGGGGGACCTCAAGGCGTTCCTAAAGCCACTTCAGCTGCTCCTCGTGACGTGGAGGAGCAGCGGCTCTACTCCGAGCTCGTCCCGTGTGGCTGAGCTCCTCGCCCTGTCTCTAAGGGAGCGCCCAGTCACCCTGCGGAGGAAACTCATTTCGGTCGCTTGTATCCACGATCTCGTCCTTTCAGTCATTACCAAAGCTCATGACCGTAGGTGAGGAGAGGAACATCGTAGGTCACGTTCAGACTGCAGGGCTCAATTCGGATTTTTTATTTATTTTTTTGTGAAATCCGATTTTGCGAGGTTGTTCACATTTCCAATTAAATGCGACTTGTTTGTGATCTCCAGTGTAAACGCAGTATCCCGAACTACAACATAAAGTTGAGTGTTGCTGTGTCAAAAAAGACAAACACTTGTCAGTCTTTTCATCACAATAATAGCGACTTAAATAAAGTGATCATACATGAGTGAAATGACTGCGCTAAACCTGCACACGTACAATCTGCACAAGTATGATCGTTGAAAAGTTAAACATGAAACGATGATACACGCACAGAACAAACTCACCATCATCAGCACATCCTCTGGCACAGAAAAACACACATAATCCACTGAGTCGTGTCCTTTAGTCCGACAGAAGCTGATCAGCATCAGCGCACAAGGAGCGAGCTGTTTTTATCAGCACCAATAGTTTATGCAAATGAGCCACGCGGTTTTAAGTTTTGTTTCTGTAAAACGTAAACAAATCTGGACAAAGCTGAATTATATTATCAAATGGGCTGATTTGGTTATGGTTTATATGTTGTAAAGTTGAGTTTATTTATGCAGAAGATTTTAATAAAAAAAATCTGCTGCAGTGTTGGGTTTGATCTGTGCAGTGGATTGTGGGATACCTCATAGCTCCTTAGCACTGGTTAGGAACCTCCCGAGCTTCCTATGAGCTCATGGTTGTTTGTATTTTTCCTGGTTTATTAAATTAAATAAAGTTAAATTTTGCGCTGGCACATTTGTAAGATTATGTCAAGAAACCGGGATACTCCATTTGATCATGTACACAGGGATATGAGTGTCCTGGTTTCTCAGCGTGTAAACACAGTATCTCGAATACTGACAGAAAACTAGTTCTAAACCAGGACTAAAACCAGGTCTAAACTAGATCTAAACCACGTCTAAACCAGATCTAAACCAGGTCTAGACCAGGACAAAAACCAGGTCTAAACTGGATCTCAACTAAATCTAAACCAGGTCTAAAACCAGGACTAAACCAGGATTTAACAGGACTAAATCATGCTGGACGTGTCTCCTCGTCTTCTATCAATAATATTTTTAATTTGGTTGAGTAAAGTCTGGACTTTTTATTTTCTTTTATCAGACAAAACATCTTATGTTACGATTTCCTCGTCTTTGCTTCTCTACAGCAAATCAAGTAATCCAAAGTATTCAGATTACATTACTCACTTTAAGTAATTTAATGGATTATGTTACAAACTACATTTTGGGATATGTAATCTGTAATCTGTAGGGGATTACATTTTAAAAGTAAACTTCCCAACACTGAGCATTTATTCATTACAGGTGTTTCTGTTGCTGAAAAGTACAATCATTCTCTCTGAATAGGGTTGCCACTCCGCAGATCTGACCTGTAGTGTAGTTGTCTTCTTTTACGATTAGATTAATTTAGTTTTCTAGTTTAATCTCTATTGTGGAACATTCTAGACAAAAACATAACATTTCCATGAAGACAAGCAGGTGTTGGACTAAAGGTTGATTTTAATAAAATGAATAGAAACATTGAATCTTTCAATTTTCAATTTCAGTTTATGTTTAAGAGCCCAGAAATGTTGGCTGTGATGTGCTGAGTGTCAGTGTTTTATCAGTTCTGTGCATGTGTAATCGGGGGTGGGTGGCATAACCTCCTCGTCCATGGCACCGAGCGGCAAACCCGGTGCCAGCTCAGCCTCAGGTCAGGTCTGACCACGGTCCAGTTGGCCGCTACGCCCTCTGCCTCTGCAACCGGCCAACAAAAAGCAACACAGGGCACGCTCCTGAACGCACCACGAGCCAGCGGACATGACACCAGCCTCTACATAACCTCACAATCATCCAACAAAAGACCTCCGTGAAGCTGCCCCCCATCAAACACACAACTACACAAAAACTGTCTGTGGTTGTTTTGTGCTGCAAAAAGTTTTGTTTGTGCAGCTTTAGTTTTGGAGATATTAACGATTCTTTTATAGGTCAGGTTGGGGTCAGCCAGCCCCCAGGAAGCTTCAAAATGTCCTAAAATGACTCGAAATTGTGCCAGTCTTTTGTGCTGCAAAAAGTTTGGTTTGTGCGATTATGTTTTTTAAAGGTCCCATCTCATGCAAAATAACTCTTCACATTGTATCTTCTGCACATATTCAAGCACAATTTGGGTTTTGGAACATCCATTACACAATAGTTATGAAATCTTACTGATTTCTTGGAGGCGTCACAGACCAGGAACTATGAAAGGCCGACTTTGCTCATCCCCCCCCCGTCCTGAGAAAGCACAGGCTCCGCCCTTCAAACGTGATGTAGGCGATGAGTGAGCCGCCCTTCCTCCGCCATCTCAGGGAGGGAGGGGGAGACAGACGTGACCCTGATAGCGGCAGGAATAAACTTTTATTCATCATGGAGATACAGCGAGTTCAACCGCATGTGTTGGACCCGTAATCGGACGAGGACTTTGAGGAGCACGAAGCTCAAGCACCGCGTCCACATCAGCTGAACATTACTGATTGGTAAAGTTTTAATAAACACTAGTAGATAAACTTATTATATCATGTTCGTTCACTGCAGTGTAGAACAATGAGCTTATGCTGTCGCTTTTGTTTAGGTGTTCATGTGGGAATTGTCAGTCAATGCGAAGCGCCTTCTGCTACGTCAAACGCGTCATAGGTGTATCTGCCGCGTCATCGTTGTAGCAGCTTTAGTTCATTGTCATGTGGGAGGGTGGCAGAAATACGCTGCAATTTGTTAAAAAAAACAACACCAAATCAATCTAAAAATCACTTCAGCGACAAATACAAGGCCCACACATCACTCTTAGAAGGTAGAAAGCTCTGAAAAGTGGATTTTGCATGAGATGGGCCCTTTAAGTCATATTAGCAGTTTTATTTTCAGCCAGTGATGTCATCCAGCCCCTCAAAATGTTAAATAGCCTCAAAACAGGCAGAAAATTACATGAAACATTTGTATTTTGATGTATTTTGTATTATTATATAAAATATATCCATGAATCAAAAGCAAGCTACTAAAGACTGATACAGACTTTTCCACAGCCTCGGTTCATTCATCTTCATTAGTTTTGCGGAGTTTTGCCAAAGCAGATCACGTCATATAATTTCCGCAAAAATAATAATTCATAATTTTACAAATATACTCACACAAATGAAAATTGTCACACCACAAAACAGCACAAACGAAATAGAAACAATTCGTATAATTTTCTGCCTGTTTTGAGGCTATTTAACATTTTGAGGGACCCAAAATAAAACTGCGAATATCTTAAGAAAATCTTAACAAAACCTTTTGCAGCACAAATAAAGCACAAACGGAGCACAAACAATTAATACCATGTTGGGGCATTTTAGAGTATTTTGAAGCTTCCTGGAGGCTGGCTGACCCTAATTTGACCTATAAAAGAATCGTTATGTCTCAAAAACTAAAGCAGCACAAACAAAACTTTTTGCAGCACAAACGATAGACACAGATTTTGTGTAGGTTTGCATTTGAACTTCACAGAGGTCAACAAAAGTCCAACCCTCTAATGTCCCACACTCGACACGAGTCATTACTTCTGTACCACTGAAAATTTAACATTTAAACAAACAAGCAAAACAAAAGACGACTGAGAAGACTGAACACAAATGCCCCCAAAAACAAAATCAGATTTTCAAATTACAAACTGCAAGTCGTGAAATCTGCAGCTGAAAACGGACATCGAGCAGCAGAAAGAAAGTTTGGAGTGAGAGAGAAACTTGTGACACCGGGAGGATGAACCATGAAACTTTCCTGAAGTCACTGGATGAATGGACAAAGCCTGGACTTCAGTGACACCGAAACCATCCTGTCGGGATTCAGAAAGACCCGAATAATTCTAACTGGAACTGATGCTGAGTCTGACGACAGCGACACAGAAGAGGAAGCGCCGCTCTGTTTACCTCCGGAGGTCGAGGAGTTGTTCAGAAGTGACACCGAGGATGAAGAATTGAATGGATTTAGTGATTTGGAGTGAGATGGAGAGTTTGGTAAACTTGTTCTGTTGTTCATAGGGCTGTCACAATAACCGCAAAAATGAATCACTGTGGTACTAAGAGGCCCAAAGCAGTGCATGTTGGGCCACAGTGATCACCGCACATGGCCAACGTGACCCAACCGAGTCCTGCACCTGTGATAACCCAGGACTAACCCAGGAGTAACCCAGGAGTAACCCAGGAGTAACCCAGGACTAAGGTGCGCCCGCTAGGCCGTCGGGTGTCCGCAGGGCGAAAGAACTGGTCCAGCTCCGTGCCCACACTGAGGTAAACGCAGCCGTCACCCGATCGCGCTTTGGGACATCCTGCTCCCCGTGCTCTCTTAAGTCTGCGGGTACCCGACCTGGCACAGGACTCTGAACCCGACCTGGCGCAGGACTCTGACCCGACCTGCTGCAGTGAGAGCTGGAGAGATGCAGCGGCACTTCCAAAGCCAAATGATACTTCTCCCATTCTGCAGACGCTACACATGCATGACAACCAAGGTACGTGTACGTCTGCACAACAAGCGTATCATCTGAGAGTTTTCAGTGCCTCTGGAAATATTGCAACTCCAGGGGATGTGGGGTGGAAGAGGGGGTGTGATATCACTTCATACTGCGCTGTTGAGCTGCTATATACCGGAGAAATTCCCTAACCGCGACAGCCCTAGGTTTTTTTTTTGTTTTTATTTATTTAAAAAGGGACAATGCATATTCATGAACATATACTTGTAAATATGCCAGAAATTGCCCCCGAAGGCTACTTTTCATCTGTAGTCCCTGGCAGGTCAGAGAGACAGAGACATAAAACATAAGAACATAAAACGCGTCACAATAGACAAACACACAAGCATGACATACAACACTGACATTTACAGTTAGTGGTTACAGGTCTGGTTTCTCTTAAGCCGTCATTTCAGTTTAGTTTTAAATGAACTGAATGTGGTGGAGTCTCTTATTGCAGCTGGGATGTTGTTCCAGATTTCTGTGCCCTTGACTGTTCACACCTGTTGACTGAAAGTTGTGCGTCTATAGGGTTTTGCACAGTCGCCTCTGGTAGACGCTCTTGTTACCCGACCACTAGTGCTGGACTTGGGCTTAATGAACTCACCCTGAGGTGGTGGAGCAAGTCCACTGAAGACCTTATATACTGAGCAGGCGAGTTAAAATTTTTTATACTATATTTATCTGAAGAACTGTTCATATGTGACGTTAACAGTCTGTTGTTCTCTGTTCTATTGTTTTTACTAGAACTTGACTTTACACAGGAAATGTCAGTTCCTGGTCTCTGATTTTATAAAAGATAGTGAGACTTAGGCTGCGTTCAGACTGCAGCCTGAAGTGACCCAAATCCGATTTTTTGGCTATGTTCCTGTATCCGATCTTTTAATGACAGTCTGAATGGCACAGATCCGAATTTTTCAAATGCGACCCAGGCCACTTGGATATGTGCTCCTGAATCCGATACATATCCGATCTTTTGACGTGAGACTTCAGTCTTAACGGCCAAAGCGCATCATCCATCCGACCTACACGTCATTAACAAGCGACAAACATCACTATTCTGCGCTGAAGCAGGCGGAAACCGGAACTGTAAAATCTCCAGGTGCTCAATGCTCGCGACCATATTTGGACAACTTCCGTAAACACACACACGCTCGCTGCGGTCGACGCATGGGGTTGACGTCATCGTGTCTCCAGTGCGCATGCGGGACACTTTCGGGCCGTTTACCGTTCACACTGAAGTCACAGACAAGTCGCATTTAATTGGAAATGTGAACGACCTCGCAAAAACATCGGATTTCACAAAAAAATCGGAATTGAGCGTTAAGCCCTGCAGTCTGAACGTAGCCTTATACTCAGGAGCAACTGGTAGTCTGAAAAATATGGTATATTTTTAAATGACATATTGGACCGTCCTTGAAAGCCAAGATGATTGCTTAAACCTCTCTGTGTGAGACCTTAACAGTGTTTGGCAGCACAGTCAAAGAATGTTTCCGTCTTATATAAGAGATATATGCACAATAATATTAAATGTCTTGCCATCTGAACCACGGTGCCCACACTTGTGCTGGCACGACTCAAATATCAGAGCAATAACACGACCGCATGAATATGAATGAGGGTTTACAGAGAGGCGACGTTACCGTGGCACCAGCAGGATGGCGTGTGAAAGCTCTCAGAAATATTCGTGTTCATGGGATAGAAATCGGTGCATATTTGTCTGTAGTTGAGCATAAAATAAATATTTGTAAACTCTCAAATGAGTTCAGTTGTACAGAAAATGTGTTGTGTGTATTTTATCCATCGGAATACGAATTGAAAAGTTACGACGTCAAGAATTACAATCACGAAATGAAAATGTACGATTACGATTTCATCAGTGCGAACGCGAATTCACAGACGCGACTCGACCGTCAAAAAAAAACAAAACTCATCACTTCGCAGACAGAAGAAACATTGATCGAGACGCCAACCTTTGCGCTGCATATGGACTAAAGCAGGACTGAACCAGGACTAAACCAGGTCCCAACCAGCACCGAACCAGGACTGAACCAGGACTGAACCAAGACTAAAACAGAACTGATCCCAGAAGTAAACCAGGACTGATCCCGGGAGGACTAAACCAGGACTAAACCAGGAACTGAACAAGGACTAAACTAGGACTAAACAGGACTAACCAGACTAAACGAGGACTAACCAGGAGGACTAAACAGGACTAAACTAGGACAGACACAAGGACTAAACCAGGACTGGAACTAAACCAGGACTAAACCAGGACTAACCAGGACTAAACTAGACAGGAGGACTAATCCAGGACTAAACCAGGACTGAAACAAACAGGACTGACCAGGACTGAACACGAGGACTAAACCAGGACTAAACTAGGACTAAACAGGACTAAACCAAGACTGAATCAGGACTAAACAAGGACTAAACCACTAAACCAGGACTAAATCAGACCAAACCAAGACTGAAGGAATAAACAAGGACTAAACCAGGACTGAACCAGACCAGACTAAACCAGGACTAAAGGACTAAACCAGGACTAAACCAAGACTGAATCAGGACTAAACAAGGACTAAACCAGGACTGAACCAGGACTAAATCAGGACCAAACCAAGACTGAATCAGGACTAAACAAGGACTAAACCAGGACTGAACCAGGACTAAATCAGGACCAAACCAAGATCGAACCAGAACTAACCCAGGACTTAACTAGGACTAAACCAGGACTAAACCAGGACTAAACAAGGACTAAACCAGGACTGAACCAGGACTAAATCAGGACCAAACCAAGACTGAATCAGGACTAAACAAGGACTGAACTAGGACTAAACAAGGACTAAACCAGGATGGAAGGATAAATTACACACAACACATTTTATGTTCGACTGAACTCATTTAAGAATTAATAAATATTTATTTTACTCTCAAATACAGACAAATATGCACATTTCTGAAAACTTCCTCACTCCATAGAGCAGAAGCTGACACACACACACACACACACACACACACACACACTCCACATGTGTGCAGCTCCACCATCTGCTCCGGTCACACCAGTGGAGCATCTTCGTGTAACCTCGATTAGTGAGCAGTCTGGGCTGATTTGCATGCTAGCTGAGGAACCTTATGTACAGTGCGTTTTACCACCTGCCGCCGAACTGTTTCTGATGCTAATGTGGAGAAATGTAAACTCGAAAGGAAACGTGAGATCACAAAACAACACAATGATCAATATTAAATCAGTTTTAGGAGATTATGAGTCAGTGAAAAGGCAGGGAAAGACTTTAGACCAAACCAGTACTGCTGCCTTTTGTGAGGTTAGTTGGCAAAAAATGATAAAATAAACTCCATGGGGAGAGGAACCAGCTGAGGTGGCTCGGGCATCTGTTCCCGATGCCTCCTGGACGATTCCCTGGGGAGATGTTCCGGGCATGTCCCACCAGGAAGAGGTCCCGGGGAGGATCCAGGAGGGACTAGATTTAGACTACGTTTATATATGACGACGGTCTGAACAGAAGACGCAAAATTGGCATCGCGTCTTCACTTTTTATTCCGCGTTTAGACGAGTGTTTTATGGAGGAAATCTGCGAGCATACGGTGATACAAAAGTGTGTGGAATTCGATTGGGTTGATTGGGCTCGGTGGTGATGTTTGTGACGTAAACGCGTACACGACCTGAGCAGATCTGTCCAGAGTTTTGTGTCTTGGGCAGTGTAGACAGAAATGCTTAAACTAACTGTTCTAACTGTTCCTCTCTGGAGGGTTGTTTCAAAAACGCCGTCACTGTCTAAACCACAGGTGTCAAACATGCGGCCAGATCCGGAACTCCAAGACCTTTAATCTGGCCCTCAGCTGATTTTCTACTAAAATATTTTAATTAAAGTTTCTATTAAAATCTTGTTAATTTTCTGTGGTGTTTATCACAGCAGCGTCTCTGTACGTGGCCCCTCCCACCAGAGCAGCACAAATGAAGACTTGTCTCTTTCCAAACGCTCTTAAAGGACGATCGTTTTGACTGTTGACCGTGACACCCTCATCAGAAAAATGTCCAACATGAGAAAAGTGGAGCAGAGTGCAGGATTTTACAAGAGAAATTGACTTATTCCTGTTTGCATCCAAGTTCATGTTAAAATGTTTAATTGAAATTTCATTTTTCTTAAAGTTTCAGGTTTACAAAATATTATCATGTTATGAACAAAGAAAGAGTTCATCAATTAAAAAAGATTTCTGTAATAGATGTGTGTTTCTCTGCACAAATATTTGAACTTATTGTTATTTTTGGGGTTTATATGTCATGAGTTTTCTGATCCGGCCCCTTTGGGATCAAAGTCGGTTGGATATGGCCCCCGGAACAAAATGAGTTTGACACCCCTGGTCTAAACGGAAGACACTTCCAATAAAATAATTTGTCGTTCTTACCCGCACGCGTTCTCGTGTAAACAGGCCCTGAGACAAACTCTATTGATCCACCAGTGTGTCAAAAACTAAACTGAAACTTAGTCTACATTCAGACTGTAGCCTGTAGTGACCCAAATCTGATTTTTTCGCCCCTATGCTCCTTTATCCGATCTTTTAATGAGTCTGAACGACACAGTTACATTTTTTTTCAAATGCGACCCAGGACACTTGGATATGTGCTCCTCAAACTGATACATTTCTGATCTTTTGACATGTGACTTCAGTCTGAACGGTCAGGTCACATTCATCCCACCTACACATCAGCAACAAGTGATAAATGTCACTATTCTGCGCTGAAGTAGGCAGAAATTGGAAGAAAGCCACAACCATGACGGGCGAAAACGCAATGCACAAAACGTCATGGTCAAAAACCTCGTCCATCTCCTTCTCAATCTCGTCCTTAAAACAAATAATCTGTTCATGTTCTGGCTCCGGTACAACAGCAACTTTAAAATGTCCAGGTGCTCAATGCTCCATGTTTAGGCGACATCCGTAAACACTTTGGGGTGTTTAAAGGTCACACTGGAGATAAAATACAAGGCATATTTATTTGGAAATGTGAACGACCTCGCAAAAACATCGGATTTCACAAAAAAATCCGAATTGAGCTTTAAACCCTGCAGTCTGAACGTAGCTTTATTTAACATATTAATACATAGTTTGCTCCAGAATATCTTCTAAATGGCGCCATATTTTTGCCAACAGCTAGCATGCAAACCACACACTAGTGTTGCTTCTTGTTGCATAATAAATATGCTATAGTTAGATGGGGACAGTGCACGCTCTCATTTTGACCTTTACGTCAAACTGCAAAACTCCTCTGATATTTGAAAGTTGTGAAAAGTGCTCATAAACTCCTCATGGTGAATAATTATGACGCTCAGAACGCAGAAGTTGTTTAAATTTAATCACTTCTGTTTATTTGTGTTTGTAAGTTTGTAAAAATCAGGTACAGTCCTTTAAACTTCACCTTCCAGCCGGCGTCCGGCGAGGTGCAAGAGACCGGAGCAACAACAGTACGATGGTGTTTTTTCTTCTTCTTCTTCTTCTTCTTAAAAAAACTGAGATGACAGCTCCGGTGGCACCAGGTGAAAAGTTCAGGCCGCCGCTGCCACTGCTCCTGCCGCACACCCACTCTCCACAAGTGCACGGATCTAGTGCAACACGAGAATGTGAAATACCATCTGCTCCAGTCCGAGAACAAGAGTGTGGAGCAGACGAGCTTCTTCAAGTCGTCCATAAACCCAGATCAGTGGAAGCTCATACGACGACCAGGTGGGTAATGCTCTGTGACATTTACTCAGTTACATTTACTCAGTTATTCCTTTAGTAACTTTTTAACGAAACTGTACTTTTCTAGGAGCAGACTTTACTCTGACTTGAGCTGTGGTTCCTCTTCCCGGTTTGAGTAAATCTAATGCAGACTTTCTCAAATATCGGCAAATATTTGCTGAAACAGGTGGGTTTTAACCTTCTGGAATTTTACAGGTTCGTAGTAATTAAACAGGGGCGGGTCAGGACTAAACTAGGACTAAACCAGGTCTAAACCAAGACTTAAGAGAGAAAAAAACCCTGAGCCCGTGGAGCAGGGTGTCCACAAAGTGCGATCGGGCGAAGGCTGCGCTTACCTGAGTGAAAGGCGGAGCTTTATGTCTGTCCTTTCGCCTGCAGTCACCCGACGGTCTACGTGGACGCACCGCCAAGACCGTCCGGACAGTGGGTCCTGGTTCAGTTCTGGTTTAGTCCTGGTTTAGTCCCAGTTTAGTCCTGTTTAAGTCATAGTTCAGTGCTGGTTTAGTCCTCCTGGTTCTGTCCTGGGATCAGTCCTAGATTAGTCCTGGGCTAGTCCTGGTTCAGTCCTGGAATCAGTCCTGGGTTAGTCCTGGGTTAGTCCTGGGTTAGTCCTGGTTTAGTCCTGGTTAGTTTCAGTCCTGGAGTCAGTCCTGGTTAGTCCTGGTCCTGGGTCCTGGGTTAGTCCTAGAATCAGTCCTGAGTTAGTCCTGGGTTAGTCCTGGGTTAGTCCTGGTTCAGTCCTGGAATCAGTCCCTGAGTTAGTCCTGGGTTAGTCCTGGTTAGTCCTGGAATCAGTCCTGAGTTAGTCCTGAGTTAGTCCTGGGTTAGTCCTGGGTTAATCCTGGTTCAGTCCTGGAATCAGTCCTGAGTTAGTCCTGGGTTAGTCCTGGTTAGTCCTGGAATCAGTCCTGAGTCCTGAGTCCTGGGTTAGTCCTGGTTAGTCCTGGGTTTAGTCCTCTCCTGGAGTCCTGTTTAGTCCTGGTTAGTCCTGGGTTAGTCCTGGTTTAGTTCCTGGGTTAGTCCTGGTTAGTTAGTCCTGGTTTAGGTTTAGTCCTGGGTTTAGTCCTGGGTTAGTCCTGGTTTAGTCTGGTTTAGTCCTGGGTTAGTCCTGGTTTAGTCCTGGGTTAGTCCTGGTTTAGTTCCTGGTTTAGTCCTGGTTAGTCCTGGGTTTAGTCCTGGTTAGTCCTGGTTTCCTGGTTTAGTCCTGGGTTAGTCCTGGTTAGTTTAGTCCTCCTGGTTTAGTCCTGGGTTAGTCCTGGTTAGTTCTGGTTTAGTCCTGGGTTAGTCCTGGTTTAGTCCTGGTTTAGTTCTGGTTTAGTCCTGGGTTAGTCCTGGTTTAGTTCTGGTTTAGTCCTGGTTAGTCCTGGTTTAGTCCTGGTTTAGTCCTGGGTTAGTCCTGGGTTAGTTCTGGTTTAGTCCTGGGTTAGTCCTGGGTTAGTCCTGGTTTAGTCCTGGTTTAGTCCTGGTTAGTCCTGGGTTAGTCCTGGTTTAGTTCTGGTTTAGTCCTGGTTTAGTCCTGGGTTTAGTTTAGTCTGGTTTAGTCCTGGGTTAGTCCTGGTTTAGTCCTGGGTTTAGTCCTGGTTTAGTCCTGGGTTTAGTTCTGGTTTAGTCTGGTTTAGTCCTGGGTTAGTCCTGGTTTAGTCCTGGGTTAGTCCTGGGTTAGTCCTAGTTCTGGTTTAGTCCTGGGTTAGTCCTGGGTTAGTCCTGGTTTAGTCCTGGGTTAGTCCCTGGCGTGTGCAGCGCAAAAGTCCAGCAACACGTTCAGTGTTTCTTCTGCTCAGTAAATAAAGTCTGTGAAGTGACGACAGTCGAGTCGCGTCTGTGAATTCATGTTCGCACTGAAGAAGGTGTAACTGTTTCATTTCATTTCCTGATTGTAATTCTTGAAGTCGTAACTTTTCAATTCATATTCTGATGGAGGCTTCGGTTAGAATGATTTTAATTTGCGTGTGATTTATCACGAGCGCGGGCGGGTAACGGGTCCAGGCGGGTGATGTGCAGGTGTGGGTCTCTAAAAATGGACCAGCGCAGGACTCGGGGAACATGCTTTTTATTTTGCCGTACTAGAATAAAGTATAATTGCACATTCACTACAGTAGTTGGCAGAATAGTGTTTTAGGTTTTGTATGCACACACGGCACAGAAATGGAGATACGAAGTGCAGTGAACAAACCCACAAGAGACGCCATGGGAAAATATTTAACAGGGATGAACAGAAAGGCGGAAAAAGACGGAGAACGAAACAAACGAATGTCTCCCGAAACCTAAGACGAGGAAATATGACGAAGCTTACGTAGCGCTCGGCTTCACTGTGACTACGGTGGGAAACGAGGGAAGACCGCTGTGTTTACTGTGTCTAAAAGTGTTGGAAGCGGACAACATGAAGCCAAATAATTTAAGGTGTCACTTAAAGACATCACAGCCCAATCGTGCTCATAAGCTGCTTGAGTTTTTTTTTTTTCAGCAATAAATTGTTCTCACTTTTTCACTGACAAAATTTCAAAACTTTTCCATGACTTTTTCATGACCTAAAATGAATTTTCCATGATTTTACAGCACCTACATGTGTAGAATGTGTAGAATATGAAATGTTAACCTTTTCCACTCACCTTATGGTTTGGGATTATAGTTTTTTAACTTTCAAAATCCTGTCAGTGCATTTACTGTCGTCTCTTTTAAACAAAAGGTGCAGACGTTCACAAATAATCATAATAACCTCATGAGAACTTAACAGAACTCTGTAGTTGTGTAAAAGAGATACTAAAATTCCATGACTTTTCCAAAACTTTCATTGAATTTACAAAATTCCATGACTTTTCCATGCCTGGAAAATGCCTTTTTCAATTTCCATGACTTTTCCAGGATTTCCATGACCGTGGGAACCCTGATTCCCCAATATTGCAACCAATCAGTCCGCTTTGTGAATACAAACAGAAAATAATTGAGAAGCCCTGGTTTAAAGTGACAAAAGTTTTATGTCGACAAAATGAAATAATCTGAACTTTTGTGATTTTTGCAGCTCCTTCAAATCTGATTTAATTTGTCTCATTTTTGCGTCTGTTCCAGTTTGTCCTTCAAATTACACTATCTTTAAAGTATAAAGATTAGAATTACCCAAGAGTAATACTTTGCCCATTTTACTCTTACATTATATGAGTAATTTGCAGCTCCGCTAATTTCTACTTCTACTATACCATATTATTTTTAACCCTTGTATTGTGTGTTAGAAAGCTACACGTGTCTTTAGTGTTACCGGGTCAAATTTGACCCGTGATTTAACTCAGCCTGAAAAATACTTAAAAAACACTAGATATCATCCAATATTGTTTTTCCCCTCATAACTAACTTAGTATGTGTTCATGTCCATAGAAAAAATTTTATTTATTTTTTTTTTTTTTGGCTGTACAGACCTTTTATCTTAAAATATACCACTCGTTTTTGATTACAAAAACTGCTTAAATTCACTAATTATATTTCCTATAGTGATAAAATTTGTAATTATATTATATAATTATACAATAATCATAATAATTTTATATATAATACATATAATATAAATCTAATTTATATAAGTATAATTATATTGGGTGTCAAGAGGCTTGGTGACCATGAACTGTCACTTTTTCTTGACTTGAAGACGTCTCTTTCAGTCTTTGTGACATCTGGGTTCTCCTCACCACATGTGCTCTTGTTCAGGGTCATACTGAACCTCATCCTCATCCACAGACGTATATATGAATGGACATAACTAACGCTGTAGCCACCGCGTTCCAAATAGAAAGTTCTCCAGGAGGCTCTTCCGGCTCCTTCTGACTCTGGCTCCAATTGACTTATGTTAGGATCTTGTCGTCTTCTCTCTGTACCTGCTGCTGTGAACCTCCTCATTTTGGTCTTAAGTAACTTCACTATTGCAGTACATTTTTGACTACTGAATCACCTCTTTTGACAATATATTGATAAAAAACAACTATAAACTAAACTGTGATCACACTTGTCATGAGCACAGTGTTTTGTACTGAAACACGGTGCAGGAAATGACAGAGGAGCTGTGGTGATGATCAGACGGTGGGAGTCGAGCCTGAGGCGGGTCTGTCACTCACTGCGCACATTCTGATTGGCTGTTCAATCCAGCTGTCACTCAAAACGCTCGCCTCTAATGTCACTCCTCGTTTATCACAACGTATTTATCAAAAGCTGTGTGAAATATTTTAACTTTTTTTACTCTAAAAGTACATTTTTGAACACTCAAGTTGATTATCTCATGCAATACTTTTACTTGAGTAACTTTGTAGACTATCTGTACTTAACTGTAGTGTTGTCTAATCAAGATCAAAGCCTGTCCAAGACCACAAGGTCCCGAGACCAGGATAAAACCAAGACCTCTGAGGGTTGAGACCGAGACAAGACCAAGACTTTTAAAGGCTGAGACCGAGACAAGACCGAGACCACAGCCCATCAAGACCAAATCGAGGCCATCTTTGTCATTTTCGTCATTTATTTGTATTTTACAGATATTTTGGAACATATATATCAATGTTTTTGTAGATATATCTTCGCTTTATCATTTGTCGAGTGTCAGACCTCGAGACTGAATCAAGACCGAGTCCAAATGCTTTCGAGACCGAGACAAGACCGAGTCCAAGTGCTTTCAAGACCAAGACAAGACCGAGACCAAGTACTTTCAAGGACAAGACTGCCAAGTGCTTTCAAGACCAAGACAAGACCGAGTCCAAGTGCTTTCAAAAGACCGAGACAAGACCAAGTCCAAGTGCTTTCAAGACCGAGTCCAAGTACTTTCAAGACCGAGTCCAAGTACTTTCAAGACCGAGACAAGACCGAGTCCAAGTGCTTTCAAGACCGAGACAAGACCGAGTCCAAGTGCTTTCAAGACCGAGTCCAAGTACTTTCAAGACCGAGACAAGACCGAGTCCAAGTACTTTCAAGACGAGAAGTCCAGTCTTTCAAGACCGAGACCAAGACAAGACCGAGTCCAAGTACTTTCAAGACCGAGTCCAAGTACTTTCAAGACCGAGACAAGACTGAGTCCAAGTGCTTTCAAGACCGAGTCCCAGTGCTTTCAAGACCAAGACAAGACCGAGACCAAGTGCTTTCAAGACCAAGACAAGACCGAGTCCAAGTGCTTAAAAGACCGAGACAAGACCGAGTCCAAGTACTTTCAAGACCGAGTCCAAGTACTTTCAAGTCCGAGACAAGACCGAGTCCAAGTGCTTAAAGACGAGACAAGACGAGTCCAAGTACTTTTCAAGACCAAGAGACAGTCCAGTACTTTCAAGACCGAGTCCAAGTACTTTCAAGACCGAGTCCAAGACTTTCAAGACCGAGTCCAAGTACTTTCAAGACCAAGTCCAAGTACTTTCAAGACCGAGACAAGACCAAGTCCAAGTGCTTTCAAAACTGAGACAAGACTGAGTCCAAACCTGCAAAAAAATCTAAAAAATGTAAGGTTTCGAGGCCGGTCTCTGATTCAAACAGGGCACTGACAAATCACCCCAGCGAATTTCAAGGAATTTCAAGGAATTTCAAGGATGGGTCAAACGCAGAGGACAGATTTCATCCTAAGAATCGATACTTTAAACCAGAAAGCAGAAGAGCTCCTCAAAATGAACCTCGTCTCGTCCTCATCCGCACACACGTCAGGGCCGGACTCTCACCCCCAGCCCCCCGTCCGTGAGCTCGGCGCTGGGGCTGGACGATGTCTATTACCCCCGCTGATCCTCTGGAGGTAATGTCTCCTCTCCAGAGCGCGCGCACTCAGTTAAAGAGAAAGAATGAGTGTGGTGACTGGGCCTTTGAATGAAATATGACCCGTATTATTCCTGTGTGCTCCTCCGACAGCGGCCGTCCGTCATGGCCAGAAGAGGAGCCACCAAACTGGGCTAAGTGGACGCCGCTATTTCTGTGCTCTCCCAACCGGCTGCAGAGATATTAAGGATTTTACAGGCTATTACACATGATAATTGCATGGCATATTGAATTTTAAGCACTTTTCTCAGCGCCCTCATCCTTTAGCCGCTCTCGTGCTATAAATAAACAACAATGAAGGGTCCGGCGCGTGTGGAGTGACGCGGAGGTGGTCGGGAGCAGAGATTGTGGCATTTGTGAATTCAATAACGCCACTCCACTAATTGCAAGGCTTAAATCCAGCTTAAGTCTTGAGATATTTATCTAAGCCAATTACGTAGAAGGCGGACGGGGACCAGGGCGTAATCCTGCCAGTGCCGGAGAGCACGTTCCACGGACAATGTGGAAGAAGAGCCCAAGAAGCCAACAAAAACATTTCAGTATCTGTGTTGGTGTTTCTATTTAGATTAAAGGTCCTGTGTTATTAAAAAAACAAAACAAAAATAGATCCTTGTGGGTTTTAAGTCATATAATGTCGTTACCTTATCAAAAACAGACCTGGAGTTGTGTTTTGTTTCATCCCTGTGTTTAAGTAACTCTTATTATTAGCCTGTCTACATTTCCTAAGCTCAAAATGTTCTGTTCCACATTGTGATGTCGTGAAGTGGTGGTTTTCTAGCCAGGCTGGCTCCGCTCAATTTCATTTCTCTCAAGAAACTAGGTCAGGAATCAAAATACCGTATTTTCCGGGCTATTAGACGCGCTCTTAAGCCTCTAACCCTAAGTGCTTAAAAGACCGAGACAAGACCGAGTCCAAGTACTTTCAAGACCGAGACAAGACCGAGTCCAAATGCTTAAAAGACCGAGACAAGACCGAGTCCAAGTACTTTCAAGACCGAGACAAGACCGAGTCCAAATGCTTAAAAGACCGAGACAAGACCGAGTCCAAGTACTTTCAAGACCGAGACAAGAGTCAAAGTACTTTCAAGACTGAGTCCAGGTACTTTCAAGACCGAGTCCAAGTACTTTCAAGACCGAGTCCAAGTACTTTCAAGACCGAGACAAGACCGAGTCCAAATGCTTAAAAGACCGAGACAAGACCGAGTCCAAGTACTTTCAAGACTGAGTCCAGGTACTTTCAAGACCGAGTCCAAGTACTTTCAAGACCGAGTCCAAGTACTTTCAAGACCGAGACAAGACCAAGTCCAAATGCTTAAAAGACCGAGACAAGACCGAGTCCAAGTACTTTCAAGACCGAGTCCAAGTACTTTCAAGACCAAGTCCAAGTACTTTCAAGACCGAGACAAGACCAAGTCCAAGTGCTTTCTGGAGTTGTGTTTTGTTTCATCCCTGTGTTTAAGTAACTCTTATTATTAGCCTGTCTACATTTCCTAAGCTCAAAATGTTCTGTTCCACATTGTGATGTCGTGAAGTGGTAGTTTTCCAGCCAGGCTGGCTCCGCTCAATTTCATTTCTCTCAAGCAACTAGGTCAGGAATCAAAATACCGTATTTTCCGGGCTATTAGACGCGCTCTTAAGCCTCTAACCCCATCAAAAAACGACCGCGCGCCACAATCCAGAGCGCCCCATACACGAATCCACTCAGGTGTCCCAGCACGACTTCAGTAAACTACAAAGCTGCAAACACACACGGAGCAGACAGCGACCGTGCGACGAAAAACACCGACAGACACACTCATCACTCCACGCCGACGAGGAACGGAATGAAGGAACGAACCGAAAAAGCGAGCGCAATGTGCCGCTTCTAGACACGACTGAACAACTGAGTCAGCGCGAACACGCCGACAATCCGTTGGTCCCAGACACACCCTCCCTACACGCCACAACTGAACAAAGCCCAGAGTCACCGTGAACGAACAAACAAACAAAACCACTCACCCATCCAACTGTTGGGTTTCCTTTAAAGTCCGATGCGATTTATTTGTGAAAAAAGCTCGAAAATAGACCATTTAATGACAGTGCGTTTATATAATCCAGAGCGACTAATAGCCCGGAAAATACGGTACAATAGACAGTTTGCAAAAAACCTCAGAAGTGCAAGTTCGGGCATCTGCCAATCAGTAAGGAATGATATATTCAGTGTTGTCAATGATTCCCGAGATCGAGGATTTAAAGCCGGAACAAAGAGAATGTTTGGTGAATTTTATCAAGAGGAAATACATTATTGTCCTTCTTCCTACGGGATTTTGGAAAAGCTTAATATACTAGTTAGCCCCGTTAGCGGCGCATTACATATGTCACAACCAAATACCAGCGATTGATTAAATAAAAAAAGTACCTGCCTACCGCCGTGCAAACGAAATCTAATAGTGTGAGGTCAGACGGTTTGTAAGAAGTGAAACCGGCTGATGAATCAGGCTAGTAGTTTTCAAGTTAACAGCTACATTTAGTTCAGTAAAGATCGGCAATTCCAGGGCTGAAATCATCTAAATGATTCTAGTGAAAGTGCATGGGAGTTTAAAAACACAGTGGATCACTTCTTGTATCACCAAATGACATCACAAGGTGGAACCGGGTGTTTTTTTTGTTTGAGAGAAGAACTCAGCCTAAATTTGCAGGGTTTGAGTGTTAAACAAAACACAACTCCAGGTCTGTTCATCAGAATCCTTCTTTAAAACAGAAACGGACTCAGACACCATTTGTCTCCTATTTACAAGTCCATCTTCAAACCTAAGTCAAAAAAACAAAAAAAAGAGCAATAGTTGTAGCCAGGTCAGGTCCAGAGGTGTGAAAGCTCCATTATGCCCCTGAATGATTCTGCTAATAAAACCACACACTTCACAACAGGCCGAGCAAACTAACAGAAACTGTAAACAAGTAGGCTGTTAGTTTCAGAGTAGTTTCAGTGTAGTTAGCTCCTCCCTTCACACAGATGTAAGGAAGTGTCCGCCAGAGTCTGACCAGAACTGAAGAAGCAGCTTGGATGAGCTGCGAAACATATTCGACCAAATATTTTGTCCAGTTGACAAATTGTTTTTCTCCTTTGCCTTAAATAATAGAATTTAAATTAATGAATAAAAAATATATGAAAACTCCTTTGTTAAATTCATGTTTAAAGGTCTGGAATACTGTGTTTCATGGGTGGGGTGATGAGATTTTCAAACCAAAAATTCAAAACTGGGACACACCGGGGTTGGGATGGTTGGTAGAAATAAAAATGTGAAAAAAGTGTGCAAGATTGTGCTGTCAGTCATAACCTGAGAGACTACCATATATATATTTTTTTTGCTTTATGATCATTTGCAAATGTGGTTTTCCGTATTTTTAGCTAAACAAATGACAATTTATGCTCGTTTTCAGGGATGAGATTAGTCAAAAATTGTGATAGTCCTGTTTTAGTCCTGGTTTAGAATTGATGTAGTCCTGGTTTAGCTCTGGTTTCGCTCAAATTGGTCAAATATAGGAACACCAGGGACATTTCTTGTATAAAACTGGGACAAATCACTGGTTTTGTATAAATCTGCCGGGACAGGGGACACAGGCTCCAAACTGGGACTGTTCCGGGTAAAAAGGGACGTCTGGTCACACTGTTCATAGGTGTAAATTGTGTCGAACTTTTGGATGAAATACTGAATCTCATTAATCTGTTTTAGAATCCTGATCTATTTACTGTCATTTTCAACACATTTTTTTCACAAATTGAAGCTTAATTGGTCATTTATATTTACAACTGATATGATTCTACCAAATTCCAAAAAGTAAACATTTTAAAATACACTATCTGTCTGCAGGAAAATACCAGGCTACAGTGTCCAGAGTCGTTTTACATCTTCAGAATCGACTGATTTAAATGAGCATGTTCACGGCTTTTTCCCAAAGCAATTTACAGCCCCGTCTCATCCCAACAGCTCCGTGTCCTGACACCACCGTTACCTCATACGACTGCACGCACTCTTCATGTACACACTGCGCACATGTGTGTATGTAAAGCTCACAGTGGGTCTTTGTTCACTCGTGCGAAGTGTGCGATGTCTTAGTAGCACGTATTGTAAGGCTGTGTTGTTTCTTTAAAAAAGCCCGGTCGTAGTAGCAGAGGTGTGACTGAGGTGAGATCGCTGTAATTGAGTGTATTTGGCTTTAGGCGCAGGTGTGAAATCTATGCAATAGTTTTGAGTTAATTTGAGGTGAAAGGTGCGACTGCTGCTGCTGCGGTTTCTTTTTCAGTATCAGCGCAAAAGGATTAGGTCGTATTGACTCTTGTATTTATGATGTTGAAATACGGCTGATTAAAAACAAACAAAAAGGAACGCCTGTTGAGTTGAACTTGGAGAAATGCAGAGCGTAAATGTTGATTCAAGCGATCTATTTAAGAACTTACTGAGGCCCCGTCCACACCAAAACGTATTCGAGTTGTTTTCGTTGTGGATGCAGTGTTGGTCCGCACTAATCCGATGGAAAACGGCTCCAGAGACGGAAAGATCTGGTGCCGCCAGCTCCCACGAATTCCAATTTTTTTGTGAAATATGATGTTTTTGCGAGGTCGTTCACATTTCCAATTAAATGTGACTTGTATGTGACTCCAGTGTGAACATTAAACAGCCCGAAAGTGTCCCGCATGTGACACTGGAGACACGACGACGTCAACCGCAGCGAGCGTCTCTGTGTTTACGGAAGTTGTCCAAACATGGAGGCAGCATTGAGCACCTGGAGATTTTAAAGTTCCTCTCGTACCGGAGCCACAACATGAACAACTTACTTGTTTTAAGGAGGAGATTGAGAAGGAGAAGGACGAGGTTTTTGGTGTTTTTGTGGAACAGAACGTTGAAAGGAACGTGTGGATGTGGAGACGGAGCCAAGAGTGGTGAGTGGTGATGTGCTTCACTTCAGTTACACAGGAGTTCATTAACAATTTTCACCTACTTCAGCGCAGAATAGTGACGTTTGTGTCTTGTTGATAACGTGTAGATGGAGGAATGTGCTTTGGCCGTTCAGACTGAAGTCACATGTCAAAAGATCAGATATGTATCGGTTTCAGGAGACATATCCAAGTGTCCTGGGTCACATTTGAAAAAATCAGATCTGTGTCGTTCAGACTGTCATTAAAAGATCAGATACAGGAACATAGGGGCCAAAAAATCGGATTTGGGTCACTTCAGGCTGCAGTCTGAACGCTAAGATGCTAGAATATATTCATAAATACCGTTTGTGCGTACGACCTGCAGACGTATAATCTCTGAAAAGTTTAACATGAACCATCTCCAACACGACAGAAACACAGAACAGACTCACCATCAGCAGAACACCCCTCTGTCACAGAAAGAACACTCATATTCCACTGAGCCGTGTCCTTTAGTCCGACAGAAGCTGAACCGCATCAGAGCACAATAACGAGCTGTTTAATGAGCGCTCAGTTTATGCAAATGACTCATGTGGTTTTTAGTTTCGTTTCTGTAAAATGTAAACAAATCTGCTCAAAGCTGTGTGTTTCCGATACGGTGATTCGTTTCAGTGTAAATGGGTCTAAGTTCGAACAGGTCCACAAGCTACTCAATGCAAATTTACACGTTAAATTTTAAATCACATGTTCAAATCAAATACTGATTCTGGGCTTTTACTCATAATTATGGATGCACCGATACAATCCCGGTATCAAATATGGGTGCCTATCCAGAAAAAAAAAAAAAAAAGGAATCGTCTTCCAAATATCCTGGTTGGACATAAACTGATGTAATAATAAGATTAATTATTAGTCATAGTTGGCCCAGAATGTAATGCAAAGTTACTTTCAGTCTCTGCGCTGGTATCAGTTTTTATTGGGTGTTGATGGTGGATTGGTGCATCCCAGGGTTCCCATGGTCATTGTAATGAACGGCCTGTTCGTTACGTAATAATTACACATGCACTTTCATTCACTTTGCACTTTATATATATTTACATTGCACAGTATAGCACAAAGCACTTATAAGATACGCTAATTTGCACATATTAACATTAAGAATTGCACACATTTGTATTGTTTTAAAAAATATATATTTATTGAAAACATTTTCGGTGTCACGTGGGCCGGTCGGACGGGCACTTCCGGGTTTGGCGGCCGCTGGTCTGCGAGATACACCGAAAGTACAATTGGATAGTGTGCAATATATGTGCCGTGTTTTAAATGAGTTGTGTCTTGTGTGTGTTTGCGTGTGTGTCATGTGGGTATTTTAGAGTGTGAGAGTGGTATGTGCTGTTTGGTATTTGTTAGTGCTTTTACTTACCCGTGTCTTCTGTCCAGGTGTCTGGTGAAAAGATTCCCCGGGGAACCAGACACTTTTAAGAGTTCCGGGCCAACTCATCACGGCGGACATCGGGGGGAATAGCACTCGTTTTTAATTGGGATATTGGTTTTAAGGAATTAGTTTTAGGGTTTTATTATTTTTGTATTTGGGTTTTATATAGTTTATTTGGCTATGGGTATTTTATTGGAGGATTTTAACTGGTCACAGTCATGGAAACCCTGGAAGAGTCATGGAATTTTTGTATCTCTTTCAGACAACTACAAGTAAAAGTAAAACGTTACTGTTAACTTGAAAACTACGAATTCCTGACATCACAAGGTGGAACAGAGCATTTTAAGCTTTGAAAATAGACATCAGTATATTCGGGTTCACAAAGATCTCCCCTTGGCTTTGTGGTAAAGGCAATGTCTTTATTGTCGGTGTCGTAATCAGACATGTTGTCACTAACATTCCGAGCAGTAAACAAAATGAACCAGGCCTCGCGCAGTGATACGAACGGAAAGAAAATAGTGCCAAGCGATTATGAGGTCTGACGTTTTAGGCGACGATGGTTTTGTGATGCAAATGTATCACTCTTTTGAACACATATTGTTTTGAGAAGAAAAATAATAATAATAATAATAATAATAATAATAATAATAATACATTTTATTTATATTGCACTTTACATAAAATAATCTCAAAGTGCTACAGGTAAAAACAATGAGTAAAAAGGTGCATCGGAAAAACAGTGGATCAAGCTAAAACCAGTGCAGGAATTTATAAGATAAAACCAGAATAAAATACAATTAACAAAAGGCTTTAGTAAAAAGGTGTGTTTTAAGATTTTGTTTAAAAACAGAAATAGATTGTGGGGCTCTCAGGTGGTCGGGGAGAGGATTCCAAAGCCTTGGAGCAGCAGAGGAGAAGGCCCGATCTCCCATGGTGCAAAGTTTGGTTCTGGGGGTTTGGAGAGTGTTGGTGGCTGCAGAGCGGAGGGAGCGTGAGGGGGTCTGGGGAGTGAGGAGTTCCTTAAGGTACTGGGGGGAGTGACCGTGGATGCACTGGTGAGTGAGGAGGGAAACCTTGTACTCAATCCTGAGTGTGATCGGGAGCCAGTGAAGGGATTTCAGGATGGGGGTGATGTGGTCAAATTTCGCACCCTCATCAGGATCCTGGCAGCGCAGTTCTGGATGTATTGCAGTCTCTGGATGCTCCTGCCAGGTATCCCGATGAGGAGTGCGTTACAGTAGTCCAGCCTGGAGGAGATAAAGGCGTGGACGAGCTTCTCTGCATCTGCCAAGGAGAGAGTTGGACGGAGTTTTGCAATGTTTCTGAGGTGGTAGAATGACGTCCTACAGAGGTGTTTGATGTGGGTGTCAAAGGTGAGTTGTGAGTCCATTTTGACACCCAGGTTGGTGACAGATGCAGAGAAGGGAATCGTTTGACCAGAAAATGAGATACTGGTGATGGTGGAAGAGCTTTATTATACAGTCTCCAGCCAACTTGCCGGACTACTTTTGTCAGCACCGAAAACGGCCAGTATCTCGGTTCACCGGACGCTGTCGGGGGTAAGTCAATGTTGATGCACGACACTGCTCACGGGGATGCCATACAGATTTATGTAAAAAATCCCGAACTGTCCCTTTAAAGCTCAGAAGAGTCAATTTCACGTAATGTAGGACCTTATAGAAGAAGCACTTTTTGTTTCAATTTGCCTAAAATAAATTGCAACAGTTCAGTCAAAACTAAATATTAACTCCACTCCTTTGCGATATCCCGACGAGACAAACACGACAAAACGTCTGTAGTCTCATAAAAGCGGATTTTCTTTGCGTGTCCCTTTTTAAACGGGTGATTTATGATTTCTAATTGAGCTGGGAGTGAGTGGCGTGTGGGTGCGGCGTTCGGCGGAGGGGGACAGATTGTGAAGCGCTGATGGAGGAGCCCAGCGCTGCCATTCATCAACATAATTAGTGTAATCGTCAGCGTCCACACAGCGCCGCGTTAGCAACATGTGAGGGGAGCGTCAAAGCGCAGACGCGAGACGCTGTTTAACGTCCGGGAAAAGGAAATCCATTGAACTATTATGGGAGATATGTGCAGCTCCGGCCGCTCCTGCTGCACTGAGTTATGGGCAAATCAATCCATAGCGGTTATTATAATGGCGTGTAATAAGCATTGTTCTGTGTGAATCAATTTAGAACGCACCAGTGATTTTATTTGAACAAGTACAAGTAGTAATGTTTTACCAAGGGCTTGTTTTGGTTTGAATAACTGTAAAAACTAATGGAGCGTAAAAGTGATGGTTCTGCGAGGATATGAAACAACAAATATAAACATTAAACAACTATAAAGCCAAAGCATTGAATGAACACATGTTATATTATGTGTCATGTGTATTTGTGTGAAAACCAGCGTCAAAATGGCAACACCTCCAATGTGTTAATTCCGCGCCACACCACAGGGAGGCGCTGTAAAAAAGTGCCTCGAACCATAATCTGGCTCTTAACTTCCTGTTTCCGCTGTGACTGTGCTTCGACTCAAACAAAAGCGCTCACAACTTCATCAACTGAAAGCTCATAGATTTACTTCACTGACCGTTAAGATTTGAAACGCTGAGCTAAAACTAGAGTAGAAAAAAAAAGTATTACTAAGAAAATTGCTTTTGCATTACTCACAGGAGAAAATTCAGTTTGTCGACTGGACAAAAGTTAGTTTGGTTGAAGATGTTTCGCAGCTCATCCAAGCTGCTTCTTCAAACTGAATTTTCTCCTCACCGTGGATTCTACCTGGACGACTGACGGATTCTTCACATTACTCACAGTAAACTTTTCCGCTGTTTGTGTGCCAGTTTTTAAGCTCAAAAAGTAAAAAAAAAAAGCTTTGAAATCCAAAGTAACCGTGATAGAAAGTATGGATTGTGAAGGCTGTTGCCAATTTTGGCTGCGTTCAGACTGCAGCCTGAAGTGACCCAAATCCGATTTTGTGACCTCTATGTTCCTGTATCTGTTCTTTTAATGACAGTCTGAACCACACAGATACGATTTTTTCAAATGTGATCCAGGACACTTGGATATGTGCTCCTGAAACCGATACATATCTGATCTTTTGACATGTGACTTCAATCTGAACGGCCAAAGTGCATTCATCCACCTACACGTTATCAACACACAAGACACTAACGTCACTATTCTGCACTGAAGTAGGCGAAAATTGTTAATGAACTCCGTGTCACTGAGGTGCAGCACATCTCCACTCATCACTCTTGGCTCCGTCTCCACATCCACACGTTCCTTTCAACGGACGTCGCTGCCGCTGCCCACAAAACGCCACGGCTAAAAACCTCGTCCTTCTCCTTCTCAATCTCCTCCTTAAAACAAGTAAGTTGTTCATGTTGTGGCTCCGGTACGAGAGGAACTTTAAAATCTCCAGATGCTCAATGCTCACGTCCATGTTTGGACAACTTCCGTAAACACAGAGACGCTCGCTGCGGTTGACGTCATCGTGTCTCCAGTGTCACATGTGGGACACTTTTGGCCGTTTAACCTTCACACTGGAGTCACAGACAAGTTGCATTTAATTGGAAATGTGAACGACCTCGCAAAAATATTGGATTTCACAAAAAAATCTGAATTGAACCTTAAGCCCTGCAGTCTGAATGTAGTCAAAGTCCTTCCAGTCTGTCCTGAGTCTTCCCCGGGCCCTCCTCCCAGTGGGACAGAAAACCTCTCGAGGGAGGCGTCCAGGAGGCATCCGGAACAGATGTTTGAACCACCTCAGCTGCTCCTCTCGACATGGAGGAGCAGCGGCGTGTTATTGAGCTCCTCACTCTGTCTCTAAGGGAGCGCCCAGACACCCTGCGGAGGAAACTCATTTCAGACCACTTGTATCCACGAGCGGTCGAAATGAGTTTCCCCTCCTTGAACCTCAGCCCCAAAGACCCATGTGGAGCCGTCCTCCTGTGCACCCCCCACCCGCGGGAGGATCCATAAAGGGCCGGTGCATGAAGCTCTGGGCGGCAATCGAAAGCGGGGGCCTCAACGACCGGGTCTTCTGACATTAAGTCCAGCTCTGCTCGTTACTACACTGATGTGCTGATGAGTACTAATACTCACAGGCCTGTTCCAACGCTGCTGCAGGTATCGTGGTCTAAGATATTGTGATATTATAAATGAAGTTATTATTGTGCATCTGTGACTCTGATTTATGATGGGTATTATTGAATTTCAAACTTTAAAAATGTTTCATGTGTTTCAAATGTTTTAAAGTTGTTATTTCTGTGACCTCTGTCCAGTGGGTCAGTTTTTTTTTTCTTCCCTGAATCCTCCTCACGGTGCAGCAGCTGAAGTCTGAGGATCTGGTGGGAACTTTCTACTTTTTCACACATTTTGCCCAATGTGGATTTATTGTTTTTTGTTTTGTTCTTTGCTTTTTTTTTCTGAACTGAAGTGAACTTTGAAACAAACTTGAACTAATCAAAGATCAAACCTTTTCAACTGAACTTTGGAGCTAACAGAACAATTCAAAGGTCAAAACCTTTTGAACAGAACATTGAACCAAACTGAGACCAAACCTGAGGTCAAAGGGTCTGCTGAATCATCATTCTCTTGTTTCTTTACTGTCTATATTTGTTTATTTACTCAAATAATATTGTTTTAGTCGAATTTTGCTGCTTTATTTAATTAAAGTCATTACACGTTCCCATAACAAACCTGGTCTTGTGTCAGTCAAATGGATTTTAATTGTAATAACTCCAAACTGGATTATTTTTATTTAACGTTACTCATGATGCCGCACTGTTCAGCTTCAGACAGTTGAAGCCAATCAAGGCTAGAGGAGCTAATTTGGAGCCAAGATCCATATTTGGTTCATGTTTCATGGCCAAATAGCCAATCAGGAGTGAGGTCGTAGAAGGCACAAGCCCCTCCTGACCTGCACCACTGACTGAGGGCGGGAGATCAACAACAGAAGCAGGAGCTCACTGATCCACTCCCGTCCTCACATCCTGTTTGGAACATAACAGTTCTCAAGGTCTAGTCTGTGGTATTTACTCAGCAGTTTTTCAAACCCCTCACACCACGGCCCAGACACTAACAAGACTCGCTCCAGCTCCTAATTTTAATATTGTCTACGTTAGAGAAATTACTCTTCTGTGCTGTACTGAGGGCTCTCACTGTCAGTTCAATCCTTGTTATTTTGACCCACGTCTTCAGAGGTATAATAATCCTTACAACACAAGAATAGCCAGACTGGACAGCACTAGACTGAATGGACGACAGGATCACAGAGTCCTGAGGGTTCATGTGTCTGTGCTGAGTCTGTACTGATGTAAATAAACTTCTCCTGTGTCAGAACTGCAGCCTCAGGCCTCTTCTCTCCAGCTCTCAGATTACTACTACTTATTGGGTAATGGCCGTAGCCTGTTACTTAATCAGTCAGATTATTTTGTTTGCTCCTCATTCTTTGAATCTTCTGGTGCTCAGTCCGTGTGCACTAAACAACCAAATTCAACCAAAGTGTAATAACTAATCATTAATACGGAAACTCAAGCAACATTAGCCTAATTTATCAGCCAGTTTTTCTTCGTTTCACTTCATTCAAACAGTCTGACCTCACAGCATTAAAATTCGTTTGCTTGATGATAGGCGTGTACTTTTTTAATTTAACTAATCGCTGCTGTTTGGTCGTGGTGTATGTAATGCACCACTAACGGGGGAAACTGGTTCCCAAATCCTGTAGGAAGAAGGACAATAACGTCTTTCCCCTTGATAAAATTCACCAAACATTCTCTTTGTTTCAGCTTTAAATCCTCGATCCTGGGAATCCTTGCCAACACAGAATATATCACTCTTCACTGATTGGCTGGTGCCCGAACTCGCACTTCTGGGGTTTTTGTGAACCGTCTAGTGTATTCTGATTCCTGACCTAGTCGCTGGAAAGAAAGGAAATTGAGCGAAGGTAATAGGCGACGCCAGCCTGACTAAAGCAACATCACATTTACAGTAAGAATATCATTTTCAGACTTGCTACAAAGTGATTAGGTTTCTGCACTAGTACTGATGCTCTGGTAAGTTTCATTTTCACTTTCACAAAGCAAAAAAACAAAGCAACACGTGCTCTGTGAGTGATCAGTGGAGAGGTCACAGTTTGTCATCACCGCTGATCTAAAATGAGTGAACCTCCAAAAACCAGTTTAATTAAAACAATTAAACCAGTTAAAACAGGATTCACTGTGAGGACTGGCTCGTAACTTCTACCTTCCTTTAGCATGTCCAGAATTCCAACTTTTTGTGCGATGTTTTGCATCTTCTTCTGCCTTTTGGGTGCGACCGCAGGAGACTTTGTCGGTGCAGAACGTTTTGTCGATATTGTGGGTTTTGTCGGTTAGAAAACTTGCAAACACACAGCACTTCAGAATCACACTGATACAGATCCAACATTTTTGTACATTTGGCTGAACACATTCTGTACTGTACAGGAGACACGGCACGGAGGAGATTGATTGACAGTCTACAGTCTCTTAGCCAATCAGGACGCAGGGGGAGGCATGTTCATACACTGTAAAAAAAAAAAAAAAAAAAAAAAGCATGCAAAATTGCACAAAAAAAATCTGAGAAACAGTGAGACTGCAAAAGGTGAACCACGATATAGCGAGGAACAACTGTATAACCACGACGCCTCAGTCACAGTTTCGGGGTTGACAGCGTTTTTAATAACTGGTCTAAATGGTCTCAGTTTTCCGGTTTTCCTGCCGTGCGTGTAAACAGAACCCGTGACCCCGCTCCTCAGCCTCTCCACGCTGAGCTCGCCCCGCTGCAGCCGGCTCCCATTAAACATGCAGATCGCTCCATTCTCATCCATTATTAAGAGGCGCCCGCAACCCAGGCCATGTACGCCACTTAATAGGACTTTAAAAATTTAACCACTTCATATTTAAAACGCGGGCGATTTGGAGAAGGACCTGACGTGAGCCTATAGCCCCGCCGGGTACGTTCCCACTCATTTACATTGTGTGAAGTGCTCCGCGGTGGCCTTTCGCCGTGGCGTTTAAGAGCCATATTCTTGTTGTAATTGTGTGTTTTTTCACCCAGACGGCGCTGATAGATGAGTTTATGCATTCTCGTGATTGCATTGGAAACAGCAGCTTTGCATATTGAGCTCGAGTGATTCGATACAATTGGAAAAATTATTTGCTCCCCAAAGGCACATGAATAATTCAGATCATTATTTGTCATTTATGTTTGTGCTAAACTCGCCTGACTTGAAAATGATTTTGAATGATTTTTAAAAATTCTACATTACTTCAGGCAATTTCCATCTAAAATCATAATTAGCATACTGCGCAGGACTTTCCCCCAGGTTAAAGTGTGATTGTGGTGCCTGCTCCAAAGGCCACGGGTACAGAATGTCAGCCACATTTCCACCGGTTTGCCCCATGGCAGCTACTACAGAGGAAGACGGAATGAAAGGAATTATTTAATTAAAATCAATGGAAAATGCAAAATTCAGTTCAAATCAAATATAGACTTATGTAATGCTGATTTATACTTGATTACGAGAGCAGAATGAGCCTCACATCTGGTTTAAACATTGAGTGCGTATACATGCACATCAATAACCCGGTTATTAGCCATACCCCGGTTATGTCAGTATTCGGGTTACTGTGTTTACATGCGCACTGAGAAACCGGGACACTCATATCCGCGTGTACATGATCAAATGGAGTATCCCGGTTTCTTAACATAATCTTACAAATGCACAGGCGCAAAAATTAACTTATATCAATTTCATAAACCAGGAAAAATACAAACCGTGAGCTCCTTTAGCATAAGAAGCTAAGGAGCTACGAGATCTCCCACAATCCACTGTGCAGATTCTTCATTAAAATCTTCTGCATAAATAAACTCAACTTTACAACATATAAACCATAAACACTATAGACACATCAGCCCGTTTGATCAGATAATTCAGCTGTGATCACATTTGTTTACGTTTTACAGAAACGAAACTTAAGACCGTTTGGCTAATTAGCATAAACTGTTAGCGGCGATAAAAACAACTCGCTCCTTGCGCCGCTGATGTGATCAGTTTCTTTTGGACTAAATGACACGACTCTGTGGATTATGTGTGTTATTTCTGTGACAGAAGAGGTGCTGATGATGGTGAGTGTGTTCTGTGCATGTGTTGTATAGGAGATAGTTCATGTTTTAGCTTTTCAGCGTCACACGAGTGCAGGTCGTACGAGTGCAGATTGTACATGTGCAGGTTTAGCGCAGCTCTTAATTTTACAGTCATTTCACTCGTTTGGTCACTTTATTTATGTTGGTCAATTTATTTATGTCACTACTGTTGTGGTTGAAAGGCTGGAAAGTGTCTTTTGGACGCATGCGCACTCAACTTTATGTTGCAGTAACCGGGATACTGCGTTTACATGCCACAAGTAACCCGGTTACTATCGGAATAAACCAGCTACAGTAACCCGGTTTCTAATAACCGGGTTACTGCCAAACCGGGTTACTGAAACCGGGTTACTGCGTTTACATGCACCATCAAGAAACCGGGATACTCAAAAAACCCAATCATAACCGGGTTATTGATGTGCATGTATACGCACTCACTAATGCCTTTCTGATCTAAACGGTTTCTTCCTAAACACAAGCACCTGCAGCCAAACATGAGTCAGTGCTAGTGCAGCCTCTACAGCTCAGGGAGGGAATTCTGTAGGTTCTGAGCTTTCACATGAGACATGGTTTGTCCGTAAACTGAGAATGAGACAAACTCTCGAGCAAACTGTGTGTAGAATCACTCAGTCGTCCAGGTAAAATCCATGGCAAAGGAGAAATTCAATTTGTCAACTGGAGAAATGTTTATTTAGGTCGAAACGTTTCACCCAAAGGACAAAACACCGAGCCACAAACAAAGCAATGTGCTCTACTCCATTCAGTGTAGTGAAGGCTGCAGAGAGCGCCACACTGGAGAAACAAAACAACCACTTCACACAAGGATGAACCAACACAGACGAGAGAGCAACACAGGACCTCAGTCTGCTGTACATCTCCACTTAAAGGACCTCAGTCTGCTGTACATCTCCACTTAAAAGCCACAGGCCCCTCCTTTGTGGACAGTGAGGTACAGATCTGAGCCAGAGAAAAGAATTGGTTTGAGAAGAGAGTTAAAGAAGCCATTTTTGTTAGGAAAGACAGTCCTTCCTTGAACAGAAATGGAGGACTCAGACACCATCCATCTCCCATTTACAACTCCATCCTCAAAACTTAAAACGAAGAGAACAACAGGAGCAGCCGGGTCAGGACCAGAGATGTGAAAACACTCACTACGGGCCTGAATGATTCTGCTAATATGACCCCTCACTCAGTACAGACGAACAGGCCGAGCTAACAAAGAGAAACTGTAAACAAGCAGGTGTCTTAGTTTCAGAGTAATTTCAGTGTAGTTAGCTCCTCCTTCAGACAGACATGAGCATCAGACCAGAACTGAAGAAGCACTTCGGATGAACTGCGAAACGTTTTTGACCTAAATAAACGTTTGCCCAATTGACAATTTGAATTTCTCCTTTGCCATCAAGTTGATTGTTAGAGAATTCTATGATATAAATGTATTTCTTTGATTAAAGTCTCATTAAAGTGTTACTCATTTATATATGTAATTCTTTCACTAAAGTATTAATCATTTAAAGGGTGAATCATTTAAATATTAATCATGGTGTAATCAACATTGCTTTGGGTCTGTTTTGGTTCAGGAAGTACAGGACATGATACCAGCAGCAGATATGAATGACATGTCAACTGACAGATTAAGCTCATCTACTATGGGCACCAACAATTCTGGGTTTGTCCCATCTTATGTTAAAACTGAAGGCCTTGGGGAACTACTAAATTGTCTATCTTTGGGATATGTAATCAAATGTGAAATGGGAGGGTGGTTCAGTTGACGATTGTTAGTTATAAGAGAACATGTGAAATGTATGTCATCAAGTGTTGCTTATCTGTGACATGATTTTCAATAAAAGTGTGACTTGGAGAGTTGTTGAGCAGAGTCGGTCAGGGAGCTGACAGACAGTGTGCTCGACTCTCCTTGCGCAAGTATAAAATTTTAACCGTCTCTTTCTGGTGTGTCTTTATTTAATGTAATTTGATGTCTTAGGGTAAATTCCCTGACATTGATCTTAAGGTTGTCAACATAAGAGACCTCCATAAAGACAAGAAAAGCCCGCCTTGGGTATGGAGTTTTCTTTGTTAGTTCGCTGGCTGTCTAGTTTCACCCAGTTACGTGTCATGAGGAAAGCACAGGGATACTGCGTTTACATGCCACAGTATCCAGGTTACTATCAGAACATCCCAGCTACATCACCGGAATATTTCCTTATTCGGGATACTGAAACTGTGATACTGCGTCTACATGCACCATGACGAAACCGGGACACTCAAAAAAGCCGATCATACCTGGATACTGATGTGCACATAAACACACTCACTGAACTTACAAAATCCCATGACTTTACCAGGTCTAGAAAGTGACGTTTTCAATTTCCATGACTTTTCCAGGATTTCCATGACCCTGTGCATAAACGTTTGCGTGTCGGGAAAATGCCGTTTATTCCACTAACATTTGCCTAAAAGCGATGCAGAGTAATGACGGCGTTAATTACCTGTAAACAAATGAATAAATAAAGGGGATGTAGCGGCGTGTGTGCGTCCGGACGGCTCGCTGTAGCGCCCCCTGTCTGCCCCCCCCCCGCCGCCGCCCCGCGTCCACCTGAGGCCACTATTGATATTCTAACTTCATTTTGAAACATTGATTAAAATCCGGCGCGTCTTTCCATTGGTGCTGCCGGGGTTTGGCTTTTTTAATTGTTTCGCCGCTAAAGGTCGCCGAGTGAGTTCCAGCGCGCCACGTTTTAATTAGCTAAACAGTGTGAGCGCGGCGAGAGCGAGCGGCCGCGCGCCACCGGCCAATCCCCTACCACCCTGACCTTTCTCACCGACTAATAGAATTACCGCGCGCTGAATGCCAATGCAATCCAAAACACATAAACGACCACGAGAACGAGAGCGCGGACGGACGGACGGACGGACGGAGGGACGGACGGAGGGACGGACGGAGGACGGACGGAGGGATGGAGAAAGGGAGAGAGAAACTGAGCCACAGAGCGAGGGAGATACAGGGAGATACAGAGAGAAAGAGGAAGGAAGAGAGAGTGACAAAGACAAAAAGGGAAGGGACACAGAAGGAGAGAGGGAGGAAGAGAGAAAGAGAGACAACGGGACAGAGAGAGAGAGAAACGGAGAGAAAAGGAAGGAAGGAAGGAAGGAGAGCCAGAGTGAAAGAGGAGGGAGAGAGAGAGAAAGAGAGCCAGAGAGGAACAGAGAGAGAGAGGGAGGGAAACAGAAGAGACACGGAAGAAGAGAGGGTGGAAAAGAGAGGGATGGAGAGACAGAGGGAGAGAGACGGGGGGGGGGGGGGGGACAGAGAGGGACACAGAGGGAAAGAGGGAGGAAGAGAGAGACAGAGAGAGGGAAGGCGTGGGAGGCAGACAGATAGAAAAAGAGAGAGAGAGAAGAGAGAGGAAGAGAGACAGGGAGGAAGAGAGCGAGTGACAAGGGGAGAGGAAAAAAGGGAGGCAGGGAAGAAGGAAGAGAGAAATTGAGGCACAGAGCGAGGGAGATACAGGGAGATACAGAGAGAAAGAGGAAGGAAGAGAGAGTGACAAAGACAAAAAGGGAAGGGACACAGAAGGAGAGAGGGAGGAAGAGAGAAAGAGAGACAGAGGGAGAGAGAGAAATGGAGAGAAAAGGAAGGAAGGAAGGAGAGCCAGAGTGAAAGAGGAGGGAGAGAGAGAGAGAGAAAGAGAGAGAAAGAGAGCCAGGGAGGAACAGAGAGAGAGGGAGGGAAACAGAAGAGACAGGAAGGAGAGAGGGCAGAAAAGAGAGGGATGGAGAGACATAGAAGAAGAGAGAGAGGGAGAGACAGAGGGAGAGGAAAAAAAAGGAAAGAAGAGACACAGAGGGAAAGAGGGAGGAAGAGAGAGACAGAGAGAGGGAAGGCGTGGGAGGCGGACAGATAGAAAAAGAGAGAGGAGTGACACAGAAGGAGAGAGGGAGAGAGAGAGCGAGTGACAAGGGGAGAGGAAGAAAGCGAGGGAGGAAGGAAGAGAGAGGGAGAGAAGGAGGAAGAGAGAAATTGAGGCACAGAGTGAGGGAGATACAGAGAGATACAGAGAGAAAGAAGAAGGAAGAGAGAGTGACAAAGACAAAAAGGGAAGGGACAAAGAAGGAGAGAGGGAGGAAGAGAGAAAGAGAGACAGAGGGAGAGAGAGAGAGAAACGGAGAGAAAAGGAGGGAAGGAAGGAGAGCCAGAGACAAAAAGGAGGGAGAGAGAGTGACAAAGACAAAAAGGGAAGGGACACAGAAGGAGAGAGGGAGGAAGAGAGAAAGAGAAACAACGGGACAGAGAGAGAGAGAGAAACGGAGAGAAAAGGAAGGAAGGAAGGAAGGAAAGAGAGCCAGGGAGGAACAGAGAGAGAGGGAGGGAAACAGAAGAGACACAGAAGGAGAGAAGGAGGAAGAGAGAAAGAGAGACAGAGGGAGAGAGAGAGAGAGAAATGGAGAGAAAAGGAAGGAAGGAAGGAGAGCCAGAGTGAAAGAGGAGGGAGGGAGAGAGAGAGAGAGAAAGAGAGCCAGGGAGGAACAGAGAGAGAGAGGGAGGGAAACAGAAGAGACGAAAAGAGAGGGATGGAGAGACATAGAAGAAGAGAGAGAGGGAGAGACAGAGGGAGAGGAAAAAAAAGGAAAGAAGAGACACAGAGGGAAAGAGGGAGGCGGACAGATAGAAAAAGAGAGAGGAGTGACACAGAAGGAGAGAGGGAGGAAGAGAGACAGGGAGGAACAGAGAGAGAGGGAGGGAAACAGAAGAGACAGGAAGGAGAGAGGGCAGAAAAGAGAGGGATGGAGAGACATAGAAGAAGAGAGAGAGGGAGAGACAGAGGGAGAGGAAAAAAAGAAAAGAAGAGACACAGAGGGAAAGAGGGAGGAAGAGAGAGACAGAGAGAGGGAAGACGTGGGAGGCAGACAGATAGAAAAAGAGAGAGGAGTGACACAGAAGGAGAGAGGGAGGAAGAGAGCGAGTGACAAGGGGAGAGGAAAAAAGGGGAGGGAGGGAGGAAAGAGAGGGAGAGAAGGAGGAAGAGAGAAATTGAGGCACAGAGCGAGGGAGATACAGAGAGATACAGAGAGAAAGAGGAAGGAAGAGAGAGTGACAAAGACAAAAAGGGAAGGGACAAAGAAGGAGAGAGGGAGGAAGAGAGAAAGAGAAACAGAGGGAGAGAGAGAGAGAGAAATGGAGAGAAAAGGAAGGAAGGAAGGAGAGCCAGGGAGGAACAGAGAGAGAGAGGAGGGAAACAGAAGAGACACAGAAGGAGAGAGGGAGGAAAAGAGAGGGATGGAGAGGTATAGAAGAAGAGAGAGAGGGAGAGACAGAGGGAGAGAGACGGGGGGATGGAGTGACAAAGGGAGAGGAAAAAAAAGAAAAGAAGAGACACAGAGGGAAAGAGGGAGGAAGAGAGAGACAGAGAGAGGAGTGACACAGAAGGAGAGAGGGAGGAAGAGAGCGAGTGACAAGGGGAGAGGAAAAAAGGGAGGGAGGGAGGAAGGAAGAGAAATTGAGGCACAGAGCGAGGGAGATACAGAGAGAGAGACAGAGAGAGGGAGGGATGGAGGGAAGGAGTGCGAGGCAGATCGATAGAAAGAGAGCAAAGGGAGGAACAGAGAGAGAGACAGAAGAAGAGAGAGAGGAAGAGAGGGAGTGACAAAGGGAGAGAGAAAAGGAAAGAAAGGGACAAAGAGGGAGAGAGAGGTAAGAAGTGGGAAGCAGAGAGATAGAAAAACAGTAAGGGAGGAAGAGAGAGGGAGAGTGAGATTCATATAGATAGAAAGAGCAACGCGAGGAACAGAGAGAGGGAGAAACACAGAAGGAGAGAGGGAGGAAGGAAAGAGAGGAAGTGACAAAGGGACCACCACCACCCACACTGGACTGGAACAGAAGTTTGGATTTGTTTTTGTGTTTTGATTTGCTTTTCTAATTTATTTTCTCACCTGGCGAGAGTTGATTTGAAAATACATTTTTGGGTCTGATTGACCTGCCCCAAGAGAGCAGGAAGGAAAAAAAAAAAAATGTTCTTTGGGTCAATGTGACCCTGAGGAGAGCGTGAGGGTTTTAATCAGCGCTAATCAACCTCGATTTCGAGACAAGGCCGAGTCCAAGCGTCTTCGAGACAAAGTCCAAATGTGCTTGAGTCTGAGACGAGACCAAGGCTGTGAAAAAACGGCCTTTTATGGTGAGGGGGTGTGGTCTGTCCTTTTATGGTGAGGTGGAGGTGTGGAGGGGGCGTGGTCTGTCCTTTTATGGTGAGGTGGAGGTGTGGAGGGGGCGTGGTCTGTCCTTTTATGGTGAGGTGGAGGTGTGGAGGGGGCGTGGTCTGTCCTTTTAGGGTGAGGTGGAGGTTGTGAGGGGCGTGGTCTGTCCTTTTATGGTGAGGTGGAGTGTGGAGGGGGCGTGTCTGTCTTTTTATTGGTGAGGTGGAGGTGTGGAGGGGGCGTGGTCTGTCCTTTTGTGGTGAGGTGGAGGTGTGGAGGGGGCGTGGTCTGTCCTTTTAGGATGAGGTGGAGGTGGTGGAGGTGGGAGGGGGCGTGGTCTGTCCTTTTGTGGGTGAGGTGGAGGTGTGGAGGGGGCGTGGTCTGTCCTTTTATGGTGAGGTGGAGGTGTGGAGGGGGCGTGGTCTGTCCTTTTGTGGTGAGGTGGAGGTGTGGAGGGGGCGTGGTCTGTCCTTTTAGTGAGGTGGAGGTGTGAGGGGGCGTGGTCTGTCCTTTGTGGTGAGGTGGAGGTGTGGAGGGGGCGTGGTCTGTCCTTTTATGGTGAGGTGGAGGTGTGGAGGGGGCGTGGCCGTAAGAAAACTTGAAAAATGACTTAAACTGAGATGCTGGACTGAACCAGGACTAAACCAGGACTAAACTAGAATTGAGACAGGGACCAGACCAGGACCAGACCAGGATTGAGACTAGAAATGAGACTGAGACCAAGACCAGGAATGAGACCAGTTTAGTCCTGGTTTAGTCTTGGTTTAATCTTGGTTTAGTCCTGGTTCAATCCGGGTTTAGTCCTGGTTTAGTCCTGGTTTGGTCCAGCATCTCAGTTTAACACAAAATTGAAAAAACAAATCATTATCTGTTTTTTCATTTTGGTTTTGGAGACAAATAATGAAGAAGAAAATAGTTGTTTTTTCATTTTCTTATGTTTGGTTTTATATTGAAAAACAAATGAACGAATGACACACAGATTTAGACAGACTAATAATAAAGTGTTACTCAAACGTGTGTGGATGAAACAAAACACAACTTATTATATTATAACATGGTTAAACGCTCACAGGAGTCAGTTTTGTGTAATATAAGACCTTTAAAAAGATATAAAAGTTGAAAATAAATAATATGTCCCTTTAAATTACAGGACAGCTTCATTTGTAAACTACACTCTTGGCTGTGGAAAATGTTGTAGGCAGAAGGTTTGTGAATGTGTTTTTAATTTGTTCTGTTTTAATTAGCTCCTGACCACATGGGGCAGGGGGGGGGGGGGGGGGCAGGTGGTACAGCCCACGGGCACACTCGCCCAGGGCACAGACTGGCACCAGGTTTTACCCGTCTGTCTCACACTGGCAGCTGGGCACACTCTGCTCCTGAGTGCCCAGAGCTCACTTCATTAATTCTCTTCACTGACCTGGCAACAGCGCACATGCTCAGCCAATCAGACGGCTCCATCAAAGGTCAAAGGACACCCTGGTCGGTGCAGCACCTCTGGGCAGATGTGTGCCAACATCCTTCTGGTTTGACTCAGGTTCATCAGAAGTTGGATGTTGCATCTCGTATTGTAGGTCTTTGATCTATTGATCCTAATTGTGTATTTGTTTAAGACTGATCCTTTTCCAAGTTTTTCGTAAGCCGGCTCTTATGGCTCCATATTTGTTGTTAATCTAGCATTTAAACAAATCTTTAGACACCAGACGCCATATTCTTGTACACTTTTCTACATCAGCGTCAGTATCGTTTGAAGGGTGTGTCCAGGTAACCTCCTGTAGCCTGTAACCTCCTCCATGAGGGATCCAGCCCTGTGTGACTCTTCTGAAGTCTTGCCTCTGGGACCTCGAGGTTGGACGACCTGCTGTGGTGGGAGCAATGCTGTGGCTTTGGTGTAGTTTTTTGACGAAGCCAATGTCATGCAAATGGAGCCGACAGGAAGCGCACACAAAAACTGAATCACCAGTGTTTATTACTGTTATAAGAGGGCGGCCTATGTATGTTATCCCCTGTATCCCCACAGAAGAGAGTGCAGCCAAGTCCAGCCCAGAACGAGTCGCCTGGGTGAGCAGTCGGGACCAGTCAGGAGAGCAACAATGACAGTCCGTCAGAATTCTCCCAAGGGCTGGTTGCAAGGTGAGAGCGCATGAGAACGATCGATCTGAAGTCCCGCCATGCCCGACAAAATCTTGCGCGATTTCAAAAACAGAGTAGGACAGGGCTTTCGGGGCTGTTTCCCAACAAAGTCACACTGTGCATCGACTGAGACCCAGGACGAAGATTCTGAGAGAGAAGAGCTGGAGGTAGACCAGAAAGCCCCCAGCAGCACCCAAAGGCTCAGATCCACAGCTGAGACCCCTGAAGTTGTGGAGTGGAGCACAGAGGAGAAAGTCCAGCCCAGCAGTCAGTGCAAGACCCTCAAACAGACACTGAGGAGATGTTTCACTTGCACAGGCTCTGAGCAGCATGGAGCAGAGAGTGAAGAGGAGCAGCCCAGAGCTAGTCCCCCCACAGTCACACTGTCCCCCATGTGCGGCTCTAGAGACTTTAGGAAAACCTCCAGTCCAGCCTCTGTATCTAACAGCCTCACTCCTGGTTCCCCCTCAGGCAGGTTGATTATACTGCCAAGAGTGTCCAGCCCAGCATCCAAGAGGCCACAGAAGAAGTCAGGGAGATCCTGTTGACCGAGGCTGTGCTACTCAGCGGAGAGGAGGAGAGGAGCCTGAGTGACGAGAGCCTCNGAAGAGAGAACAGAGGAGAGAGAAAAGGAAGGAAGGAAGGAGGAGAGAGACCAGAGAGAGAGGAGAGGAGGGAGAGAGAAGAGAGAGAGAGAAGAGAGAGAGAGGAGAGAGAGAGGAGGAGAGAGAGAGAAGAGAGAGGAGAGGACACACAGAGGAGGACACAGAAGGAGAGAGGGAGGAAGAGAGCGAGTGACAAGGGGAGAGGAAAAAAGGGAGGGAGGGAGGAAGGAAGAGAAATTGAGGCACAGAGCGAGGGAGATACAGAGAGAGAGACAGAGAGAGGGAGGGATGGAGGGAAGGAGTGCGAGGCAGATCGATAGAAAGAGAGCAAAGGGAGGAACAGAGAGAGAGACAGAAGAAGAGAGAGAGGAGAGAGGGAGTGACAAAGGGAGAGAGAAAAGGAAAGAAAGGGACAAAGAGGGAGAGAGAGGTAAGAAGTGGGAAGCAGAGAGATAGAAAAACAGGAAGGGAGGAAGAGAGAGGGAGAGTGAGATTCATATAGATAGAAAGAGCAACGCGAGGAACAGAGAGAGGGAGAAACACAGAAGGAGAGAGGGAGGAAGGAAGAGAGGAAGAGAGGAAGTGACAAAGGGACCACCACCACCCACACTGGACTGGAACAGAAGTTTGGATTTGTTTTTGTGTTTTGATTTGCTTTTCTAATTTATTTTCTCACCTGGCGAGAGTTGATTTGAAAATACATTTTTGGGTCTGATTGACCTGCCCCAAGAGAGCGGGAAGAAAAAAAAAAAAAGTTTCTTTGGGTCAATGTGACCCTGAGGAGAGCGTGAGGGTTTTAATCAGCGCTAATCAACCTCGATTTCGAGACAAAGCCGAGTCCAAGCGTCTTCGAGACAAAGTCCAAATGTGCTTGAGTCTGAGACGAGACCAAAAGCTGTGAAAAAACGGCCTTTTATGGTGAGGGGGCGTGGTCTGTCCTTTTATGGTGAGGTGGAGGTGTGGAGGGGGCGTGGTCTGTCCTTTTATGGTGAGGTGGAGGTGTGGGTGAGGGGCGTGGTCTGTCCTTTTGTGGTGAGGTGGAGGTGTGGAGGGGGGCGTGGTCTGTCCTTTTATGGTGAGGTGTGGAGGGGGCGTGGTCTGTCCTTTTAGGGTGAGGTGGAGGTGTGGAGGGGGCGTGGTCTGTCCTTTTATGGTGAGGTGGACTTGTGGAGGGGGCGTGGTCTGTCCTTTTGTGGTGAGGTGGAGGTGTGGAGGGGGCGTGGTCTGTCCTTTTGTGGTGAGGTGGAGGTGTGGAGGGGGCGTGGTCTGTCCTTTTATGGTGAGGTGGAGGTGTGGAGGGGGCGTGGTCTGTCCTTTTAGGGTGAGGTGGAGGTGTGGAGGGGGCGTGGTCTGTCCTTTTATGGTGAGGTGGAGGTGTGGAGGGGGCGTGGTCTGTCCTTTTATGGTGAGGTGGAGGTGTGGAGGGGGCGTGGCCGTAAGAAAACTTGAAAAATGAAAAATGACTTAAACTGAGATGCTGGACTGAAGCAGGACTAAACCAGGACTAAACTAGAAATTGAGACTGAAATGAGACTGAGACCAAGACCAGGAATGAGACCAGTTTAGTCCTGGTTTAGTCTTGGTTTAATCTTGGTTTAGTCCTGGTTCAATCCGGGTTTAGTCCTGGTTTAGTCCTGGTTCAGTCCAGCATCTCAGTTTAAGTCACGGAAACGGGAAACGGCCATTATTCGTTTTTTCCATTCTTCATTTAAACACAAAATTGAAAAAACAAATCATTATCTGTTTTTTCATTTTGGTTTTGGAGACAAATAATGAAGAAGAAAATAGTTGTTTTTTCATTTTCTTATGTTTGGTTTTATATTGAAAAACAAATGAACGAATGACACACAGATTTAGACAGACTAATAATAAAGTGTTACTCAAACGTGTGTGGATGAAACAAAACACAACTTATTATATTATAACATGGTTAAACGCTCACAGGAGTCAGTTTTGTGTAATATAAGACCTTTAAAAAGATATAAAAGTTGAAAATAAATAATATGTCCCTTTAAATTACAGGACAGCTTCATTTGTAAACTACACTCTTGGCTGTGGAAAATGTTGTAGGCTGAAGGTTTGTGAATGTGTTTTTAATTTGTTCTGTTTTAATTAGCTCCTGACCACATGGGGCAGGAGGGGGGGTGGGGGGGGCAGGTGGTACAGCCCACGGGCACACACTCGCCCAGGGCACAGACTGGCACCAGGTTTTACCCGTCTGTCTCACACTGGCAGCTGGGCACACTCTGCTCCTGAGTGCCCAGAGCTCACTTCATTAATTCTCTTCACTGACCTGGCAACAGCGCACATGCTCAGCCAATCAGACGGCTCCATCAAAGGTCAAAGGACACCCTGGTCGGTGCAGCACCTCTGGGCAGATGTGTGCCAACATCCTTCTGGTTTGACTCAGGTTCATCAGAAGTTGGATGTTGCATCTCGTATTGTAGGTCTTTGGTCTATTGATCCTAATTGTGTATTTGTTTAAGACTGATCCTTTTCCAAGTTTTCGTAAGCCGGCTCTTATGGCTCCATATTTGTTGTTAATCTAGCATTTAAACAAATCTTTAGACACCAGACGCCATATTCTTGTACACTTTTCTACATCAGCGTCAGTATCGTTTGAAGGGTGTGTCCAGGTAACCTCCTGTAGCCTGTAACCTCCTCCATGAGGGATCCAGCCCTGTGTGACTCTTCTGAAGTCTTGCCTCTGGGACCTCGAGGTTGGACGACCTGCTGTGGTGGGAGCAATGCTGTGGCTTTGGTGTAGTTTTTTGACGAAGCCAATGTCATGCAAATGGAGCCGACAGGAAGCGCACACAAACTGAATCACCAGTGTTTATTACTGTTATAAGAGGGCGGCCTATGTATGTTATCCCCTGTATCCCCACAGAAGAGGTGCAGCCCCTGGTAGTCTTCTACTTGGACAGAGCTGCAGCTCTAGCCCAGCGCGAGTCCAGGGAGGTCCTGGCAGAGATGTTCCTGGAGTTGATTGCTACCATCTCCAATCTGATTTTGGAAGCCTTCAGGAACACAGTCTTAGAGGGACACACACAAGAGCACCCCCTGCTGGTAATTGAGCAGGCAGTCGGGACAGCAGTGCAGGGCAGCCTCACTGATAGTTTCAATGAAGTGCTGGGTGCACCTCACCAGTCCGTCAGAATTCTCTGCCAAGGGCTGGTTGCAGAGGTGACCAATCGTGTCAACTCTGTTCTAGCCCGCAGCCAAGTGCAGAACGATCGCCTGGTGGTACCCGAGGAGACAACCTACAGACCCACCAAAGAGCGCATGAAGGATCTGGTCCGCCATGCCCGACAAATCTTGCGTGATTTCAAAAACAGAGTAGGACAGGGCTTTCGGGGCTGTTTCCCAACAAAGTCACACTGTGCATCGACTGAGACCCAGGACGAAGATTCTGAGAGAGAAGAGCTGGAGGTAGACCAGAAAGCCCCCAGCAGCACCCAAAGGCTCAGATCCACAGCTGAGACCCCTGAAGTTGTGGAGTGGAGCACAGAGGAGAAAGTCCAGCCCAGCAGTCAGTGCAAGACCCTCAAACAGACACTGAGGAGATGTTTCACTTGCACAGGCTCTGAGCAGCATGGAGCAGAGAGTGAAGAGGAGCAGCCCAGAGCTAGTCCCCCCACAGTCACACTGTCCCCCATGTGCGGCTCTAGAGACTTTATGAAAACCTCCAGTCCAGCCTCTGTATCTAACAGCCTCACTCCTGGTTCCCCCTCAGGCAGGTTGATTATACTGCCAAGAGTGTCCAGCCCCAGCATCCAAGAGGCCACAGAAGAAGTCAGGGAGATCCTGTTGACCGAGGCTGTGCTACTCAGCGGAGAGGAGGAGAGGAGCCTGAGTGACGAGAGCCTCCGCGCAGCCTCCTCCATCGTGAGCTCCATCACAGAGGAGCTCAGACACATGGAGGCTGAGACTCAAAGCAGTGTCCATGGCATCTACAAAACCCGCAGTCCCTCTCTTAAAGGAGTGGGCAACAAGATCAAAGGGTTTCTTTACGTACTGCTATGCAAAATCTGCTCTGCGTGGCGTACTCAGACACCTGTGCACCTGCACTGATGTTCGCCCTGGAGTGTCATCAGAGGTGGTCATGGAAAAGGTCTCTCCTCTCCTTAAGGAGCTGGTCCCTGAGGTGGAGGATGCATACAAAAGTTTGCCTCCATCCATCACCCAGGGAAGCTTCAAGCTGAGCGAGACTCTGACAGATTACATCACGACTGCCATGGCTTTAGCAAAAGACCAGGAAAAGTTTAGGGCGGGTGTCCGGCCCCAGGTGTTGGCCTTTATGGATCAAATCTTGCACTGGGTGCAAGAGCAGAACCAGTTGCCTGACCAGATCGATCCGGTCCAGAGGACTCTGGGACGGATTCGCAGACTCATTTACAGAATGTCGAATCCCTGCCAGACAACATCAAGACCTCAGCTCAGTTATGAGGAACAAGCCCGCCTCCCTCCTCAACCCCAGCCGCAGCTTTATGGGCCCATTCTACCTCCTCAGCCGGGCCCCCGCCCCGGGATGTGGAGTAGAGACGACTGTAATAAGCTCGTCTATGAGGTCGTCTCGAAGATCTTCGAGGCAGAATTTCACCCTCTCAGTGTCCGTCTGTCCCAGGACCTACTGGCACAGCTGGAAGATCAGGTGCCAGAGTGGATTGTTTTGGTGCATCCAAACAGATATAAAGAAGTGGCTAAAGCCGTGTACAAGGACTTGTGCAACGGCGAAAAGAAGATCCATGTAAAGCACGCTGCTCTGGCCCAGAGAGGCTTCAGCTCAACAGTTCTGGAGGCCATCCACCGAAACATGGTAGTGCCCCTAAAGAGGAAATGCACGCTGAGCACTTTCCTGCGCTCGCTGTGTAGTGTCTTCTGCAGGCACTAAACCAGATGATATCTGATGATGGACAGAGAGGAACTCCTCTGCACCGAGTCGCACAAAGACTTGATGAGGAGGAGTGAACAGGAGCAGGAGGGTCAACTCACACAAACACCTACATACAAAAAAAAAAAAAAAAAAAAAAAAAAATTAATTAATTAATTAAAAAAAACTTTGAAAAAATAGTCTTGTCTCGTTCTTGTAGATTCAGTCTTGTCCTGTGTGGAAATTCTATCACGTCCCATGCCTACTATTTTCTGATCTATGTTATTATGTCTTTTGTTTCATTCACACATATTTATCACACAAACATTGCATGTTTAGGCTGAGCTCTTCTCTCAAACACTCTGCTCCACCCTGTGATGTCATGTGATAATACAGGAAGCTCAGCAGAAGAGAGTTGTGTTTCCAAACAAAATTAAAAACTGGATCAAACTAAATATTTATTGAAACATTTCAACAACATCTGCATGTTTTCTCTTCTTTCGAGATATGTAATGTTAAACCTTTTCTTACTAAAATAATTAATAATAGTTTTGCTTCAACACTGAATCCAGAATAAGCATAATATAAAATAATAACAAAATTTTAAACAAATAATGTAGCGTATCCCTCTGAATGGAGACTGACACTTAAACTGGTGATTTTTAGATTTAATGGTAATAAATCCTTCAATCTGCTGTAAGAGCTGAAAAGAATATAAAATACAGAGTGTAAATACACATACACAAAACTCAACGCAAGTTTATTATTTACATTCATCTTGACAACGTCAATCAACAACAATAACAGCTAGAGACACAAAGTTATTCAAAAGAAATATTAAAATCAATAACACACCTTTGTGTTTCTTCAAGACATAAAAAATATCCAAAAATATATACGTATACATTTGCTCCGTATGTTTTTCTGTTCTCGTTGTCAAGGTAAAACATTTCAAATCAATACATTTTATTTCAGTCCCAATTATTGATCAATTCCCGCAGAATTCCGGGGTCCCCACAGTCATGGAAATCCAGGAAAAGTCACGGAAATTGAAAATGTCATTCTCCAGGCCTGGAAAAGTCATGGAATTGTGGATTTTTTGTTTTTGTTTGTTTTTATTTTTTCTGTTAAGTTCTCATTAGACGATTATGATTATTTCTGAATGTCTGTGCCTTTTGTTTAAAAGAGACGACAATAAATGCACTGACAGGATTTTGAATGTTAAAAAACTATAATATCAAACCATAAGGTGAGTGGAAAGAGTAAACATTTCATATTTAGCCCGAAAAGTCTGATCAATTCTACACATGTAGGTGCTGTAAAGTCATGGAAAATTCACTTTAGGTCATGAAAAAGTCACGGAAATGTTTTGAAATTTTGTCAGTGAAAAAGAGTTGCAAACAGAGATCATCACTTTTATGCACAAGGATTTAGGCTACGTTCAGACTGCAGGGTTTAACGCTCAATTCAGATTTTTTTTGTCAAATCCCATGTGTTTGCGTTCATGTTTCCAATTAAATGTGACTTGTATGTGACTCCAGTGTGAACATTAAACAGCCCAAAAGTGTCCCGCATGTGACACTGGAGACACGACGACGTCAACCGCAGCGAGCGTCTCTGTGTTTATGGAAGTTGTCAAAACATGGACGCAGCATCGAGCACCTGGAGATTTTAAAGTTCCTCTCGTACCGGAGCCAGAACATGAACAACTTACTTGTTTTAAGGAGGAGATTGAGAAGGAGAAGGACGAGGTTTTTGGTCGTGGTGTTTTGTGGGACAGAACGTTGAAAGGAACGTGTGGATGTGGAGACGGAGCCAAGAGTGGTGAGTGGTGATGTGCTTCACTTCAGTGACACAGAGTTCATTAACAATTTTCACCTACTTCAGCGCAGAATAGTGACGTTTGTGTCTTGTTGATAACGTGTAGGTGGATGAATGCACTTTGGCCGTTCAGACTGAAGTCACATGTCAAAAGATCAGATCTGGGCCCCGGTCAAGCAGAAGTAAACAACAAGGCCAAAAATTAAAGTTAATGCATCTGATATAAAAATGTATTGAACAGATACATATGTACTCTAGTTTATGAAACTGTTGACCTTTTTTCTGTACCATTTTTGGTTCTAAAGTTCCATATGTTTTAAACAGACCATGTATGAAACATGGAACAAAAATTATTTCCCAAATTTCAAAGATCTGAAAATCATGTAAATAAATGGATGTATTTCATCATATCTTGTGTTATTCAATTTTTGAACTGTTGATGAAGGTACGTGATTTAAAAAAAAAAAAAGTTTTTAAAATGAAAAAAATTTGCTTAGGAAGGACTGACATATTTTATAGAAATAGTTTCCTTTCATTTTGAAGTAATATTAAAGTATTCGGAAGAAAAAAGTGACAAATTATTACAATTTTCTCTCCGCTACAACTTCCTGAATCTAAATCATAAAAAAAACTAGATTGTGATGTTTGGTCAAACTAACCCACTGCTTGGGCAGGACAGTGTGATTGGTCCCCTGTCCTCCTATTGTCTCCCTGCAGTGAAAGAAGTCCAGCTTCTTTCAGTCAAGGCTCCTCACTAAAGTAAAGCCGTACCTCCCACTGGCAGAGATCGAAAAAGCGATTCACTCTTTCGTGACATCACGTCTGGACTACTGTAATTCTTTGTATGTAGGTTTAGACCAGGGCTCCCTGCAGCGCTTCCAACACGTCCAGAACGCTGCAGCTCGTCTGCTGACAAATACTAAAAACATGAACACATCACACCTCTTCTGTGTGACCTGCACTGGCTCCGTATCTTATATCAGGTGCAATTTAAAATGTTATTAATTGTTTACAAATGTTTGCACTCCATGGGTCCAGTCTGCTTGAGGGAGTTACTGCAGCCTTATACTCCACCTCGAGCCCTGAGATCAGCCGACCAGCTCCTGTTGGTCGAGCCCAAAACTCGGCTCAAGACAAGAGGTGACAGAGCTTTTTCTGTTGCTGTCAGATCCTCTCAGTCTGTAACACAGTTTAAGGCGAGACTGAAAACTCACCTCTTCTCCCTGAAATTTAGTACGAGCTAGTCAGGTTATCTTGGTGTGTTTATTGTAGTTTTAACATGTTTTCTGTGTATATGTATGTGTAACTGTTTCTTCTATGTTGTTGACTTGTATGTGAAGCACTTTGGTCAACTGAAGTTGTTTTAAATGTGCCATATAAATAAACTTGAATTGAATTGAATTGACCTTCTTAATAAAAAATCTCATGACTCAAAAAGTAAGAGGTTTTTCAATCTAATCTTGTACCATATGGTAGAAAACTATATGAAGCAAATATTCAAACCAGTTTGTTAAGGATATGTAAGTGAGAACCAAGAGTTATCACTGTTTGGATTTATTGCCCAAAAAGTGCTGCATATTTCATTCCCTCCGTTACCGACATGAGTTTTAAAATTTTTTGTCAACAACTTGAAAGAATATCACAGGTTTAACTTGACCTGTTGGAGTGTAACTCTTTCCTACATTCTGATACTTTACTTATTTCAATAGTTCCTCTAGTTTCTGAATAAGAGACATTTGAATGTCAAAAATCTGCCCGTTTCCCTCCGTTACCACTTGACCGGACCCTAATGTAGGTTCCTTTTAAATTGTAGTGGCTTGTTCTGATCTTTGAATATTTACAGGTGATACGAGGTACTACTTTGAGGATAATTAAGTCAACAATTAAAAATGTTATACTTTGATATTGATTCTTCCATCCCTGCTCGTGCTTCCTGCCCCCGCTTTAACTTTCTGTTGCTTCAATCATCGTTCAGCTGAAATGTGGAGTGAAATGTGTCGCTGTCAATCACCGCCGTAACTTGCGCTCTTAAATATTCAAATGTACTTGTTCATCAGCTGTTTGTGCTCATAATTCCTGGGATAAGAGGCGGGTGATGAGAAATAAAGCCTGCTGCCTGTGCCCACGGTTGGCCTGTACGAAGCAGCGGCTCTGGGTGAGTTTTGGACGTGGAAGCATTTAAACACGGTTCAGACTTAAATGTGAAGCCACAGGACCTGCTCTGTTTGCGTTTGGGAAATAAAGTGAACAGCAGCAGTAACGTCACCTGTGTGCCACATACCTGAGCTGAAGCCTCTGACGCACTTCTCAGCTCAGTGTTTACAGCTGCTCCATTTGTGGTCTGGTCCTGGTTTGAGCCTAGACTGATTCATCTGATCTCGCAGCATTAGGATTCGTTCACTCGACGGTACGTAGGTAAATTTTTTAATTTAACCAATCGCTGCTGTTTGGTCGTGACGTATGTAATGTGCCAAATCCCGTAGGAAGAAGGACAATAACGACTTTCCCCTTCATAAATTCACCAAACTTTCTCTTTGTTCCGGCTTTAAATCCTCGATCTCAGGAATCGTTGCCAACACAGAATGTCTGTCTTCGTCTACATCCATCTCGACACTTTGTTTACTGTTGTGCTGTTCCACAAAAGGGACACAGACAAATGCGACAAGTTTGACGTCATGACTTCACAGCTCACGGCTGATTGGCCGGTGCGCCGTCTACAACTTCTGGGGTTCTTGTAAACCGTCTAGTGCAGGGGAGTCAAACTCATTTTGTTCCGGGGGCCGTATCCAACCGACTTTGATCCCAAAGGGGCCGGATCAGAAAACTCATGTCATATAAACCCCAAAAATAACAATGAGTTCAAATATTTGTGCAGAGAAACACAAATCTATTACAGAAATCTTTTTTAATTGATGAACTCTTTCTTTTACAAAATATTATAATATTATGAACAACCTGAAACTTTAAGAAATTTGTGAAATGTAATTTCAACACAATGTTTTAACATGAACTTGTTTGCAAATAGGAATAAGTCAGTTTTTCTTGGAGAATCCTGCACTCGGCTCCACTTTTCTCATGTTGGACATTTTTCTGATGAGGGTGTCACGGTCAACAGTCAAAACGATCGTCCTTTAAGAGCGTTTGGAAAGAGACAAGTCTTCATTTGTGCTGCTCTGGTGGGAGGGGCCACGTACAGAGACGCTGGAGATGCTGCTGTGATAAACACCACAGAAAATTAACAATATTTTAATAGAAAATATAATTAAAATATTTTAGTAGAAAATCAGCTGAGTTTGACACCCCTGGTCTAGTGTATTCTGATTTCTGATCCTAGTTGATGGAGAGAAATGAAAGCTGAAAAGAGGCACGAGGCGGCACCAGTTTGAGCCCACTTTAGTCCTAAGTACAGGATTTAGTCCTGCTCTTGTCGGGGTTTAGAAGGTCTTTATTTTGATGTGGCGTGTATAAAAGTGTCAACACACTCAAGTAGAGTCCTCAAATCCATCCATTTTCTTCCACTTATCCTGGGCCAGAAGAAAATGAGAGAGAGAGAGTCCTCAAATTAAACTGAATTAATCCTTTTAGACAATTTCCTCTAACCCTGGGATCCAGAATAGACACTTTTGCAATAGTTGATGAAGATGTGAGTCTGGTCAGAGTTTAGATGGACATGATTGACAGGTAGATTGGCCAGTGAAGGACACACATGGTCTGTCTGTATCAAAACAAATATGGCTTCTAGTCCAATGAGATTCATTTGGTCTTCCGATAATTTATGTTATTAGGTTCTTTTTTTCAGACCAAGAGTTTGTTTTCGTACCTGACAGACTCAAACTCAACAAAGCGGCCATGGACGTGTAACCTGTCCATTTTACCAAGAACTGGACCAGATTTTGGGAGACAAGCCCAGAGTTTAGGCGACTTCCGTAAACACTGAGCACGCTCGCTGAGTGTGATGTCGTCGTGTCTTTCAATGCACATGTGGGGCACTTTTGGGGCGTCGGAGATCACATACAAGTTGCATTTAATTGGAAATGTGAACGACCTCGCAAAAAAAAAATCTGATTTCACAATAAAATCCAAATTGAGCGTTAAGCCCTGCAGTCTGAACTTAGCCTTAGAATCCATCATTTTGCTTTATATTTTCATCAAACCATCCTGAGTTGGTACCTCGACTAAAGCGCTATAGAGGCTTTTCACCGTCATGTGTCCCCATGGTAACGGTAACTACGCCGCCATGACACCGAGCACACTATGTCATTGACTTCAGCAGCATCGGAGAAACATGGGCAGGTTTTGTTGTGTATTTGGTTGTTCTAGACGCTCTGAAAGGGATAAAAAGATTAGTTTCTTCACTGTTCCTCTGGAAATGACTCATCAGGATCAAACAAGGGAATTATCAAAAAAAAAGACGCAGATTATGGCTAGAGAACATAAACCACGAAGAGATTTCCAATGGTATCATCAAGACACCCGAAGTTTCATCAAGGTATTTGCTATTTAAATTGTTTCATAGCTTATTTAATGAAAGAAGCACATTTACTGAACAAAAATGTCATTAATTTATCCAGGAAAACCCGCACTAGTTTATGATTCAACGAACTCACACTGGGCTCCTGTGATCAACATGACGCACGAGTCGAAGAGTCTGTGAGCCGAACCTCGAAGGAATCGTCCATGAAAAGATCCTCGCGAACGTTAGAAAGATCCACTCACAAAAAGTGATTAATTCTAGAAGACATAGTTGTGGATCAGCAAGACAATAAACATGGTCCTACGACGAGTGACATGTTTATATGTGCTGGAAGATGTAGTTTCTACTGCCACTCACACTGTAAATGTTTTCTTTTTACATTTTAGTTCAGTAAATTCATAGCTCATTAAAAAATCTATGAATCAATTTAAATAGCAAATACCTTGATGAAAGTGATGTGTGTGTGTCTTGATGGGACCACTGGAAATCTCTTCGTGGTTTATGTTCTCTAGCCAAAATTCCCGTCTTTTTTTTTCGATAATTCCAATGTTTGATCCTGATGAGTAATTTCCAGAGGAACAGTGAAGAAACAAATCATTTTATCCCTTTCAGAGCGTCTAGAACAGGCATGTCCAAACTATGGCCCGGGGACCAAATGTGGCCCTCAGACAAATTTTTCTTGGCCCTCAGACTTCCAGGTGAATTGGCTCAAATTACCTTGTATTAATTAAAAATACATTTTTTACTGCAAGTTTTTTTTTTTTTTAAATCTACCTTGATAAAGCTCATATTTAATGTTTAGTGTGTGGTTTTAAAAATCTTAACATGAATAAAGACTGATGGATCATTCTAACGTGTTAAACATGCACATATTTCAATTATTCACTGTACTGAGCATCAGTCTACGGCCCTCGATCGGCCCTCTGCTTTGTCTGTGTATACAGTCCCTGACAAAAGTCTTGTCGCTTATCCATTTTGTAGAAGCAAAAGTTTATAACCTGACTTTAAATTAATCGATTGGTTTTAGAAATGTTTCATATGAAGCTAAAACCCTCCCAAATTATGCTCAATATACTAAAATAAATTTGCTTCACTGAAGAAAGATTGATCATTTAATGAACACAGAAAGGTCAGATTTTGGCAAGACAAAAGTTTTGTGGCCTTGTCATATGATGCACCAATCCTAGATTACAGCCTCACCTGTGATCAGTTACTGATCAATCAGTTAGTGTTTGTGAAAAAGAAGCCCAGCACACCAGACCTTCACATCAACTGCAACTTGACCTCTGACAACATGCCTAAGATCCACCCTGAGACCAAAGCGTTAATTATCAAGAGGCTGAAGACCAGATCCACTGCTGAGGTGGTGACACCTTCAATGTGTCTCAGCGTCAAGTACAAAGAATAAGAAAAAGATCTGAAATGACTGGAGATGTTTTTGACAAGCCCAGGTCCAGCAGACGCCGCAAGACAACTGCTCTGGAGGACCGTTTGTTGATTTGAAAATCCACGGCCCCTTTTCCACTGCAGCAGACTCCACCAGGCCTGGTCACCTCAAGTCCCTGTGTCAACCACAACAGTTTGTAGAATTCTGTCTGGAAATGGCCTCCATGGTCGAATCAGTGCACAGAAACCAGCACTAAACAAAAGGCAATTAAAAAACCGTGTGGCATTTGCCAAGGCCCACAGCCTGATAAAAGGATGGACACTGGAAAAGTGGCAGAAGGTGGATTTCTCAGATGAATCCTCGGTTGAATTACATCACAGCCGCCGCAAATATTGCAGGAGACCTACTGGAGCTGCATGGATCCAAGATTCACCCAGAAAACAGTTAAGTTTTGGTGGTGGAAAAATCCTGGTCTGGGTTCCATCCAGTCTGGGGGTGTGCGAGACATTTGCAGGGTGGAAGGCAAATATCAATAACCTAAAATATCAAGAAGTATTAGCTCCTCTTACATTCCCAACCATAAAAGGGGTCAAATTTTGCAGCAGGATGGTGCTCCATCGCATACTTCTATCTCTACATCAAAGTTTCTCAAGGTGAAGAAGATCAAGGTGCTCCAGGACTGGCCAGCCCAGTCACCAGACATGAACATCATTGAGCAGGTCTGGGGTAGAATGAAAGAGGAAACATGGAAGGAAAACCAAAGAATCTTGATGAACTCTGGGAGGCTGTAAGACGCTTTCTTTGCTATTCCTGATGACTTCATCAACAAATTGTATGAATCATTGTGGAACCGCATGGATGTGTCCTTCAAGCTCATGGAAGTCATACAAGATATTAAATATGGATCTCACAGCACCACTACTTCATTCACTGACGTTATGCAACATATTTTTGTATTTGAAGTAAATTATTTGTTCAATTTTCTGTAGGCGACAAAACTTTTGTCTTGCCAAAAATCTGACCTTTCTGTGTTCATTAAATGATCAATCTTTCTTCAGTAAAGCAAATTTCTTTTAGTATATTGAGCATAATTTGGGAAGGTTTTAGCTTCATATGAGACATTTCTAAAACCAATCGATTAATTTAAAGTCAGGTTATAAGCTTTTGTTTCTACAAAATGGATAAGCGACAAGACTTTTGTCAGGGACTGTAGATATGTGGCCCTTGATGAAAAAAGTTTGGACACCCCTGGTCTAGAACAACCAAATACACAACAAAACCTGCCCATGTTTCTTATGCCAATGACATAGCGTTCCCGGTGTCGTGGCGGCGTAGGTACCGTTGCCATGGGGACACGTGACGGTTCAAAGCCTCTATACGGGAAAAAAATGCAATAGTTTTCTTTGGCGAGCGGCGTGTGTGTGGGTCAGGGTTTGTAAATGCCTGTTTAAAGCTCTTGTGTGTCAGCGTGGGCCGAGCAGGAGACAGGCTGAGGACCCCCGCGCAGGACGATCAATATGTCACTGCGCTCAAGTGGCACACGTCTCCGGCAGCGCCCGCCCGCCCGCCCCCGCGCTTTAATCTGTGTAATGAGCCTGACCTTTTCCTCTCAGCCCCCGTCCGACATCACCACCCGCAGCCTGGCATCCACACCCCACCCCACCCCACAAAACCTCCTCCTCCACGTCACCCACAACCTCGCACTGACCCCACCGCACCCCCGCCACCCGCAGCCTGGCACCAGCCCCACCAGACCACGAATGAAACCACACCACCAGAGGGCAAGTTAGTTTTAAAACTGAGCCATATATGGACTGAACCAGGTCTAAATCAAGTCTAAACCAGGTCTAAACCAGGACTCAACCAGGACTAAACCAGAGCTGAACCAGGACTAAACCAGGACTGAACCAGGACTAAACCAGAGGTAAACCAGGTCTAAACTAGAGCTGAACCAGGACTAAACCAGGACTGAACCAGGTCTAAATCAGGTCTAAACCAGGACTAAACCAGGACTAAACCAGAGCTGAACCAGGACTAAACCAGGACTAAACCAGGTCTAAACCAGGTCTAAACTAGAGCTGAACCAGGACTAAACCAGGACTGAACCAGGTCTAAATCAGGTCTAAACCAGGACTAAACCAGGACTAAACCAGAGCTGAACCAGGACTAAACCAGGACTAAACCAGGTCTAAATCAGGTCTAAACCAGGTCTAAACCAGGTCTAAATCAGGTCTAAACTAGAGCTGAACCAGGACTAAACCAGGACTGAACCAGGTCTAAATCAGGTCTAAACCAGGTCTAAACCAGGTCTAAACCAGGACTAAACCAGGTCTAAACTAGAGCTGAACCAGGACTAAACCAGGACTGAACCAGGTCTAAATCAGGTCTAAACCAGGTCTAAACCAGGTCTAAACCAGGTCTAAACCAGGTCTAAATCAGGTCTAAACTAGAGCTGAACCAGGACTAAACCAGGACTGAACCAGGTCTAAATCAGGTCTAAACCAGGTCTAAACCAGGTCTAAACCAGGTCTAAACCAGGTCTAAATCAGGTCTAAACTAGAGCTGAACCAGGACTGAACCAGGTCTAAATCAGGTCTAAACCAGGTCTAAACCAGGTCTAAATCAGGTCTAAACCAGGTCTAAACCAGACTAAACCAGGACTAAACCAGGACTAAACCAGAGCTAAACCAGGACTAAACCAGGACTGAACCAGGACTAAACCAGAGCTAAACCAGAACTAAACCAGGTCTAAACCAGGACTAAACCAGGACTGAACCAGAGCTGAACCAGGACTGAACAGGACTAAACTAGGACTAAACCAGGACCAAACCAGGATTAAACTAAGTCTAAACCAGATCAAAACCAGGTCTAAACCAGGACTGAACCAGAACTAAACCAGGACTAAACTAGGACTAAACCAGGACTGAACCAGGTCTAAACCAGGTCTAAGCTAGGACCGAACTAGGTTTAAACCAGGACCAAACCAGGACTGAACCAGAACTGAACCATGACTGACCCAGGTCTAAACCAGAACTGGACCAGGACTAAACTAGGTCTAAACCCGGACTGAACCAGGACTAAACCAGGACCAAACCAGAACAGAACCAGGACTAAACCAGGTCTAAACCAGGACTAAACCAGGACTAAACCAGGACTATACCAGGACTAAACCAGAGCTGAACCAGGACAAAACCAGAGCTGAAGGACTAAACCAGGACTGAAACAGGACTATACCAGGACTAAACCAGGTCTAAACCAGGTCTAAACCAGGACTATACCAGGACTAAACCAGAGCTGAACCAGGACTAAACCAGGTCTAAACCAGGACTAAACCAGGACTGAAACAGGACTATACCAGGACTAAACCAGGTCTAAACCAGGACTAAACCAAAGCTGAACCAGGACTGAACAGGTCTAAACTAGGTCTAAACCAGGACTAAACTAAGTCTAAACCAGGTCTAAACCAGGACTAAACCAGGTCTAAACCAGGACTAAACAGGATTGAACCGAGGACTAAACCAGGACTAAACTAGGTCTAAACCAGAACTGACCCAGGTCTAAACCAAGTCTAAACCAGGACTAAGAACTTGGAATCTAGGACCGCTCCTGAGAGAACCCCGAGTCTGTGGAGCAGGGAGTCTGCGTCTGCATCAGCTGCGGTTCGGATTGTTTCTGCAAAAATCTGTGCTGTTTTTCTTGTATTATTATTATTGTTTTTCTTTCTTTTTCACACTTTAACTGTCGTTGTTTTGACACAAATGAACCACGCAAACGAACAGAAATCACTTCACAAGCCCCAGCTCCAAATACATACTGTATATGTTAGAAAAGGAGAGTAAAAGTGTGCGGTGTTGGCTGCAGCGCGCATGTATGTCATCTGTATTCACGCGGGGCCGTCTGATGAATGGGTGTCACGGCGGCTCTTTAGCATTAGCCCTGCGCTGTGTCGCGTCGTGCTGTTCCGGGGCTTATCTCCGCGGCCTCTGTCACACCTCCGCGTCCAGTCCCCACGACTACAACCGCTGTGTTCTCTGCCTTTACTGCTGCGTACTGCTATCTGTCACTTTACATTAAGACTTACTGTAAGACCTTCATTCTTCACAGCGCCGCAAAAGAGCAAAGGGAGTCTGCTCTGTCCATCCTTTCCGTTCCAAATCCACTCTGAGTGAGAATATTTACAGCATCGTTCAATGTTTTTTGATTTACCACAGTGAATTGTAACTCATCGACTGTGATCAGCGTGAAACGGGATTTTAGTTTATCGTGAGAATTAACAGAGGGACAAATCCGACAGCAGTGAATTTTGTGAGATGCCCGGACACCCTTACCGTTTTGGAAGAAATACTGAACTTTTTAATGCACAATTTACTTTTTAATTTACTTATTAACCATAAACCAGTGCAACAAATCTGCGACTGGACAGTTAAACAGCAAGTTCCAACATCTGCGACTATGAGCCCAATTTATTGTACTTCGGCGCAATAGGAGGGTTTCGGTCACGTGATCACGATGACGCGCGAATTTCAGGTGGAGGGCAGGAAGTGAAGACAAACACGACAAACACACGACTATGGAGAACACAGATGTGGAGAAGAGTTCTTACTGTAAGGATTTATAGACAGTAGCGAGGCAAAAGTACGAGCAGTTAGTCGACAAATATACTGGACGTGACCCTGATCTTATTGAAAATGAGAGAATTTTTGACCGAAGTAAAAGATTTGCCGAGAGTCGAGGCAGAGGAGATCACTAACTACCTAGTTCTCCAGACATCGTTCTACACCAGACAACAGATGAAGGCAAAGTACAAAAGTTTGGAGGGATATAACTTTTTTTGTCAGTGGATGGGTCCTCAACCTTGGTGCAAAAAGCCTAAATGATGATTATGGTTTGGTCTTCGCTGGGGTGAGTGTTTCTCTTATTTTATGTGTATAGACGTTATGGAAAAACTGCAGTGTATCGGCAGTGAACCTCTATCCTAACTATTTAATGTCAACAAACGTCGTCAGCCGTTAGTCGTTAATGATTCGTTTATGTTTAGGTGAACCACAAAAAACAATTTCGCTTTGTAACAAACCTTTGTCGAAGTGTTCACTGCAGACACGAGCATTTGCGGATTCTGCTCCTCCCGACCGCAAACAGGTTTGTAATCCACTTTTTACGGCTTTGTTCTGTCAGCTTTTCCTATTTCTGACCTTTGTGGACGACTATATTCGGTAGAGGAACAGTGAAGAAACGAATTGTTTTATCCCTTTCAGAGCGTCTAGAACAGGGGTGTCCAAACTTTTTCATCAAGGGCCACATATCTAAAGACAGACAAAGCAGAGGCCGATCGAGGGCCGTAGACTTGAGTTCAATACAGTGAATAATTAAAATATGTGCATGTTTAACACGTTAGAATGAATAAAGATTAATGGCTCATTCATTTAAGATCCTTAAAACTACACATTAAATATTAAATATGTGCTTTCTCCAGGTATATTTTCAAAAAAACCTGCAGTAAAAAGTTAATTTTTAATTAATTCAAGGTAATTTGGGCCATTTCACCTGGAAGCCTGAGGGCCAAGAAAGATTTGTCTGAGGGCCGCATTTGGCCCCCGGGCCATAGTTTGGACATGCCTGGTCTAGAACAACCAAATACACAACAAAACCTGCCCACGTTTCTCCGATGCTGCTGAAGCCAATGGCATAGTGTGCCCGGTGTCATGGCGGCGTAGTTACCGTTGCCATGGGGACACGTGACGGTGCAAAGCCTCTATACAAAACCTGCTCAAACCTTCGGGGATCAGGTAATGAACGTTCTTGTTATAATCTGGCATATTTACGCTGCAATGTTGTTGTTTTTCATTAATATGCACTGTCCCTATTAAATAAATAAATAAACTAAAAAAAAAAAAAGAAAAAAACCTTCTCTCTCTACTTTATGTAGAATGAGTGTGAGCCCTCGCTGCTTGTAAGTGTCACTCCAACACCGGTGGAGACGATGTTCTTACCAACTCCACTTAATGTAATTTGCTCTGACATGTTGTACTTATATAACTTGTCAAGTCGCCCAATTTTAATTAAAAGTGCGTTGCGTAGTGAGTGGCCCGCGCCGTGATTGGCCTGTAGTGATTCGCCGTGTGTGTGTGCGTGTGTGTGTGTGTGTCTCTTGGGTACGCAGAGCTCCAGGCGCGGTGTCCAGGGAGCCGTCCAAACTTGGATGTGCTGTTGTGCTCGTGACAGCCTCCTCCCCGCAGCTACTGTCCGCTCTCCACTGCGCCGCCGGCTGCTTCACTTCACAATATCCTGCACGGAGATGACAACGCCGCCGCGTCCGCCGTCTGAAACCCCGCACGTAGAGCTGGAACGTTCCCAGTTGGGGGCCTGTCACCGAAAACAAATCTGAATGTGTAATGTATTATATATTTTGCTTAAAGCCAAAGTATGTAACTTTTCAGCCAAAATAATTGACTAGAAGGAAACGTGTTTTTATTATTCCAGTGAAAACCCTAGAAAAATGTGTTCTTATTCTGATGAGGCTCGCAGCTCCACAAATCTGACTCCATCCGTGTATCATTCGTTCAACAACAAATTTCTTCATTATTTGTCTCCAAAACCAAAATGAAAAAAATGGATAATGATAATAATGATAATGATAATGAAGTTTTTGATTCTGTGTTTAAATGAATAATGGGAAAAAAAACGGATAACAGCCATTTTCCGTTTGCGTGACTTAAACTGCGATGCCGGACTAAACCAGGACTGAACCAACACTAAACCAGGACTAAACTGATCTCATTCCTGGTCTGGTCCCGGACTCAGTTCCAGTCTCAGTTCTAGTCTGGTCCTGGTTTGGTCCCTGTCTCAGTCCCCATCTCAGTCCTGGTCCTGTTCCCGGTCTCAATCCTGGTCTCAGTCCTGGTCCTGGTCTGTTTACAAGAAAATAGCTGTTTTTTTTTTTTGTTTTTTTTTGTTTATTTTATTTAATTTTATTGTATTTATTTATTTATTTTTTGTTTTATTTTTAATTAATTTTTTTTTTTTTTAAACAATTTATTAATTTATTAAAATTTGTCTTAAAAGAATTAAATATTACATTTATTTCATATAGTCATTTAACATTGTATAAAAAATAAGTTATATTTAGAATTAAAAACTTATTGTTAAAATGATATAATGGTTAAAATTGTAGCTATTTAAATTCATGTGTAAAAGTATATTATATTAAAGACTTGACAGTCCAAAACCATGCGTGCAAGCATCAAGTGGAAAAAGTAAAAAGCTTAATCCAAGTGCTAAAGAGAACGCAAGAGGAAACATGGCTGAAGACAAGTCAATCAAACAGCTCAAAAAAGAGCCTCTTCACAAGACAAGCTCACATGGTCACGTACACAAAACTTTCATACTAAGCAATGTGGGTGAAGTGTCTTGCCTAAGGACACAATGACAGTTTTTCCCACTGGCGCCTCACTGTGACTCCTGATTTTCCCAGTGGTCTCCCATCCAAGTCCAAACCAGGCCCGGCCCTGCTGAACTTCTGAGATCTGACGGGATCAGACTTGGACAAGCCGGTCTGACCACCAGCCGTTCAGAGCAGATGTAAACACAGTATCCCGAATACTGACAGATATGGATAATAACCGGGATACTGACCGGGATAACCTAGAGAAACATGAGTGGGCTTGCATCTCCACAAACCTGGCTCTTATTTTCCACTCCAGTTTCCATGGAAGTATTGTTCCTTTGGAGTCTGGTCCGCGGTTCATCTTCGTTAAGTCTTGGAGAAGTGTGTGTTCTGGATCTAAGACTGCGTTCATACTGCAGCCTGAAGTGACCCAAATCCGATTTTTTGGCCTCTATGCTCCTGTATCTGATCTTTTAATGTCAGTCTGAACGACACAGATCTGATTTTTTTCAAATGTGACCCAGGACACTTGGATATGTGCTCCTGAAACTGATACATATTTGATCTATTGACATGTGAGTTCAGTGTGAACGGCCAAAGTGCATTCATCCACCTACACGTTATCAACAAGACACAAACGTCACTATTCTGCGCTGAAGTAGGCAAAAATTGTTAATGAACTCCGTGTCACTGAAGTGAAGCACATCTCCACTCACCACTCTTGGCTCCGTCTCCACATCCACACGTTCCTTTCAACGAACTGTCCCACAAAACACCACGACCAAAAACCTCGTCCTTCTCCTTCTCAATCTCCTCCTTAAAACAAATAAGTTGTTCACGTTCTGGCTCCGGTACGAGAGGAACTTTAAAATCTCCAGGTGCTCGATGCTGCGTCCATGTTTGGACAACTTCCGTAAACACAGAGACGCTCGCTGCGGTTGACGTCGTCGTGTCTCCAGTGTCACATGTGGGACACTTTCGGGCTGTTTAACGTTCACACTGGAGTCACATACAAGTCACATTTAACTTGTAAATGTGAACGACCTCGCAAAAACATTGGATTTCACAAAAAAATTGGAATTGAGCGTTAAGCCCTGCAGTCTGAACATAAACTAAGACAAATATTAGCAGAATGAGTGTGTCTGGTTTGTCTCGCCAAACTCCACAGACCTGACGCTTCAGTCCGGGAACATCGTCCTCATCACCTTCACAAAACTTCTCTTACTTCTGCCGCCGAGTTAAAAGCCTCGTTGGCACCACCCCCTCCTCCCTCCTCCCTCCTCCTCCATCCTTCTCCCCCTTCTCCTCCTCCTCCTCCTCCCCCCTCATCACCGCGACTCCCAAGGACACACGGACCCGCTTTTACAATGGGACGCCATTTATCACCGCGGGGACAATTACCGGAGACGTTTCATTGTCAGAACATTTGAAGCCAATTCTTCCTCCCGTCTCTGGCGCTTTTATCTGGCCCCCCGCGCGCCCGTCCCACCCCCCGTCCCCCCCGCCGCCGCCGTCCTCCCCCTCCGCGGTCCCTCTTTGCATGGGCTCCCAATGAACTCCTCTCCCATTAGGCCCTCCCTATCAGCGCACATTACAGCTCGGAGGCGGCGCTGCTGCTGCTGCTGCTGTGTTCTATCTCATCTAAAGGCCCAGACACACTTTCTTTCCCTTCTTCTGAACAATGGTGGTCTCTTTTTCGGGGGGACGCCGTGGAAAATTGCCTCTGATACGGTATCTCGAGCCCCGTGCCTTAATGAAGCCTTTTAACACGGTGGAGAACGGGCAAAAAAAAAACGGTAAGGGAAGAGCAGTTGTCCGATGGGCGTTTGATCACATACGCCGAGCTGCAGAGTGAGTATCTGACTGGCACATTTCAATAGGCTCTGTGGTTACTCTTGGGCTTGTGGCTCTTTCTCGCCGCTGAAATGACTGTACCGACTGTAACCAGGTGAAGAACAAAGGTAAAATAATCAAATCACGCTGGTTGTTGTTTGCCACAACGCCTGAGGCACAGGTGAGCCTGAAAATGATGTATTTGAAACAACGTATTAACATTAATTTCAGTTCTTTTTTTTTAAAGACAATACAGTAAAGTGTATTTAACTTGTTGTTAAATATATATAAGGTGGGACTGATTTACTCTCATTACAAGTGAGAACATGTTACAGAGGAAAACCAGATTTCAAATCACGTCAAGATAAGAGGTGATGGCATGTTTTGTTTTTTTTGTTGGTTGGTTTGTTTTTTTGTTGAAGGATAAATAACCTTCATGTAAGGAGTATGATGAACAGGCTATTTCCTAAAATTGCACTAAATAATGTTTATAAACCCCCAGTAAACCATTTTTTGTTGCCTAAGACAAGTTGCCGTGGTACAGTTTTGCGACTCCAGTTGTTGCCTGACCATCTATTGATCACTTTTGTTTGACATGAGCCTCACACATGTGTCCACCACCTCTGGGCCTGGTCAAGCAGAAGTAAACAAGGACAAAAATTCAACTTAATGCATCTGATATAAAAATGTATTGAACAGATACATATGTACTCTAGTTTATGAAACTGTTGACCTTTTTTCTGGACCATTTTTGGTTCTAAAGTTCCATATGTTTTAAACAGACCATGTATGAAACATGGAACAAAAATTATTTTCCAAATTTCAAAGACCTGAAAATCATGTAAATAAATGGATGTATTTCATCATATCTTGTGTTATTCCATCTTTGAACTGTTGATGAAGGTACATGATTAAAAAAAAAGAAAAAAGTATTTAAATGATAAAAATTTGCTTGGAAGGACTGACATATTTTATAGAAATAGTTTCCTTTCATTTTGAAGTAATATTAAAGTATTCAGAAGGAAAACCCTGATAAATTTTGTAAAATCCTGCACCTTCTACTTGTTTGCACAATTTTCCCTCCGTTACTTTTCCCTCCGTTACCATGACCTTTATTAATAAAAAATCTCATTAGCCAAAAAGTAAGAGGCTTTTCAATCCTAATCTTGTACCATATGGTAGAAAACTATATGAAGCAAATATTCAAACCAGTTTGTTAAGGATATGTAAGTGAGAACCAAGAGTTATCACTGTTTGGATTTATTGCCCAAAAAGTGCTGCATATTTCAATTCCCTCCATTACAACATGAGTTGTTTTTTTGTTTTTTTTGTCAACTTGAAAGAATCTCACAGGTTTAACTTGACCCTGTTGGAGTGTAACTCTTTCCTACATTCTGATACTTTACTTATTTCAATAGTTCCTCTAGTTTCTGAATAAGAGACATTTGAATGTCAAAAATCTGCCCCAGTTTCCCTCCGTTACCACTTGACCGAACCCTCTGTATAAAACTGTCTGCTCACGAGTCTCAGTCTCTCTGTTACATGTCGGCAGTAGAGCCCGAGCTCTACTGTACGCGGACTGTGTTGTGATAGCGCTGTGAAGGGGGAGTGACTTAGTGCCGGGAGGGGAGCGTCAAAAACATAGCATCTAATCTAATCTAAATGTAAATATGTTATGTGTAAACGTTTAATACCTCATAGAAGCAAAATGTCGCCTTCGTTTATTTACATATATGTGCGTAAAGAGCTGTTTATTTGTTTATCTCGTTGCTTGGAGCTAATATTTCGTTCCTCGTTTGCCCTTGACCTCCGCACCCCCCCCCACACCACACGTCTGTCAGTCCGGATAACCTTTCTATTCCGTCTCATCTGAGCAGCGAGAGTTTGATGTGTCAGTGCCCCCCCTCACGACCCCGCTGACGTCCATCTGCACAAACGGCCTCTCCGCGTCAGATGTGCCCTGATTTATCCTGCGTCCGTACGATCAGCGTTAGCCCGCTTCTAATGACTAATGACATTTGAAGAGGCCTTTAGCGCCGGCTCCGTGCGTGGGGCTAATTGGCGGTCCCCGGCACAGCGCTCTCCTCCCCCCGCGGTGGAATCAGCGGGTCGGCGTTTGTGGATGCGCGCGACTGAGCCGGATGGAGAGGGACCCCAAGGCAGCGCCGGAGGGCCGGGCTCTGTGTGTCTGTGTCATGTTAGCAAGGGCCACAGCTGCAGGTGAGTCCACAGGGTGTTTTACTCACTTCACTCAGACGGAGGAAGATAGAAACTGAAAATTATAACGTTTTGTGATGATATTCAAAAAGACATATTGTGCTTGTCGTCTAATGAGGTTCATTTGGTCGTCTGATAATTAATTATGGATCTTTTTTCAGACCAAGACTTTGTTTTCATAACTGATAGTTTCGATTACCCACTAGCAGTGTTTTTTTTTTTTCTGATTTAACCCATTGATGCCGGATGTTGCGCAGCGCAGCACTGAGTCTCCTGTTGGTGTTCTGGATTGTCTGGCGATCAGCGTAACTGGTAAATGCAGAGCCACATCTGGAAGCATGGGGGGGCGTGTCCTCCTCTCGCTTCCATTCACTCCCATAGAGAGACGCAAAACTGCCAGAGCTGTACTGTCACGTTAAACCTTCTTTATCGTGGCGTATTATTTCCCCATTGAAAAATAATCCAAATGTATCCCACACATGTTCCCATCAAGACCTGGCGTTTGAAGTAACAAACGTTGCTCTTTACTGCAGCGCATGGACGCGCTCAAACACTTGATCTGGTCGCTGTTCCAGATGCTCCTATAACAGGTGCCATATCGCTATGTCGTGAAACAAATAAACATGGTCAAACACAAAAATGTTGTCTGTGTCTTCACTGTCATTGTCACTGACTTTAAATCCTCAATCTCGGGAACCGTCGCCAACACAGAATGTCTGTCTTTGTCTACATCCATCTCGACGCTTTGTTTACTGTTGTGCTGTTCCACAAAAGGGACCCAGACAGACGTGACGAGTTTGACGTCATGGCTCCACAGATCTTCGCTGATTGGTCGGTGCGCGGTCTACAACGTCCGGGGTTCTTACAAACCGTCTAATGCAGGGGTGTCAAACATACGACCCGGCCCCCCAAGACCTTTAATCTGACCCTCGGCTGATTTTTCTACTAAAATATTTTCTATTAAAATCTTGTTAATTTTCTGTGGTGTTTATCACAGCAGCGTCTCCAGCGTCTCTGTACGTGGCCCCTCCCACCAGAGCAGCACAAATGAAGACTTGTCTCTTTCCAAACGCTCTTAAAGGACGATCGTTTTGACTGTTGACCGTGACACCCTCATCAGAAAAATGTCCAACATGAGAAAAGTGGAGCCGAGTGCAGGATTTTCCAACAAAAATTGACTTATTCCTATTTACAATACAAGTTCATGTTAAAACATTGTGTTGAAATTCCATTTTTCTCATAATATTGTAATATTTTGTAAAAGAAAGAGTTCATCAATTAAAAAAGATTTCTGTAATAGATTTGCGTTTCTCTGCACAAATATTTGAACTTATTGTTATTTTTGGGGTTTATATGACATGAGTTTTCTGATCCGGCCCCTTTGGGATCAAAGTAGTGAAGGCTGTACCAAGTGGTGAAGTTTCTTGAGTGCATCACATGTGCATATTAAACATTGAATTTATATATTTGTTTGACTATTACACATTGAGTTGTTTAACCACTGAAATCTTATGTATGTTTAAAGGCACCACTATGTGAAACATGTATGTTTTTAAGGTCATCTTTTGCAGATGTAGGTTGTGTTCTTTTAAGGAAATTCATTGCAGAGCAGCAGCAGTGGAGATGGTTCGGCCTGGTACGAAACCAAACAAACTGGTGATTTACATTTGGCAGAGAAACTCCAAGGAAGATTCAAGGCGTTACCTGTTCAACATATTATTTTCATATTCATATGGATGTCTATAAAAATCTGGGTTAAGGTATTCAGAGGCAGTCAGATTGCCTGATTTAAAGGTTGTATAGAGGATTTTTTAAGCGAAGTGAAATACAACGACAGTCCTTTTTCAAATATTGTGCATGCGTAACACCACCATCCTCCTCCACAGCTCCCTCAGTAGAAATATCTCCTCCCGCCTCCTTACTCTAGAAATCACGCTTGTTTACATCCAGTGCACGTTCAGAATTACTGTTGAAATGACCTGTCTAGAAATATTTTAGTGAACGACGCGTCAGTTTTTAGACTCTTCGTCTGCTTCAGTCGCGCAGTCGCTGGAAGGAATCTCCAAGAATCACCTCAGTTTGTCTTTGCTCCTTTTTGCCGTCACTTCTTCTTTCAGTGACCTCAAAAACTGACTTTCTTTTGCGGCGAACCGGTCGTGGATTCTCATCTGCAATTGCAACAAACTTTGTGCGAATTGCGAGGAAGCGACAGTTTGAAAAAGCCTCTAAGAACCGCTGCATAAACCACGTAATCCCTGCACACCTGCGAGTCAATTACATTAGAAACGTAGGGAGTTTGATTGACAACCTAACAGCCAATAGATAAAGAGGGAGCCTCGTTTTCTATTGGCTGGTGTTTATCTGGCCTCACTACATCCACAGTTGATAGATTTTTATTCTTTTTTTTTTTTGGTCATCATATTTACAAGGCTGCTGCGTCTCTGTAATGGTATTTTAAACTTTTACTGACAATTTGAAACTAAAAAAAAATCCTCCATACAACCTTTAAGACGTCTGTAGCCATGGGCAGTTAGGGACAACGATCTGACCCAGAGTTCTGTATTAGAATTGTATTGAATAGAGAATAAATTCTTTTTGATTTTAATTGATCGATTCCAGTGGTTATTTTTGAGAGAACACGCTTAATGGTTTTTGAAGATACCTAACAGTAGGTTGGATACAGCCCCCGAACCAAAATGAGTTTGACTCCCTTGATCGAGTGTATTCTGATTCCTGACCTCGTCGCTGGAGAGAAACGAAAGCCTGGCTAACGGTCCATGTGGCTCTTTGAGTATTTAAGGTTGCCGACCGCTGGTAAACATGAACGGCAGGTTTAAATTCTAGCCACTGACGGTATTTGAGAAAATTTACGGATTTGAAGTGCGTCATATAGTCCGAAAAATACTGTATAATCCAACAGCAAAATAAGTATAGGGGGCGTGAAACGGTGGCGGTGAAAACAGTGGACTGGAGCAGTGACGTCTTGAATAAAGAAAATTAAAGACGACTCAAACACGCCTGGATCACTTTAAATACAACTTCAGAGCGTAAATGAGAAGGGAAACAATTACAACACGGTTAAAAGCTTTGAAAAGTCAATTTTGCATAATAGGTCCGCTTTAACTTTTAACACATTGTCACAACACTGTCAGAAACGCACTATTAACAGAACTGCACTTGTCAGACATTTTTCATTTCAAGTCTGAAGGGACAGTGCATTATCTCCCGCGGACACTTGTATTGAACATCCGATTTTTTTTCCCCTCTACTCTCTCTTAATGCCGCGCGGTCCGCAAATGGGTCGCCATGCCAACGCACTTTAGAGACGGACATTTTGTGCTTTTCCTTTGGCAGAATCCTTCCAATTACTGTCCACAGCCCGTTTCTGACTATAGTTTATTAGCTTCAAGACATGTTGGAAATGTTTTGTTTTCGTAGTCTATACAGTCCAATTAAAAGTTAACCGTAGTCACAGCAGAGGATATTTAAGTTCTTATCAATTCCATGCAGGCTAAACACACAGTTAAGTGAGTGAAAATAAGTTTATTGGATGGATACAGCTCGCAAAAATGAGTTATTCTGAACTCCCGCGCGTCTAAATAATGAAAAAACATTCATTATCCATATTAAGCTTGTAGACTTTAGAGGTCCTATTACACAAAACTGACTCTTATGAGCTTTAAGTTGTGTTATAAAACTGTTACCTCCTCAAAAACACCTGGAGTTGTGTTCTGTTTCTTTCACACGTTTGAGTAACTCTTTATTATTACCGTATTTTCCGGAGTATAAGTCGCACCAGCAAAAAAATGCGTAATGAAGAAGAAAAAAAAAGCACACATAAGTCACACTTTTTGGGGGAAATGACCGACATTTCTTGTTGAAAGTCAAGTTCTAGTAAAAACAATAGAAGAGAGAACAACAGACTGTTAACGTCACATATGAACAGTTCTTCAGATAAACTAGAACATAAACAACAGAACAGAACAAGTTTAACAAACTCTCCATCTCACTCCAAATCACTAAATCCATTCAGTTCTTCATCCTCGGTGTCCAGTGTTGGGAAGGTGACTTTTAAAATGTAATCCCCTACAGATTACAGATTACACACCCCAAAATGTAGTTTGTAACGTAATCCATTAAATTACTTAAAGTGAGTAACGTAATCTGAATACTTTGGATTACTTGATTTACTGTAGAGAAGCAAAGACGAGGAAATCTTCACTTAAGATGTTTTGTCTGATAAAAGAAAATTTAAAAAGCCCAGACTTTACTGAACTAAATTAAAAATATTAATGATAGAAGAAGAGGAACACGGTCTGCGCAGCATGATTTAGTCCTGTTAAATCCTGGTTTAGTCCTGTAATTAGACTTGGTTTAGTCCTGGTTTAGACCTGGTTTAATCCTGGTTTTAGTCCTGGTTTAGTCCTGGTTTAGACCTGGTTTAGATCTGGTTTTAGACCTGGTTTAAACCTGGTTTAGACCTGGTTTAGACCTGGTTTTAGTCCTGGTTTAGACCTGGTTTAGACCTGGTTTTAGCCTGGTTAGTCCTGGTTTAGACCTGGTTTAGACCTGGTTTAGACCTGGTTTTAGTCCTGGTTTACCTGGTTTAGACCTGGTTTAGACCTGGTTTAAACCTGGTTTAATCCTGGTTTTAGTCCTGCTTTAGTCCTGGTTTAGACCTGGTTTAGATCTGGTTTTAGACCTGGTTTAGACCTGGTTTTAGTCCTGGTTTAGACCTGGTATAGTCCTGGTTTTAGACCTGGTTTAGACCTGGTTTAGTCTTGGTTTTAGTTCTGTTAAATCCTGGTTTAGACCTGGGTTTAGAGTCCGGCAATGAGTGGAATTACAAAAAAAACCCAAAAAACAAAAAAAATACCGCTGTGTAATCCATTTATTTAAACCAAGTAACTGTAATCCAATTACCACTCACTGAAACAGTAACTGTAACTGAATGCAGTTACTCATAATTTGTACTCTGATTACATAACTCCGGTACATGTAATCTGTTACTCCCCAACACTGTCAGTGTCACTTCTGAGCAACTCCTTGACCTCCGGAGGTAAAGTTTGCGCCGCTTCCTCTTCTGTGTCGCTGTCGTCAGACTCAGCATCAGTTCCACTTAGAATTATTTGTGTCTTTCTGAATCTCGACAGGATGGTTTCGGTGTCACTGAAGTCCAGCTTTTGTCCGTCCGTCCAGTGACTTCAGGAAAGTTTCATGGTTCATCCTCCCGGTGTCACAAGTTTCTCTCTCACTCCAAACTTTCTTTCTGCTGCTCGATTTCTGTTTTCAGCTGCAGATTTCACAACTTGCAGTTTGTAATCTGCAGAATCTGATTTTGTTTTTTCGGGCATTTGTGTTCAGTCTTTTCAGTCTTTACAAGTTTGTTCAGAAGTAACGGTGCGATCGACTGACATGATACAGACAGGACAGAGGCTCTTTCTGCAGGAGACATGCGCAGTAGAGCCAAGTGACAGTGGTACAGGAGGAACAGGAGCAGCAGATACTCACACACAAGACTAGAACCTCTCCACGCTTCACTGTCAACATTTTAATATAGAAGTCGCACCGGAAACACCCAAACCATGAAGAAAAGTGTCACTTAAAAGTCTGAAAAATGCGGTACATGGATGACACGTAAAATATTGTGTTTTTGATGAGGGAAAAATGTTAATATAATATGGTATAAAGTTGTCAAAAAAGTTGATTTTAGGTAGATATTTGAGTGTGCGTAAGTGTCCCCTCTCGCTCTCACAAACTCTCTGACACATTGTTCATTTCCACACACATTCATCTCGTTAGAACAGTTTTACAGACAGTGAAGTGAAACTGAGATGGACAGCACAGCACAGCCAATCAGAACGCTGATTACCACGGCTTTAATGATTTTCTGTCTGGGACTGAGCCTCGGTGTTAATCAGTGCAGTCAATATTATAGACGTTGTGCTTTTGTAAATGATATTAAAAGTTATGGTTTGCTTAATAAGCTGATAATAAATACTCTAGTTAGCTCTAGTTAAAGACGGGTATTAAATAGAAATTGATTTTTTTCCACCATGTTATAATGTTTCCTCATTAAAACACGCCTGAAGAGGTTTTACATGTCATCCATACATGTTTAAGTAATATAGTGATCTCTCTTGGGTCCTTTTCGAACCCAACTTAGAGTTTATTTGTTAAATTTAATTGAATATGAATGTAAACACACAATTATAAAGAAAGACTCATTTCTATCTCCTGTCTCAAAGGGCTGGGGAGTTTGGGAGGAAAGTGAAACATATAAAACATGTTCATCGTTGTTTTTGGTAAATGTGGTGATCGAAATAAAGTTTTGTGTTAGTGGTTTATATCCCAGAGAACAGGGGTCCCCAACTCCTGGGCCGGGGACAGGTACCGGGCCGTGGGTCGTTTGGTACCAGGCCACGAAAGTGCGAACCCCCCTTTCCGTGGACCATCCCTGTCCCAGACACCGCGTCCCCCGTCCTGCACACCACACGGACTGTCCCCCGTCCCGAACACCGAGGGGGACGTACGCCGAGCAGACCGTCCCCCAGCCCGTACGCCGAGCGGACCGTCCCCCGTACGCCAAGCGGACCGTCCCCCATCACGTACGGCGAGCGGACCGTCCCCGTACGCCGAGCGGACCGTCCCCCAGCCCGTACGCCGAGCGGACCGTCCCCCAGCCCGTACGCCGAGCGGACCGTCCCCCGTACGCCGAGCGGACCGTCCCCCAGCCCGTACGCCGAGTGGACCGTCCCCCGTACGCCAAGCGGACCGTCCCCCATCACGTACGGCGAGCGGATCGTCCCCCGTCCAGTAGGGCGAGCGGACCGTCCCCCGTACGCCGAGCAGACCGTCCCCCATCACGTACGGCGAGCGGATCGTCCCCCGTCCAGTAGGGCGAGCAGACTGTCCCCCGTTCGCCAAGCGGACCGTCCCCGTCCCGTACGGCGAGCGGACCGTCCCCCGTCCAGTCCCCCGTCCAGTACACTGAGGGACCGTCCCCGTCCAGTACACTGAGGGGACCGTCCCCCGTCCAGTACAATGAGGGGACCGTCCCCCGTCCAGTACACTGAGGGGACCGTCCCCCGTCCAGTACAATGAGCGGATTGTCCCGTGTACGCCGAGCAGATGGTCCCCCGTCCCGTACGCCGAGCGGACCATCCCCCCTACGCCGAGCGGACCGTCCCCCATCCGGTACACCGTCCCCTGTCCAGTACACCGAGCAGACCGTGAGCAGACCTGTATGCCGTGCGGACCGTCCCTCCTCCCGTACTAAACCAGAACTAAACTAGAACTAAACCAGGACTAACAACAGCTCTAAAACAGGTTTAAAACCAGGACTAAAACAGGGCTAAACCAGGATTTAGCCAGGACTTAACCATACCTCCGGACTGCCCACCGTGCCTCCTCTTAAACATAGTCCCCCCCCCTCCCCCCAACTCTCTCCAGTCCACAAAATATTGTCTGACATAAAACTCGTCTTTGGTGCAAAAATGGTTTGGGGGCCACTGCCATAGAAGTAAAATAAAAAAGAACACAGACCGTGGGTGAAACCAGTTGCACTCGTTACAGTCACTGAAAATGTAAAAGTTTGAATCTAACATTTGGAGCAAACGGTAAAATATAAATTGGGTCTCATCCAGGATTTTAACAATAATGCATTTAAGAACATCCTGGCGTACTGTCAAAATGTTCTCCAGTAATTGAAGTGACTGAAAGAGTACGCAATGGGAGTCAAAGATAAAAACAGTGAGCACTTTTTGTTGTAACTTTTTGGTCCCTACACTTTACTCACATTACACCAGGGACCTGTTAGCACCAGGGTCACGGCGAAAAACTAATTTGATAAGCTCCAGTACGCGCAACACCAGAAACTATGCAAATAATAAAGCAGGAACAATTCACTCTATCCAAAAAATGGGCAAAAACACCTCCTATCATGTCCTTCCTTCTCCTAATCGCTGACTTCTGAGAGCGATGTCATGAGGAGGAGGAAGGAGCAGTGAGGAGGAGGAGCTGTCACTGCTTCTGGAGCCTTTTAATCAGCGGCGGGAACTACACGCAAAACTACAGCTCCCAGAAAACGGACTACAACAAGCGCGCCATGATCTGCAAGGCAGTCTTCGCGAGAGAATTACATTATGAAGATCATTTCACCTTTCAGTTATTTGCACAGTTAAACAGAAATTTTAGAGTCATTTAAACAGCGTCACAGAAGAGTCTGTCTCACATGTTCAGACTGTTCCAGGTTTTAGCTGCATGAACCTGAAACTCTGACTCCCCTTGTTTAGTCGTGACTCTGGGCACCAGCAGGAGGTGGTCCCTGAGCTCCTCAGAGTGTGAATGTTCATATGACACTAACATGCACAGATGGACTTTGGTGCTTGGCCATGGAGACACTGTACAGCAGAGCTGCTTTAAAGTCTCTGAGCCACAGGAGCCAGTGCAGAGACCTGAGACCAGGACTTATGTGCTCGTACTTCCTAGTTCGAGTCACCCGAGCTGCAGCGTTCTGGATGTTCTGGATGTTCTGGATGTTCTGGACTGGATTTCTGCAGCGTCTCACAGCTCGTTTGGAGAGACCAGTGAGCAGAACATTACAGTATCTAACCTACTGGAGACTGCATGTAAGTTTCTCCAAGTCTGATTGACAGTAAACCTTTGATTTTTGCATGTTTTTTAGATGGTAAAAGGCTGCAGATGTTATTGATTTATGTGACAGAGTCTTATGAGAATTATTTACACCTTTCAGTCTTTTCACGAAGCCGACGTAAATAAAGTGGCTGTACATGAGTGAAATGACTGCGCTGCACACGTATGATCTCTGAAAACTTTGACATTAACTTTCTCCAACTCAATAGGCGAGTTTCAGCTGACGTCATTGACAAACACAGTGCGTAACCTCGCGTATTTATCCCCGATAATGGTAAATTCCTGCTGCATTATCGGATGCACAAATAGAAGCACGGAAGAAGGAAAATGTCTTTTTCGTATTCCGAGTGAAAAGAACCGCTAACGGAGAATTAAACGGCTTTCAAACATTCGTAGAGCAAACGTAGAAGATCCTAGCAAACCGTGGACTCCAACAAGTTCAACAACGCATCAAGACTTGGAGGTTTTCATCTTTTCTGCTGTGAATGGCCCAGGAGTTTCCACCAAGTCATTGTGGATATCGCCAAAATGAATATTTGTCCAGGTAGTTGGCGATTCAGACCAGAAATTTGGTTTGGTCCAGGCTCTGTCGGGGTTGAAAAGGGTGATTTGTCGTCCATCGATGCTTATGACCAATTTCTGGTCAAATGGTCTTGGGTCCTCTGCCGTTAGAGTGGATAAATAACCGGGATCAATACCCTTTACGTGCTTTCTCACTCCGTCCGTCATGTTGAATTAGTGTTTCTTCCCGCCGACCAAAATAATTCCCAGCATGCAACGCACGCTTTTGTCAACAATGAAATTCGCCTATAGACACACTGAACAGACTCGCCATCAGCAGCACATCCTCTGTCACAGAAAGAACACTCATATTCCCCCGAGTCGTGTCCTTTAGTCCAACAGAAGCTGAACCGCATCGGCGACACAAAGAGCTGTTTTTCTTTCAGCGCTGTGCTTACAGTTTATGCAAATGCGTCATGTGGTTTTAAGTTTTGTTTCTGTAAAATGTAAACCAATGTGCACAAAGCTGAATTAAACGCATTATAATCTCATGGTTGTTTGTATTTTTCTTGGTTTATTAAAAATATAATTTTTGTGCTTGTGCATTTGTAAGATTATGTCTGGGAAACTGGGATAAATTTGTCCAAAAGGATGTGAGTATCCGGGTTTCTCAGCGCTCATTTAAGTACTGACATAACCGGGATAACCTGATGTCCATAGAAACACACTCATTGTTCCATGTGACTATCAGGGAGACTCTCGCAAGATTTTAGGGCCTGGTACAATTGCCTTTGTTTTTCAGGGTTAAGAAGTAATTAAGAGTCTTCCAGGTTTGTCTCCTTCTCGTAGACACTAAGCATCAGTCTTAGTCAAGGATGTTACAGAACCACAGTGAGCGTGAACAGCACTGGCCTGAGTACTGAACCCTGCGGGACACCGTATGATATTTTAGAACACTGTGTTCTATGACAAAGGCATGTTTGCATCTGTTGAGTGTTTTAAGACTAAAATGCCAAGTTTGATGACCCAGTCCCTAAAAAAATATAACGTGGATTTTGATTTTAGATATTTTCTATAGAGTTGTTGGGACTCCTGCCGTCCATTTGAAAATATGACACCTAATAGACCTTTTTCACTGCTTTTTTATGGCAAAATGTCTGTGGATATTTTCCACCAGCTTCATAAATCTACTCCATCGCCATAGCTTCATCCAACAAGGTCCACAAAGGATTAAACATTCTTCCATGAAGATTTAATCCACAACTATCAAGGTAAGAAAAATGAAAACATAAAGGAGAACGACAGTGACTAGTTAGTGAACTAGATTAGTGAACTACTGAGCAAAACTAAAGTTATGTCTGTGCAAACATCTACATCATGAAATTGATTTTTAATTTTAATTCTATCAGTCTGAGTTAACAAATTACTTATTGCTTACGTTTTATTCATGACCATTACATTACGTTTAGTTCAGTAGTTCACTAATGCGTCATCGTTGTTCGCCTTTACGTTTTTGTCTTCCTTCCCTTGATAGATGTGGATAAATTCTTCATGGACAGAATATGTTCTTTGTGGACCTTGTTGGTTGAAGATTGATGGGGCAGATTTATGAAGCTGGTGGAAAATACGCGAGACATTTCCACAAATATTTTGCCACAGAAAACCATTAACGTAAGTAACGTTTACCCGACATCAACGCGCTTCCGGCCGTTGTGAAAAAGGTCTATTCTATCACGTAATGAATTGTACGTTTGTGCAGGTGACGTCAGCAGTGACATTGTTCTGTTGACCCGAGCTGACAGGTCAAAACAGACGCCGACATTCTCGAAGCTTTTTGTCCCAGAGACGAGAAAAACACATCACGCTCTCAATTCCACTTTACATCTGTACTTCCTCCCGTCTCTATCTCTGCCTCTCGTTTGTCCATATCAGACAGAGCCTCGCCTGTCTCCTCCTCCTCCGCCCTCTCCGCTCGCAGCACAGGCCCTCGCATTCACCAGTGGAATTTTCCGACGCTATAACCTTTAGGCAGATTTAATACCAAAGTTCCCCCGCTCTTCCAACTCGCTTTTTGTTGCTGTAAATTCTGTCTCGCTGCTCACTTAATTTCCATTTCCGACTTGGATTCCGACTGAGGATACAGACCGCAGACGATCCATACCCGCTTTAATAACGCTGAGAGCGCCGAGAACAATGATTTAGACGCACTAAATAGATGCCGCGTGTAATCAAGTTTGCATACGCGATGTGGGGAGGCTCGCCGGAGTGCGCTGGCTTTCAAATGGAAATGCAACCCCGCCAACTTAAATCATTTAGTGCCTTTTACTTGAAGCATATCTCCGCCAACTATAAATCACAAGGTTGCCGCATCCATTAGCAAATTGGCTGCGCCGTAGCGGGGAGGGGGGGAGTGCGGTGGTGCTCCGTTCTAATCAAAAGTTGCACGGCGAGGAAGAGGAGGAAGAAGAGGAGGAGGAGGAGGAGGGGGACGATGGGGGAGGAGGCTAGCCAGACACTGCGGCACTCGGGGAGGCCGTAAAAGTGAGGTCGCGGAGAACACAAGGCTACAATGGGGCTATTGATCAGATGCTCAGGACAGTGCTTGGGATTCAGAGACGTTCTCCCCGCCGCGGAATCCAGCCGTTGTTTACTGCGAAAGGAGCGAAATGTCAGAAATGACTGGAACTGGAAGTGGAAAATGGGCCGTTTTAAAGGAAATTGGAAGGTCTTACTGGTGCGAAAGGGTGAAATATGTTTAGATCTGAGATAGGGATGGGCATGATTAGTCGATGACGTTCATTCTAATCGATAAACCGAATGTAGGTTGCAGTAGGGTGACCAAACGGGGGTCCGGACATGTAGCTCTCTGCACTCAGAAGGAGCGAGACACAAACAGTCGGTCAGTCTGCAACGTGCTGAAGTGCAAATGCGTATTTAACAATGACCTGTACAAGAAATTCCACGCTTTCCGTTCAGGTCGGGACAAGTGTGAGGCCACATGCACAATGTACAAAGCAGCACATATGTTTCGGTGTCCAGTGGGAAAAAGTTCACCAGGACACAGAAAACATTAAAAAGTTTTACCAGGTGAGAGTCGCTCAATGTCGATGATGAGGCCACATCTCCCTCCCCCCGTACGGTGTCCTGGTTTTGACAAACGCAAATCTGGTCATGGTCACTTTTTTTTTTCGGTAATTCCACTCATTGCCGGACACTAAACTAGGACTAAGTCAGGATTGAACCAGGACTAAAACCAGGTCTAAACTAGATCTAAACTGGGGCTAAAACCAAGTCTAAACCAGGTCTAAACTAGATCTAAAACAGGTCTAAACATAGTCTAAAACCAGGTCTAAACCAGGACCAAACCAGGTCCAAAACAGGTCTAAACCAGGTCTAAACTAGGACTAATCCAGGACTAAAGGACTAACCAGGACTAAAACCAGGTCTAAACTAAAACCAGGTCCAAAACAGGACTAAACCAGGGCTAAAACCAGGTCTAAACTATGTCTCAAACAGGATTTAACAGGACTAAATCATGCTGCGGGGACCATGTCTCCTCGTCTTCTATCAATGATATTTTTTATTTGGTTGAGTAAAGTCTGGGCTTTTTTATTGTTTTTTGCAAACAAAACATCTTATGTTACAATTTCCTCATCTTTGCTTCTCTACAGAAAATCAAATAATCCAAAGTATTCAGATTACATTACTCACTTTAAGTAATTTAATGGATTCCGTTACAAACTACATTTTGGGGTGTGTAATCTGTAATCTGTAGGGGATTACATTTTAAAAGTCACCTTCCCAACAGTGCACTAACTTGTATTCCACTGAGTGCGGTTTTTTTTTTTTTTTTTTTTTTTTTCGCATAGTTTATGCAAATGAACCATGCGGTTTTAAGTTTCTTTTCTGTGAAAGTTATTCAAAGCTGCATTAAACACATTATAATGTCAAACGTGCTGATGTGGCTCTAGAGTGGTTTATGCCCCCCCCATGAAACCAACTCACAGGTTACTTGATTAACAGATTAATTGTATAATATTGTTTACTTTTCATCTGATGCAAACTGCAAAAAACAAACAGCACATCTTTATAAGAAAGGATAAAATGGGATAAGAAGTTGTGTCTATGTTTTATGAATTCTTTCCAAAAACACACAGAGTCTGGGCAGGTGGTTTCATTTTTCAGTTTGTGTCATTGTTCTTCTAAGATGATTGTTCAGCAGATAACAGCGATGTAGAAGTTTGTAGCAGATTTCCCTTTGCTTGTTGGTGATGAGATATTTGTGAGGTCACGTCTGTACATTTTTCCATGGAATATTGTGACTAGAGTCGGGGTCTCACAGCGCATGAGGGGCTCCGTTTGGGAGGTGCACTTGTGCTGATAGTCGCTCTTTTTCCGCAGCGACTCATTATAAGACAAGTTTAACTGAAGATTAAATAATAAAAGCACTGACAAATATGAGATTTAGTGCAACAAGATATCAGTCCAATATGTGGAGGCACTGGTATGGTTGTCTTTTAAAAATATAAATGTTTATTGTTTTGTAATGTCCTGCCCTTGTCTGTTTTAAAAATGGACCATGAGTTTGGAATAAAGATGAGCTAAACTGAATCAGTCACACACAGAATGCACCGGGCTACTGTAGCTGCTTCAGATTGTAGTGTGTTAGTCTGTTATTGGTTCTTTGGGAAAACATCTGGAGATGAATGTGTCACTGCTGGTGGCTGGAGATTGGCAGCCACGTCTCTGTCAGTCGGCCTCAGGGCAGCTGTGACTGCAGTCTTACCACCTCTCTGTACATGGATAATGTCATGAATAAGGATGTTGAGTGTTGAAACAATGACTTGTTAATGCATTGCGGATTTCAAATACAAAAGTTCTTGTATCAATTGGGAATTGATACCAGAGGATCCGGTCAAGTGGTAACGGAGGGAAACGGGCAGATTTTTGACATTCAAATGTCTCTTATTCAGAAACTAGAGGAACTATTGAAATAAGTAAAGTATGAGAATGTAGGAAAGAGTTACACTCCAACAGGGTCAAGTTAAACCTGTGATATTCTTTCAAGTTCAAGACAAAAAATTAAAAACTGAAATATGCAGCACTTTTTGGGCAATAAATCCAAACAGTGATAACTCTTGGTTCTCACTTACATATCCTTAACAAACTGGTTTGAATATTTGCTTCATATAGTTTTCTACCATATGGTACAAGATTAGGTTGAAAAAACCTCTTACTTTTTGAGTCATGAGATTTTTTATTAAGAAAGTTCATGGTAACGGAGGGAAAAGTAACGGAGGGAAAATTGTGCAAACAAGTAGAAGGTGCAGGATTTTGCATAATTTGTCAACTTTTTTCTTCGAAATACTTTAATATTACTTCAAAATGAAAGGAAACTATTTCTTTAAAATATGTCAGTCCTTCCAAGAAATTTTTTTATCATTTTAAGTACTTTTTTTTTTTTTAATCTTGTACCTTCATCAACAGTTCAAAGATGGAATAACACAAGATATGATGAAATTCATCCATTTATTTACATGATTTTCAGGTCTTTGAAATTTGGGAAATAATTTTTGTTCCATGTTTCATACATGGTCTGTTTAAAACATATGGAACTTTAGAACCAAAAATGGTCCAGAAAAAAGGTCAACAGTTTCATAAACTAGAGTACATATGTATCTGTTCAATACATTTTTATATCAGATGCATTAAGTTGAATTTTTGGCCTTGTTGTTTACTTCTGCTTGACCAGGCCCCTGACACCAACTGAAAAGACTTGAGAGACTCAACACACTCACCTTGGTTTGAGTGACGGTGTTTCCAGAGCTCGGGCCCAACTATTCATAAAACAAACATGGGCTTTCAAAGACTTATAATTCTGAAACTGAGCATCGGTATAAACACTCACTCTACAAACTAAATACACCATGATATCTGAGAATATCTCCCCCTCCACCCTATCAAAACAAATATACCTGCTTACAAGGAAAATAGAATGTTACGTCACAGGGAATTTTTATTATTATTATTATTATTTATTTATTTATTTGGGTCACAGGTATATTTTGACATTAATTCACAGACAGTCATATTTAACATACACAGACCAAAAAGGTGCAGGCTGAAGCTTAATCTTATTCTGCCTTTACCCTTTATTTCTTTATCAGAGCATCATCTTCACCAGTTTATCCTCATAAACACAACGAGAGGAAACAAACAAATCAGAAACAGAACAACAAAGTTCTACAGCACAAACTAAGTATCATAATTCATGTATCTGTCCAGAGTTAAACATTTAAACTCCTTTGTAAAGTGAAAGAGACTGGTGCACAATTCTAGGTTTTCTGTACAGTTGTTCCAGGAATTGAAAAACGTGGCAGATTTCTGCAGAATCAATGAGCCACGTTTTGAAGACAGGTTTGAGAAATGTACAGTATTTTTATTTGTAAATGATTAGGGATGTAACAATGACAAAAAATATCGTGATATTGTATCGTCAAAGTTACGACATCACAATAAATATCGCACCATGAGGTTCATACCGTGGCTATATCGTATCGTGAGACTTGGTGACCAATGACCAATGCTCCTTACCTTCACATGTGCCACAGAAATAAACAAATCTGTCTGCACAAACATGTTTGGTCTTGGCACGAGGGCACGAGGGTGTAGTGACCAGACTGACATCCCGGTGCTTCAGCTGATACGTACACTTCCTCACCGCTCAGAGTCAGAGCGGGTTCAGGCCCAGTGCTCCAAAAACACTGAGCGAAAAGCAGCGCATCACTGTCCGAAGACTCCGCGCTCTCTCAACGTGAAACCACGACTCCGCCGCCCGCCCGTCCGTCCGTGTGGTCTCCTCCTCTTCTTCTTCTTCTACCCCCATTCTGTCAGAGCCTCTCAGCGCACACTTCCGAGATCTCCCTCCATCTCCATCTCTCCTTTTTAGACTCATTTGGAGGGGCTTTTTTGTGTGGGTCTGAGTGCTCGCCTCCTTCCAGGCAGCTTTTTTTCCTGAAACACGCATTACGCCGAGTAGCCAGCGCCGTTACGAGTACAAAGACGGAGACAAGAGGAGGAGAAATGGGGCCAATTAGGGGCCTGGAGCGCGGCTTGCGATCCAGCCGGTCCGGGCCACTGGTTTGCGCTCGTGCGTGTGTGTGTGTGTGTGTTCATGTGTGTGTGTGCGGGTAGGTGTCTGTAGGGCCTGTGCATTATAGGAAGAAAAAGCAGAACCATGCGCGGAAGTTCATTATTTCTATTTTAGCGCGTGATATTACTGGAAGCTGGCTCAGATATAAATTATGGAAATGACTATTGTGGGTTATAGTGCAAAGACCAAAGACTGCAGCGCTGGTGTCCCCGGTGACCTGATATGAAATGAAGTAAAGGGTATTTTAAGCCTCCGTGCGCAATATAGAAAAAGAGACATTATTAAGTATACCGTGTATTATTAGATGCATGAAATATAGTACAGAATACGAGCGCAGATATCTTATTATAAAAACTCAGATTTTTCCTTCTTACATAAAATGAGGCACTGCCGGTATTGTCTCCCGCAAATTACTCCATCAATAACTTATTCAGTGCGTTTCTAGTGTTTTTCATCCAGTGAAGTTTAAAAAACAATGGAAAAAAATCTGTTAAATCGTCTCTCTTCTTTTGTCTCTTCTGTGTTTTGATGCAGAACTGGTGATTAGAAAAACAACACGGGCTGAATTACATTTTATTGACCCTCTGGAGACGTTTGTCCTTTTGCATTTGACCCATCGTTTAATGCCGTTGGAGGAAATTGTCAAGAGCAACGGGCACCGCAGGGTCACACCCAGGGGCCCATCTGCAGATATTGACCTAGACTCGGTCAGGGGAGTTGAACAAAGAACCTTTTTGGGGTCTGTGTTTTGCAGGACAGCGAGAAGTTGAATTTGGGGGCAAGAATCTGCAACTGACCATTTAAACCACAGGTGTCAAACATAAGGCCCAGGGGCTAGATCCGGTCCTCCAAGACCTTTAATCTGGCCCTCGGCTGTTTTTCTACTAAAATATTTTATTATATTTTCTATTAAAATATTGGTAATTTTCTGTGGTGTTTATCACAGCAGCGTCTCCAGCGTCTCTGTACGTGGCCCCTCCCACCAGAGCAGCACAAATGAAGACTTGTCTCTTTCCAAACGCTCTTAAAGGACGATGGTTTTGACTGTTGACCGTGACACCCTCATCAGCAAAAATGTCCAACATGAGAAAAGTGAAGCTGAGTGCAGGATTTACCAAGAAAAATGTACTTATTCCTGTTTACATACAAGTTAATGTTAAAACTTTGTGTTGAAATTGCATTTTTCTTGAAGTTTCAGGTTGTTCATAATAATAATATTTTGTAAAAGAAAGAGTTCATCAATTAAAAAAGATTTCTGTAATAGATTTGTGTTTCTCTGCACAAATATTTGAACTTATTGTTATTTTTGGGGTTTATATGACATGAGTTTTCTGATCCGGACACTTTGGGATCAAAGTCGGTTGGACACGACCCCCGGACCAAAATGAGTTTGACACTCCTGGTTTAAACCAAATGAAAAAATAATAAACATTAGTGAGTTGACTTGGTTCTAATCAGTGCAGACAATATATGTACAGTTGTAAAATAATGTGAACACTTATATTGCAAAAATTAGTCGATTGAAACAAAGCTCAGATCTTCTCACAAATGAGAAATTAACTAGAGGGGCACTTTCAATCCTTGTTTAGTCTTGGTTTAGACCTGGTTTAGACCTGGTTTAGACCTAGTTTTAGACCTGGTTTAGTCCTTTTTTAGACTTGGTTTAGACCTAGTTTAGTCCTGGTTTAGTTCTGGTTTAGTCTTGGTTTAGACCTAGTTTAGTCCTGGTTTTGTTTTGGTTTAGACCTGGTTTAGTTTTAGTCCTGGTTTAGTCCTGGTTTTAGTGGTTTAGTCTGGTTTAGAGTCCTAGTTTAGTCCTGGTTTAGACCTGGGTTAGTTTGGACCTGGTTTAGACCTAGTTTAGTCCTGGTTTTAGTCCTGGTTTAGACCTGGTTTAGTCCTGGTTTAGTCCTGTTTAGTCCTGGTTTAGTCTGGTTTAGACCTGTTTAGTCCTAGGTTTAGTCCTGTTTAGTTCCTGGTTTAGTCCTAGTTTAGTCCTGGTTTAGTTTGGTTTAGTCCTGGTTTAGTCCTGGTTTAGACCTGGTTTAGTCTTGGTTTAGTTCTGGTTTAGACCTAGTTTAGTCCTGGTTTAGTCCTGGTTTAGTTCTGGTTTAGTCCTGGTTTAGTCCTGGTTTAGTCCTGGTTTAGTCTTGGTTTAGACCTGGTTTGGACCTGATTTAGTTTCCGTCAATGAGCAGAATTACTGGAAAAAAAACAAAACAAAAAACACCGTGTAATCCATTTATTTCAACAAAGTAACTGTAATCCAATTCCCACTCACTGAAACAGTAACTGTAACTGAATACTTTTACTCATAATTTGTACTCTGATGACGTAACTCCACCACCGCTGAAATGACGTGTGTGAGAAAGTCGAAACCAAACTTATATCCAATAACAACCGGTAAAGTAAATCTAAATAAGTGCTTATGCGCGATGGGTCAATTATGCTCTTCCGTAGATTCAATTCCGCCCGACTACAGAGATGTCAAAAAGAGCGCGCGTTTCTTTCTAAAGTAAACTTCAGAGCAGTCTAATTGGCTCTATCCCGCGCTCACTCCTTTGGTCTCAAACCTAAACGCGATTGTTGATGTTGGTTAGTGCTGCGCGTGGAATTCATGTGACAGTTTGATATCATCTTTCATCTGCTCCCCGACGGTAAAAGTGATGGAGCCGGAGAAGAAAAACCAGGAGAGATAATCGCGCGCCGGTTGTTGTTTTTTTTTCCGCGCTCGCTGTCATGGCGGAGGGAAATCGCATTGCCCGTCTCTACATTCCCGTATGATCAAAGTTAGCAGATCAAACACCGGAGAGACGCTACCTATCCTACGGCTGCGCGAACGCCGTCTGGAAAAACTCACAATTACTCATCCGTGTTATGGAGGGGGATTGTGCTCGACTCGCTGCGGAGATGTTGTAGTCCTGGACGGCAATATTTCTCGGTTTTGTTGGTTCGTTCCTATCCTCCTAAATAAACGGAGACGGAAGAGTTCTACTTCACAACTCAGTCACAAGCACGGTTCACACTTACTTCACTTCAAACTCCAATAGTTTAGTCCAGGTTTGGGCCCAGATTGAGTCCTGATGAAGATTTGCCTTAATCCTGTTCTAGAGCTGGTGTGGAAGTCAAGACCGGACTAATGGAGACCGAGACCAGACCGAGATCAAAGGGTCTCGAGGCTGAGATAAGATCGAGATCGCTGAGGGTCGAGACAGAGATGAGACCGAGACCTGAGAGTCTAGATTGAGACAAGACCAAGACCTCTGAGGGTCGAGACGACGAGACTGAGACAAGACAAGACCGCTGAGGGTCGAGACCGAGACAAGACGAGACCTCTGAGGGTCGAGACAGGAGACTGAGACTGAGACCGAGAGACCAAGACAAGACGGAGACGAGACAAGATCAAGACACAAGACGAGACCTCTGAGGGTCGAGACAGAGACAAGACCAACCTCTGAGGGTCGAGACCGAGACAAGACGAGACCTCTGAGAGACCAAGAAAAGACAGACTGAGACAAGACCAAGACCGAGGGAGACCGAGACAAGACCGAGACCTCTGAGGGTCGAGACAAGAAGAAGACCGAGACCGAGACAGACCAAGACCTCTGAGGGTCGAGACCGAGACAAGACCGAGACCTCTGAGGGTCGAGACCGAGACAAGACTGAGACTGAGACAAGACCAAGACCTCTGAGGGTCGAGACCGAGACAAGACTGAGACAAGACCAAGACCGCTGAGGGTCAAGACCGAGAGACAAGACCAAGACCTCTGAGGTCGAGGACCGAGACAAGACTGAGACCTCTGAAGGTTGAGACCAAAACGAGACTGAGACAAGACCAAGACCTCCGAGGGTCGAGACCGAGACAAGACTGAGACTGAGACAAGACCAAGACCTCTGAGGGTCGAGACCAAAAGACGAGACTGAGACAAGACCAAGACCTCTGAGGGTCGAGACGAGACAAGACTGAGACAAGACCAAGACCTCTGAGGGTCAGACGAGACAAGACTGAGACAAGACCAAGACCTCTGAGGGTCGAGACCGAGACAAAACTGAGACTGAGACAAGACCAAGACCTCTGAGGGTCGAGACCAAAACGAGACTGAGACAAGACCAAGACCTCTGAGGGTCGAGACCGAGACAAGACTGAGACAAGACCAAGACCTCTGAGGGTCGAGACCAAGACAAGACTGAGACCTCTGAGGTTCGAGACCAAAATGAGACTGAGACAAGACCAAGACCTCTGAGGGTCGAGACTGAGACAAGACTGAGACTGAGACAAGACCAAAGTGCCAAATGCACTTGAGTCCGAGACAAGACCAAGACCACAAAAAATTGCCTCAAGGCCAATCTCAAGACCAAGACAAGTCTCGAGTCCTACGACACTATCTGGAGCTGGTTTAGTCTTGGTCTTGGTCTAGTTTAGGTTCAGTTCCATGTTTAGTCCTATTGAAATACACTTAAAACACACTTAGGAACATTCTCCATGGAGATAGATTTAGGTCGATATGTTTTATGCCGTAGTGTGGAAGAACAACATGGAAACAAACAGGAGAGTCAGGTTTATTTATTTATTTATTTATTTTATTTATTTATTTAGTCTTTTTTAGGTCTGTGGAGCTGCAATAAGGACACGTTCTTTTTTGGGTTTTTTTTGCAATAAAACCATCCAAAAATAATAATAATAAAAAAGAACATGCCTTTATTTTTAGTTTTTAATCTTATTCATGTCTTGTTTTGGTTACGTGTTGGGGCTTTAAATGTGCAAAAAAAAAAAAGTGCTGTAAAACCTGTAATTTTAAACCCACAGTAGATAAACTTTTATCCAAAAATATACTAAAATAAAACTATTTTGATGTGTTATTTTGTTTGTGTTTATTACATTAATACTAGAAAAACTTGTGTCTTTACTGCGAGTGGACTTGCATCACTTTGTCCTGGACGACGGCCGTTCCTGCATTACAAAAAACAATATCTAGGTAAGTTTAAATGACTTAAATTAAGAACATTTTACTCAATTCAGTAGATTTAACTTGACAAGTAAAATGATCTACCAATGGAATAAGTTATCTATCTTTTATTCTTTATTATTTTTAAAGTTTTAAAGATGCATTTTCCTATTTTAGTTACAAAAAGTCCAGCTCCACTGGTAGATAATTTTACTTGTCATATGAAATTTACTCAAATCAAGATAACATTTTCTTAATTCAAGTAATTGTCACTTGGTAAGATTTTAGTTTGTTTCCATGGAAATGTTGTTCCGTTGGCAATAATCTTCCAGTGTTTGCCATAAAATACCCATGGAGAACTTTCCTAAGCATTTTTTTAGTATTTCTCTTTCCATTTCCGTTAACAAGCCTCGTATCTTTACCAACACGCCGCATGTTTGTTAATGAACAGCACAAAAACAAAACAAAAAAAACAAAGGAGCGATGCCAACACATTCCCCTGACACGACTGCAGGGACAGATCCAGGACTCGGGGCTCGGCGGCGCTAATCAAGCCTCGTCATCTGGACCGGATCCTGTTCTGCTCAGTCAGTCCGGCCTGGAGACAGAAAGTACGTCTGTCTGTGCGTCTGTCGTCATTTCAGTGCGATTCAGGTGCACCAGCTGAAAGTAAATACTGTCTGTTGTTCTCTTTCATTGGTACATTTTGGCTGCGTTCAGACTGCAGCCTGAAGTGACCCAAATCTGATTTTTTGGCCTCTATGTTCCTGTATCCGATCTTTTAATGACAGTCTTGAATGAACACAGATCCGATTTTTTCAAATGTGACCCAGAACTCTTCGATCTGTGCTCCTGAAACTGATACATATCTGTTCTTTTGACGTGTGACTTCAGTCTGAACGGCCAAAGTTTTATCCACCTACACGTTATCAGCAAGCCACAAACGTCATTATTCTGCGGTAAAGTCGGCGAAAATTGTTAATGAACTCGGTGTGACTGAAGTGAAGCACATCACCACTCACCACTCTTGGCTCCGTCTCCACATCCACACGTTCCTTTCAACGTTCTGTCCCACAAAACACCACGACCAAAAACCTCGTCCTTCTCCTTCTCAATCTCCTCCTTAAAACGTCTACGTTCAGACTGCAGGACTTAACGCTCAATTTGGATTTTTTTGTGAAATCCGATGTTTTTGCGAGGTCGTTCACATTTCCAGTTAAATGTTACTTGTATGTGACTCCAGTGTGAACATTAAACGGTCCGAAAGTGTCCCGCATGTGACACTGGAGACACGACGACGTCAACCGCAGCGAGCGTCTCTGTGTTTACGGAAGTTGTCCAAACATGGACGCAGCATCGAGCACCTGGAGATTTTAAAGTTCCTCTCGTACCGGAGCCAGAACATGAACAACTTACTTGTTTTAAGGAGGAGATTGAGAAGGAGAAGGACGAGGTTTTTGGTTGTGGAGTTTTGTGGTTCACTCCGTTGAAAGGAACGTGTGGATGTGGAGACGGAGCCAAGAGTGGTGAGTGGTGATGTGCTTCGCTTCAGTGACACAGAGTTCATTAACAATTTTCGCCAACTTCAGTGCAGAATAGTGATGTTTGTGTCTTGTTGATAACGTGTAGGTGGATAAAACTTTGGCCGTTCAGACTGAAGTCACATGTCAAAAGATCAGATATGTATCAGTTTCAGGAGCACATATCCAAGTGTCCTGGGTCACATTTGAAAAAATCAGATCTGTGTTGTTCCAACTGTCATTAAAAGATCAGATACAGGAACATAGAGGCCAAAAAAATCGGATTTGGGTGACGTCAGGCTGCAGTCTGAATGTAGACTGAGTTATGAATGTTCTGACTCCAGTACGAGAGGAACTTTAAAATCTCCAGGTGCTCGATGCTGCGTCCATATTTGGACAACTTCCAGAAACACAGAGACGCTCGCTGCGGTTGACGGCGTCGTGGGCCGTCACAACGACAGGCTGTTTAACGTTCACACTGGAGTCACAGACAAGTCACATTTAACTGGAAATGTGAACGACCTCGCAAAAACATCGGATTTCACCAAAAAATCCGAATTGAGCGTTAAGCCCTGCAGTCTGAACGTAGCCTTAGAGCCACTGTGGATAAAACCGATACTTCCTCGTCTTCCTCCACTCTACTGATTCTTTACTTATTGCCGCCGGCGCCAGAAACAAAAGTATTGTTTGTGCATACTCCAAATTAGACCTTCATTCACGTTGTTGCTTTTTTTTTTTTTACTCCCTCCGTTGAACATTGCACTTTAGCGCAGTTGAGTTTACAAAAAAATAAGCTAAAAAACAGGATTTGGACAACATCATTTAAGACTTAATAAGGCCTTACTTTAGGAATAAGAAATTTAAGACCTTTTTTAAGACTTTTAAGACCCCGCAGCCGCCCTGTAATGAACCCAACCAGTTTCACCGTTGAATTACCTTTACTGCAAAACATGTCATCGTTTGTATCCTTATTCTAAGTGATTCATTCCCACCTCAGCGCCCCCTGCTGGCCAGGGCTGGGTATCATTAAGAAGTTACCGATACGATACATACTTCAATACACAGGCCACAATACAATACATATCTCGATACAGTGCACTTTCGATTCAACACGATATATTTCAAATCGATTCGATACGGTTCAATAAAAAATAACGGCTAAATCATGGCTGTGACACTAAAAGTCTTTGTTAAACCGTTTCCTGTGCAATGTTAATATAAAAAAAACGCAGATTTTAATCATCAAAACTGTGAAAATGTCAAATATGTTGCATAAACGAGTTTCCTTCCTCTAAACAAGCAACAAAACTGTAGCACTGTAATAAAATAATTTAGAAAAATATACCAAAAAATACTGATGTATTGATACAGCAGCCCACGATATTGATACTGTATCATCACATTAAATTCAATTCAATTCAATTCAATCTTTATTAAGAACACATGATATCTGGTTCATAGTATATAAAAAAAAAAAAAAACAATAGTAAGAATAAAAAGTTAAATACAGTGCATGTTATAACGTATACAGACGAGCGCCAGTGTCTCCACAGCTCAGAGGTGAATCTGACAGAGCTCCTCACAGACACACTAGAGCTTCAATGATTTGATTACTCAGATTCACAGCTCTACACATAAATGAATAAATACAACACCTGATTATGACAGCACAGGGTCTCACATCACAATTTACAAACAATTCACTGGCGCTACAAAACCTCGGCACTTTCAGTAATATTCTCAAAGAGTCGTTATACGCCACTGTCAAACTCTGCAAACTCTTTTTCTTATAGTTACGCCAAAGATGCGCAGTATACAAAGGTGAGCAAAAACATTTAAAAAGTGCAATTTTGACATCACTGGAGCACATAGAGAACTTACGGACAAGCATATTGGCCTGGCCATAAAGCTCACACTGCTGCCTGTACATGTCTCTATCATCTGAGACTCACTGGTGACATAATGTCCAAGATATTTAACCTCATCTGTGAGTTGGAGGGCACTCCCGCACAGAGAGAAAACAGGAAAGGACAACTTTTTGTCCTCTTTTGTTTTAACAATCATCATGTGACTTTTCCGAAACGATACGATATATCGATATTTTGATATTTTTGCACACCCCTACTGCTGCCGTTCGCGGAAATAATTATGCAATGACCTTTATCGCTTCTCCGTAAATAAACCCACATTATTTCAAGTGGTAAAACATGACTTTCCAATGCAAATATGTAGCTTGAATAATGCATTATCAAAGCCCTTTAAGCTCCTTGGCCCCGCGTCGGCTCACCGCCTTTTCCTCGCGTGACACAAGTGAACCAATTACTCTCCTCAAGTGGATTCCATCAGGCCCGTGTCACTTTAAAAAATACCCACATCCCCTTGACCTTTGCTGCGCCCTTCTGCCTGAGCCGTACCACAAACACGAGCGAGCGTCTCCCGGGCTCACACTCCATCACCGTCGAGTGAACCGCCGCGTCATCCTGAACGAGTCGTCCCGAAAATCTGCTCTCAGCGTCGGGAAGGCGGCGTGGCTTTATGCGGCGTTTTGGAGGATGTTTTTTTGGATGGCGATAATCCGACCTGGAGATAATAACGCGCGCTTCTGTAAATCCTCTCCCAAAAGCCGTGAGGTTAAGTCTCGTCCGTCCGTCGTCGTTCTGTCCGTGTCTTTCTACGAACCGGGAGACGACGTGACGGTTCCGGCGCCGTTTGACCGTCCTGCACTCGTAAATAAAGAGATAAGATGATGTTTTTTTTACAATATCGGAATGAATTGTTCTGAATGAAATAGTTCGGAATTAAAATATTCTGCTGCGTTGTAACGTGCTGAGGATAAAACGTTTGTAAATTCAGAGCGTGGGTGGAATTCTCGTTCGTTTAGAGCCACAAACACTAGAACAAGAAAAGAGCCAGAAACACCAGAACTAGAAAACAGTCACACTGGGGCAGGGAGCCACAAACGCCAGAATAAGAAAAGAGTCACAATGGGGCAGGGAGCCACAAACGCCAGAACAAGAAAAGAGCCACACTGGGGCAGGGAGCCACAAACATCGGAACAAGAAATGAGCCACGCTGGGGCAGGGAGCCACAAACGCCAGAACAAGAAAAGAGTCACAATGGGGCAGGGAGCCACAAACGCCAGAACAAGAAAAGAGCCACACTGGGGCAGGGAGCCACAAATGCCAGAACAAGAAAAGAGCCACAAACACCGGGGCAGGGAGCCACAAACACTAGAACAAGAAAAGAGCCACACCGGGGCAGGGAGCCACAAACACCAGAACAAGAAAAGAGCCAGAAACACCAGAAGATGAAAAGAGCCACACCGGGGCAGGGAGCCACAAACACCAAAACAAGAAAAGAGCCAGAAACACCAGAAGATGAAAATCTACGCCGTGTCATTAGTGGATTATATAATATACGACGCAGCCGCTGAACCGACTGCCAGGACTACACCAGGACAGAACCAGGTCTAAACCAGGACTGGACCAGGACTGGACCAGGTCTACTCCAGGATTGGACCAGGATTGGACCAGGACTAAACCAGGACTAAACCAGGTCTAAACCAGGAGCGGGATACTCAAAAAAACGATCATAACTGGGACACTGATGTGCATGTAAACACTCTCACTGTGCAGCGTTGGCGCTCGTCTTGTTCGCCGCGGACGAATGTGAGAAAAATACTTGATGTTCGTCCAGGGCGTCCGTTGCCCCGGAAACAAGTGACATTTCCTGGTCTTTTCCCTGAACGTTGAGAGAATGACTTTAGTGTATTTGTTAAATTAAACCATCAGCGGAGGCAGTTGGCTCCGTGGCTGCAGTACGAATATATACTGATGACCCGGTTTAGACCTGGTCCAGTCCCGGTTTAGACCTGGTCCAGTCCTGGTTTAGACCTGGTCCAGTCCTGGTTTAGACCTGGTCCAGTACTGGTTTAGACCTGGTCCAGTCCCGGTTTAGACCTGGTCCAGTCCTGGTTTAGACCTGGTCCAGTACTGGTTTAGACCTGGTCCAGTACCTGGTTTAGACCTGGTCCAGTTTAGACCTGGTCCCTGGTTTAGACCTGGTCCAGTACCGGTTTAGACCTGGTCCAGTCCCGGTTTAGACCTGGTCCAGTCCCGGTTTAGACCTGGTCCAGTCCCGGTTTAGACCTGGTCCAGTCCCGGTTTAGACCTGGTCCAGTCCCGGTTTAGACCTGGTCCAGTACTGGTGTAATTCTGGCGATCGACTCAGCGACTGTGGCATGTATAAAGTTATAATCCGGTGTAGGTTTTCTTGCTCTGGTGTTTGTGGCTCCTGGCCCCGGTGTGGCTCTTTTCTTGTCCAGGTTTTGTGGCTCCCGGCCCCAGTGTGGCTCTAAATGAACGAGAATTCCACTTACGCTCTGAATTTACGAACGGTTTGTCCTCAGCACGTTACGACGCGTCCAGCATCTCTACTGTGTGTGTGTACGTTCGCTCCCTCGCTGCCGCCTTTTCTGTCATCTCGGTTTGTCGTTACGCCACGGACGCAAACACGATCCAAACTTTTTCGCAGTCGTTTTGATGATAATGAAGCAGCGACTGGAGAATTGTCTCATCACGCTTTACGTCTGAGGAGGAGGAGGTAAGCGTGTCGGAGAAGAGAGGAAGAAGACAAAGTGAGTGTGAGGCTGCTCTACCTCAGCCCACTCCCGCATCCCGCTCACAAATCCAAAGAGACGAGGATGAAAGTCCGAAACCTGGACTGGTGGAGCGGGATTGTCCGGATCGCGTCAGAAGCACGACACAACAAGCACAGGCACTGAACTAACAGAATTATTTTTAAAAAGAATAAACCACCCACTTACTTCGGAATTAAGTTTAATTCTGAATAATCGTTTTCATTAGGAATTAAGTGTTTACATGGTCTTTTAAAAATATCTATAAAAATAGCAAATATCTTCCTAAATATTACTTCATTATCACTGAAGGTAAAGATGCACAATGTGACATTTTCTCACCATGGAGATGTTGGATTTCCTGGAATGTTTTGCGTAACATGATGTTAAACTTATCTAACAGATGTTTTAATGATTCATAAAATTCCTTGAAGATCATGGCCTGGTGCTGTCGCCTGATTGTCTCCATGGAGACAGATAAGTATAAAATGTCATAGATACTTGTTTCATGACCTTGTGCCTTAAGGATATTCTGCACTATTAATCCCTTCAGTGCGGCGGGTGCAGCCTGTCAGGAGCAATGAGCTGCTGCTGGGGAAACATCTCCAGAGCGAGTCTTTCTCAGGAGAATTGTATCGTACGTGTGTGTGTTTTTGAGTTGATGAAACCAGAGGACCTGTGCACTGCAAAAAGGCTTGGCCAAAATTTAAGATATAAACACTTAAATCTCTCAGACAATGACTTCGAAGTAGTGAAATTATCTGTCCATGCAGCAAGATAATTTTACTTGGCAAGTGATCTTAAAATAAACTACGTCTAGACTAGAATGAGGCAGTCTCAGAACGAGGAAGTAGATAATAAATCTGAAAACAAGATGAATAGCCTGATGTAAGTTTTAAAATCTGAGAAATCTGCAGTGTGAAAAAAGTGAGTGAGCCCCTCTGCCCCTGCGCCCACTGATAATTTATTCATGTATTAACACACCAACACTTAAACAAACATTAAAAGGTAAAAATAAAAAGATTAAATATTCAAGGTTCAGCATCTAAACTAGTTAAAGGAACTGTTCTCCTGTTGTTCTAAATAAATGCATTACAATCACAAAAGAACCTGAGTCCAGCCAGAAGCACGTGCTCTGACAAAACTTTACAAAGACGAGCGGGTCTGGAATCGTATTCTGTCTCCTGGAGTCCACAGGGTGTGATTGACAGGCCAATCAGAGAGACACATTTGTGTCAGGCGAGGGAGTCTTCACCTGCAGATAGAGGACACATATAAGTTTTTCTCATTCTCAGTACATGGACAGATCATGTCTCATGTGAAAGCTCAGAATTTCCTCTCTGAGCTGCAGACGGCTGCACTAGCACTGACTCATGACTGGTGCAGGGGCTGGGGTTTAGGGAGTGACCATTCAGATCAGAGAGAAGCATTTCAGGTTTAAAACAACTGGATTTCAGCACTGAAAGTGTCATGTCCAATGTTTTTGTAATCAAGATTAAAACATGATTAGAATTGTTAACATCACAGTCGTCCTTCGCTCTATCGCGGTTCATCTTTTGCAGTTTCACAGTTTTGCTGTTTCGCAGATTTTTTTTAATTTTTTATGCAATTTTGCTTGCCTTTTTTTTTTTTTTACAGTGTGTGAATGCGCATCGTGTCCTGATTGGCTAAGGGACTCCTGTCTCCTGTACAGTACAGAATCTGTTCAGCGAATTGTACATAAATGTTAAATCTGTATCAGTGTGATTCTGAAGTGCTGTATGTTTGCAAGTTTTCTCCCCGACAAAACCCACAATGTCGACGAAACGTTCTGCACTGACAAAGTCTCCTGCGCTCGCACCCAAAAGGCAGAGGAAGATGTCACCATTGCGGAGAGGTTACATGCTGTAGCAGAGTCCTGTCCGGGTTGGGTTCCCACAAACAGTTGCTGAAACCAGGACTTAAGAGAGAAAAACGCGAGCCCATACAGCAGGGTGTCCGTAAAGTGCGATCGGGCGACGGCCGCATTTACCTTTGTGAGGTGCGGAGCTGAGCCGATCCTTTCTCCTGCGGTCACCTCCGAGCCCGTCCCGACAGCGAGTCCTGGTTCAGTTCTGGTTTAGTCCTGGTTTAGTCCTGGTTCAGTCCATGGCGTAGGCAGCGCAAAAGTTCGACATAATCTCGGGTTAACGGGCGGGTGAGGTGTTGTACTGCCTGGTCCAGGACTCTGCGCTGTAGAGCTCCATTATGGAATAGATGGTTCATTACATAAAGGAGGAAAATAACAAAACGACGACAGTAGCAATAAGTTTTAAGAAGGATGCAAAAAGGGTTGGAACTGTCCTGTGTGTATAAGTTTGTGCTGAGGGGTTTTACAGACTTAAAACAGATATAATAATTGTAAAATATAAAGTGGACTACTTCACGGATTTCACCTATCGTGGGTTATTTTTAGAACGTAACCCCCGCGATAAACGAGGGACACTGTAACGGTTTATGTGTACTTCACATTGAAAATTACATTCAACAACAGATATGACTGATATTCTGAATTTAAGTCACATTAACTACCCAAGAATATGCCGCAGTAAAATATCTGTTCTGTATCATTTTTATCATAATCATATTCAGGTAATTTAGCTCAACATTTATTTATTTTTTTATGTTTGTTTTGTTTTATTCCAGAAGATATTCCTTTATTGTGCACAGAATTCCTCCGTCAGTCTCACTGTACAAACCTGAAGTCCCGCTGTGAAGTGTAAACGTGGCCGCCGTGCCGCCCACCGTTGTGTATCTGTGCGGATCATGTGATGAAGAATTACAGCGAGGACTCAGAGCGTTGTGATGTAACGTCTGACCTTAAGCACGCCGAGGATCCATCAGCCCACACACAGCCTGACACTTCAGATAATGGGAGTTTGGGAGAGGATTTTACTCTGCAAACAAGTCTGTGAGAAGGTGTCAATATCCAAATGGAGTCTGCGGAGGTCAGCCAACATTTCTAAATGAGACGTGTCTTTGTCTGTGGCACCGCATCACCCAGGAAAAGTCAGATTTAAATACATTTTACTTATTTTGAATTATGGTGATGTGTTTTGTTGTGGCGGGCTCTGGGGTGACGCTGTTTATCCTATAATAAAATCTAATCAGTTTTTGGTTCGACCCGTGCACATATTTTAACTTCTTGGGTTCTTTTTAAAGACAATACAGTAAAGTGTGTTTTAGGATGACCATATTTCCATTTGTGAAAACTCATTACCGGGGGTGGGAGGTCCCTCGCTATATTCCCTCGCATGGTTCACCTTTCGCGGTCTCGCCGTTTCGCTGATTTTTTTTGTGTGTGTGTGTGTGTGTGTCAATTTTGCATGTTTTTTTTTTGTTTTTTTTTCACACACGGGTGGTTCAGGGCTAAACCAGGTCTAAACCAGGACTAATCTTGGACTTAAGAGAGAGAACACCGAGCAGTTTGTCTTTAAAGCACGATCGGGCATTTGCTGCGTTTACCTCCGTGAGGTGCGGAGCTCCCCGTCGGTCCTTTCTCCTGCGGCCACCTCCAAGCCTGTCCCGACAGTGAGTCCGGTTTCAGTTCTGGTTTAGTTCTGGTTTACTCCTGTTTTAGTCCTGGTTCAGTCCTGGTTTAGTCTTAGTTCAGTCCGTGGCGTAGGCAGCGCAAAAGCTTGATATAATCACGGGTTAACGGGCGGGTGTGGGGTTGTACTGGGGGTCTCCAAAAATGGACCCGTGCAGGACTCTGCGCTGTTGGGCTCTATTATGGAATAAATGAATCTTGGGTTCATTACATAAAGAAGGAGGAAAATAACAAAAGAACGACAGCGGCAATAAGTGTTAAGAAGGATGCAAAAAGGGTTGCACCTGTCCTGTCAGAGAAAAGTGTATAAAGTTTGTGCTGAGTGGTTTTACAGCCTTAAAACAGATATAATAATTGTAAAATATAAAGTTGAATTCGCAGATTTCACCTATCTTGGGTTATTTTTAGAACGTAACCCCCGCGATAAACGAGGGACCACTGTAACGGTTTATGTGTACTTCACATTGAAAATTACATTCAACAACAGGTAAAGTTTCTTGAAGACCACTGAAAGTATGACTGATATTCTGAATTTAAGTCACATTAACTACCCAAGAATATGCCGCAGTAAAATATCTGTTCTGTATCATTTTTATCATAATCATATTCAGGTAATTTAGCTCAACATTTATTTATTTTTTTATGTTTGTTTTGTTTTATTCCAGAAGATATTCCTTTATTTTTGTGCACAGAATTCCTCCGTCAGTCTCACTGTACAAACCTGAAGTCCCGCTGTGAAGTGTAAACGTGGCCGCCGTGCCGCCCACCGTTGTGTATCTGTGCGGATCATGTGATGAAGAATTACAGCGAGGACTCAGAGCGTTGTGATGTAACGTCTGACCTTAAGCACGCCGAGGATCCATCAGCCCACACACAGCCTGACACTTCAGATAATGGGAGTTTGGGAGAGGATTTTACTCTGCAAACAAGTCTGTGAGAAGGTGTCAATATCCAAATGGAGTCTGCGGAGGTCAGCCAACATTTCTAAATGAGACGTGTCTTTGTCTGTGGCACCGCATCACCCAGGAAAAGTCAGATTTAAATACATTTTACTTATTTTGAATTATGGTGATGTGTTTTGTTGTGGCGGGCTCTGGGGTGACGCTGTTTATCCTATAATAAAATCTAATCAGTTTTTGGTTCGACCCGTGCACATATTTTAACTTCTTGGGTTCTTTTTAAAGACAATACAGTAAAGTGTGTTTTAGGATGACCATATTTCCATTTGTGAAAACTCATTACCGGGGGTGGGAGGTCCCTCGCTATATTCCCTCGCATGGTTCACCTTTCGCGGTCTCGCCGTTTCGCTGATTTTTTTTGTGTGTGTGTGTGTGTGTGTCAATTTTGCATGTTTTTTTTTTGTTTTTTTTTCACACACGGGTGGTTCAGGGCTAAACCAGGTCTAAACCAGGACTAATCTTGGACTTAAGAGAGAGAACACCGAGCAGTTTGTCTTTAAAGCACGATCGGGCATTTGCTGCGTTTACTTCCGTGAGGTGCGGAGCTCCCCGTCGGTCCTTTCTCCTGCGGCCACCTCCAAGCCTGTCCCGACAGTGAGTCCGGTTTCAGTTCTGGTTTAGTTCTGGTTTACTCCTGTTTTAGTCCTGGTTCAGTCCTGGTTTAGTCTTAGTTCAGTCCGTGGCGTAGGCAGCGCAAAAGCTTGATATAATCACGGGTTAACGGGCGGGTGTGGGGTTGTACTGGGGGTCTCCAAAAATGGACCCGTGCAGGACTCTGCGCTGTTGGGCTCTATTATGGAATAAATGAATCTTGGGTTCATTACATAAAGAAGGAGGAAAATAACAAAAGAACGACAGCGGCAATAAGTTTTAAGAAGGATGCAAAAAGGGTTGCACCTGTCCTGTCAGAGAAAAGTGTATAAAGTTTGTGCTGAGTGGTTTTACAGCCTTAAAACAGATATAATAATTGTAAAATATAAAGTTGAATTCGCAGATTTCACCTATCTTGGGTTATTTTTAGAACGTAACCCCCGCGATAAACGAGGGACCACTGTACTCTCACCTCGCAACCTGTGCACATGACCCCCACTTGTCCTGACTGGGATGGAAAACAGGAGAATTTCTTGTACAAGTCAATGTTAAATGCGCATTTGTGCTTCTGCGTGTTGCAGACTGACCGACTGTTTGTGTCTCGCTCCTTCTGAGTCACAGACGCTACGAGAGACGCTCAGTTTAATGCCCCCAGTGAAAGGTAATGAAAACCCGGACATTTGTATCAGCTTAAAAAGAAAAACCCGGACGCCCAGGACAGGACGCAAAATACGGACATGTCTGGGGAAAAACGAACGTTTGGTCACACTAGTGTACAGTTTGAGCTGGGGCTGAGTGAAACGATTGAAAATATCGCACAGTGTACGTCCGGCATAACCTTAACCTGGGAGCATATTCACATTGGTGGTGTTTACTTGTTCACTAAAACTGATCAGTGACACATCATGTAAACAGTTCCATATGTGAGTCATCGGATTCTTTCTGATCGTTAACACGGTGCAGGTTTTGACAGAAAATCAAATGTGATATTAAGAGAAAATGTTCAAGACTATAAGGGTTATTATAAAATTCATAGCACCTTGTCTTCCAAATCAAACGTTACTCAAAAATGAACTGATTCACTGACACGTGTCACCAGGTGTTTTGATTATCACACTTTTCTTGTGCTTAAACACACCATAAATTTACTTGAATTTTACAGGCCGTGTAAGTGTGCTCATAACAGTTTTGTGATGCATAAAAGTCTAAATAAGAGCAGTGTTTTGGGCAGCGCGCACACACACACACACACACACAGAGCAGCTCTCGGCGCAGCTCGAGTGTGAACTGAGTAAACAAAGAGTGTCCCTGGGAGAGGCTGCAGGCTGCATTAGCATACGCTACTGTCAAATCCACTCTGAGCCTTGTTCAACAGCAGCACCTTCAATTATACGCACGCCAGATAAAAATACTCTACAGCTCTGCCAATAATAATGTACATTTGTCACATTATGCACACTTTCAAACATGTAACCTGCAGGAGTATTTTGTGTCACTCATGTATATACTGAGGTAATTCTGTTTGTGGAGGCGTCTTTGGAGCAGATGACACGTTCATGGACCAACTTTAAACTCTAGACCAGGGCTGCTCACACTTTTTCATCATGTGAGCTACTTACAAAATGACCAAGTCAAAATGATCGACCTAATACAAAGCCAAGCAAACTGCACTGAAACACTCTGTGCCCCTTTTTTGGACCCTTACCCACAGTTTGAGAAGCCCTTCTTTAAGAGAACTTCCTCTGGCACTTTACACAAAACTGTGAAAAAAGTGAAGGAAGATTTTTAAACCTGTTTTTTAAAGTTCCAAACTGGAGTTGCATTCTTTTCTGGTTTTGCAGTGATATTTACCAGCCTCTGCACGTTTACCAAACCAAACGCACATCGTGACAAACACAGATGCATTTGTGCACTTTTGTTAGACAAACTTCAGCCAAATGTGGCAGTAGGTCTGTTCTGTAGATCCGCTCTATGCTGTAGACCTGCTTTGTGCCAACACTGGAACACAAATTTAGACTGGTTTTTGCTTCACGTTTGGTCTTGCTCTTCTAATCAGCCGCACTGTGGGAGGGGCTTGTGTTGGCTGTACGCAGGAAGGAGCGAGAGCGTGAAAAGGCGAGGGGCGGCGTGCTGACGTGAGGCAGATGGACAGGTAGGATGTTTAGGAAGTTGAACCTGCCCTGTGATGCACGCTGGTACACGAGGGCACACGCTGTCGCGGACGAGCCGTGCATAGGGAGCGTGTGTGTTTGTGATGCGCCGTAGAGTCTCCGCGGGTTTCAAATGAGCGCACAGGCTGCACTGAGACGCCCCACACGCTCCTGCACCCGCTACAAGTTTATTACCAACAGCAGCGGCCGGAATGAAATATGATCACACTTGTTGAGTGTCACACCTCGAGTGAGAGACAAGACCGAGTCCAAACGCGATCGAGTCCGAGACGAGTACTAAGACACGCCGATCTACCCACACGACCTTGGCGATCGACTGGTAGATCGCGATCGACGTATTGAGTACCCCTGCTTTAGAGTGTTATAGAATAGTTCAGTATGACCCACATGTTAAAATACACACGTGACGATCACTGTTGGGCAAGTGACTTTAAAACTGTAATGTGTTATTTATGACTTGTTTCTGTCATTTCAAACTAATTTGTTACATTACAATATTACTGCATTTAAAATGTAAAACATTACATGACTATTACAGCACTTTAAATGGCTCTCACCAAAATAACTACGAAGATGCTGAACTTTTGCGCCGTATATGGAGGGAACCAGGACTAACCCAGAACTGGTTAATTTCTCGTGTGCAGAACTCCACATAAGCCTTTGTTTCTGCAGTAATTCTGTCATACATCGCATCTTGGAAAAAAGACTGAAATATTTCAAAGGACTGGCCTGAGTAACATCCAGATTTTGGGGCAATTTTGGTTCATAATCGAGTATAAAGTCCTGGATAGTTTTTTTGGATATCGCAGGACTCCATACAGACACATCACCTGCATTCTCACCTTTGTAAGTTTCACTCTCTGAAATTCCATCGCTGTTTTCCACTTTATAATCAACTTCATCATCACTTTGAAATCTATAAAAGTCACTTTCTCTAAACTTATCCATAAAATACGTCCGCTCCTCATTATTTCTAAAACTGTGCGCCGCAGTCTTTCCATCGCTCGTGTTTCGTATTGAGTTTTTCCGGAAGCTACAATTGTCACTACTTTGATTAACTTTGGAAAAAAATCTGGAAAACGTATCCTTGAATCCTATTGGTCAGCCTAGTGTGGGTTGTAGTGGCCCCCACCTATCACAGCCTCTGTTTACATGTGAAAAACAAAAACCGGTCGTCAAATCTAGTGAAACAGTGGAGGTGTAAAAGACGTCATTAAGGAAACAAGGGGGGGTCGTCAAATGTCGTCTTCATGGGGGAAAAAGTGAAACATTTATTTTAATAAGAAAAGGTTTAACATTACATATCTCGAAAGAAGAGAAAACATGCAGATGTTGTTGAAATGTTTCAGTAAATATTTAGTTTGATCCGCGATTAAATCCAGTTTTTAATTTTGTCCTTCTGTGAATTTGAGTTTGACACCGCAGATGTATAATGTGTATGTTCTGTTGTTTGATGCACTTAAATGTTTGACTGTCATATGTATGAAATTATTTTGTCTATCAGACTGTTTGACTGATATTTTATATTAATCAAACCATTATTTTTGCCCGAACAACATGAAAAGTGGCACTGCACACACCCATCCCATTAGGATGACAAATTTGAGATTGGTCGGATAAGTGGTTTAAGAGTTATGTGTGGAACAGACAAACAGACAAACAAACAAAAACAGACAAACAAACAAACAAACAAACAGACAGACGTTCCTTAGATTAATAGATATATTTTTGACAGTTAAAAACATCGGGGACAGGTGAGGTAACGGTAAAATACAATTGTAATAACAACGCCGCTCTACGTGTTTCATAATGTGTGCATTTGGCAGAGGCTGGCAGATTTTCTGCCACGACGATCTCCCTCTCAGAAAAGTTGCATATAACTTCAGCTTCAGCCCTGAGTAATGTTTGGAAACACAACTCTCTTCTGCTGAGCTTCCTGTATTATCACATGACATCACAGGGTGGAGCAGAGTGTTTGAGAGAAGAGCTCAGCCTAAACATGCAATGTTTGTGTGATAAATATGTGTGAATGAAACAAAAGACACAATAACATAGATCAGAAAATAGTAGGCATGGGACGAGATAGAATTTCCACACAGGACAAGACCTGATCTACAAAAACGAAAAAAGACTATTTTTTCAAAGTTTTTTTTATTTTATTTTTTTATTAATTATTTAATTTATTTTAGTTTTTTGTATGTAGGTGTTTGTGTGAGTTGACCCTCCTGCTCCCGTCCACTCCTCCTCATCAAGTCTTTGTGTGACTCGGTGCAGAGGAGCTCTTCATAGGGCTGGGGGGGTTGGTGGGGTTGTCAGGAGTTTGTAGGTGTTTGTGTGAGTTGACCCTCCTGCTCCTGTTCACTCCTCCTCATCAAGTCTTTGTGCGACTCGGTGCAGAGGAGTTCCTCTCTGTCCATCATCAGATATCATCTGGTTTAGTGCCTGCAGAAGACACTACACAACGAGCGCAGGAAAGTGCTCAGCGTGCATTTCCTCTTTAGGGGCACTACCATGTTTCGGTGGATGGCCTCCAGAACTGTTGAGCTGAAGCCTCTCTGGGCCAGAGCAGCGTGCTTTACATGGATCTTCTTTTTGCCGTTGCACAAGTCCTTGTACACGGCTTTAGCCACTTCTTTATATCTGTTTGGATGCACCAAAACAATCCACTCTGGCACCTGATCTTCCAGCTGTGCCAGTAGGTCCTGGGACAGACGGACACTGAGAGGGTGAAATTCTGCCTCGAAGATCTTCGAGACGACCTCATAGACGAGCTTATTACAGTCGTCTCTACTCCACATCCCGGGGCGGGGCCCGGCTGAGGAGGTAGAATGGGCCCATAAAGCTGCGGCTGGGGTTGAGGAGGGAGGCGGGCTTGTTCCTCATAACTGAGCTGAGGTCTTGATGTTGTCTGGCAGGGATTCCACATTCTGTAAATGAGTCTGCGAATCTGTCCCAGAGTCCTCTGGACCGGATCGATCTGGTCAGGCAACTGGTTCTGCTCTTGCACCCAGTGCCAGATTTGATCCATAAAGGTCAACACCTGGGGCCGGACACCCGCCCTAAACTTTTCCTGGTCTTTTGCTAAAGCCATGGCAGTCGTGATGTTATCTGTCAGAGTCTCGCTCAGCTTGAAGCTTCCCTGGGTGATGGATGGAGGCAAACTTTTGTATGCATCCTCCACCTCAGGGACCAGCTCCTTAAGGAGAGGAGAGACCTTTTCCATGACCACCTCTGATGACACTCCAGGGCAAACATTAGTGCAGGTGCACAGGTGTCTGAGTACGCCGCGCAGAGCAGATTTTGCATAGCAGTACGTAAAGAAACCCTTGATCTTGTTGCCCACTCCTTTAAGAGAGGGACTGCGGGTTTTGTAGATGCCATGGACACTGCTTTGAGTCTCAGCCTCCATGTGTCTGAGCTCCTCTGTGATGGAGCTCACGATGGAGGAGGCTGCGCGGAGGCTCTCGTCACTCAGGCTCCTCTCCTCCTCTCCGCTGCTGAGTAGCACAGCCTCGGTCAACAGGATCTCCCTGACTTCTTCTGTGGCCTCTTGGATGCTGGGGCTGGACACTCTTGGCAGTATAATCAACCTGCCTGAGGGGGAACCAGGAGTGAGGCTGTTAGATACAGAGGCTGGACTGGAGGTTTTCATAAAGTCTCTAGAGCCGCACATGGGGGACAGTGTGACTGTGGGGGGACTAGCTCTGGGCTGCTCCTCTTCACTCTCTGCTCCATGCTGCTCAGAGCCTGTGCAAGGGAAACAACTCAGTGTCTGTTTGAGGGTCTTGCACTGACTGCTGGGCTGGACTTTCTCCTCTGTGCTCCACTCCACAACTTCAGGGGTCTCAGCTGTGGAGCTGAGCCTTTGGGTGCTGCTGGGGGGCTTTCTGGTCTACCTCCAGCTCTTCTCTCTCAGAATCTTCGTCCTGGGTCTCAGTCGATGCACAGTGTGACTTTGTTGGGAAACAGCCCCGAAAGCCCTGTCCTACTCTGTTTTTGAAATCACGCAAGATTTGTCGGGCATGGCGGACCAGATCCTTCATGCGCTCTTTGGTGGGTCTGTAGGTTGTCTCCTCGGGTACCACCAGGCGATCGTTCTGCACTTGGCTGTGGGCTAGAACAGAGTTGACACGATTGGTCACCTCTGCAACCAGCCCTTGGCAGAGAATTCTGACGGACTGGTGAGGTGCACCCAGCACTTCATTGAAACTATCAGTGAGGCTGCCCTGCACTGCTGTCCCGACTGCCTGCTCAATTACCAGCAGGGGGTGCTCTTGTGTGTGTCCCTCTAAGACTGTGTTCCTGAAGGCTTCCAAAATCAGATTGGAGATGGTAGCAATCAACTCCAGGAACATCTCTGCCAGGACCTCCCTGGACTCGCGCTGGGCTAGAGGTGCAGCTCTGTCCAAGTAGAAGACTACCAGGGGCTGCACCTCTTCTGTGGGGATACAGGGGATAACCTCATTGAGAGGAGAGTGGACTGCCTCGTCTGGGTCAGTCTCAGCAGACCTCTCCTCCTCTGGACTCGATCTATCCATGCCCATTTTAGTATGTCTAGTTTACAACTGTTGTGTGAACTCCTGAAAAAGTGTGCCACCAAAAACATGACATATATCTGTTTTTGACGTACACTTATAAACTCTGTTTGCTTTGAGTCAAAGTGTTCAATAATATCACAAAGCTTTGAGCTTTGAAGTTTCAGCTTTAGAGATTCTTTGAGAATGTGATGATGTCATAATTCCATTGATCACGTTTCATTTCGTCATGAAGTGAAACAAACAATAAACAACAAAGAGTTTATAGTTTGGGGACGTGTAGTCAGTGACAATTTCCCCGTGGAGTCATGTGACCTGTGGTGACTGTTTGTTACATGACACCACAGATCACATGACATCATGGGTCACATGACACGGGTCATGTGACACCACGGGGAAGTGTAGCCAACATTGTTTCTATGTTTGTTTTAATGTTTCTTTGTTTATTGTTTGTTTAGTTCGGGCTGTGCACTATGTACTAGTTTAAAACAATGTTTCTTCTGTTCTCTGTACATAGGCCGTCCTCTTATAACAGTAATAAACACTGGTGATTCAGTTTGTGTGCGCTTCCTGTCGGCTCCATTTGCATGACATTGGCTTCGTCAAAAAACTACACCAAAGCCACAGCATTGCTCCCACCACAGCAGGTCGTCCAACCTCGAGGTCCCAGAGGCAAGACTTCAGAAGAGTCACACAGGGCTGGATCCCTCATGGAGGAGGTTACAGGCTACAGGAGGTTACCTGGACACACCCTTCAAACGATACTGACGCTGATGTAGAAAAGTGTACAAGAATATGGCGTCTGGTGTCTAAAGATTTGTTTAAATGCTAGATTAACAACAAATGTGGAGCCATAAGAGCCGGCTTACGAAAACTTGGAAAAGGATCAGTCTTAAACAAATACACAATTAGGATCAATAGACCAAAGACCTACAATACGAGATGCAACATCCAACTTCTGATGAACCTGAGTCAAACCAGAAGGATGTTGGCACACATCTGCCCAGAGGTGCTGCACAGACCAGGGTGTCCTTTGACCTTTGATGGAGCCGTCTGATTGGCTGAGCATGTGCGCTGTTGACAGGTCAGTGAAGAGAATTTTCCACATTTTCCACAGCCAAGAGTGTAGTTTACAAATGAAGCTGTCCTGTAATTTAAAGGGACATATTATTTATTTTCAACTTTTATATGTTTTTTTTAAAGGTCTTATATTACCAATTGGCTATTATGGATAGAAGATGAGGAAACACGGTCCACACGGCATGATTTAGTCCTGTTAAATCCTGTTTTAGACCTAGTTTAGATCTAGTTTAGATCTGGTTTTAGTCCTGGTTTTAGACCTGGTTTTAGACCTGGTTTAGACCTGGTTTAGATCTAGTTTAGACCTGGTTTTAGTCCTGGTTTTGTCCTGGTTTTAGACCTGGTTTAGACCTGGTTTAGATCTAGTTTAGACCTGGTTTTAGTCCTGGTTTTGTCCTGGTTTTAGACCTGGTTTAGATCTAGTTTAGACCTGGTTTTAGTCCTGGTTTTAGACCTGGTTTTAGACCTGGTTTAGTCCTGGTTTAGATCTACTTTAGACCTGGTTTTAGTCCTGGTTTTAGACCTGTTTTTGACCTGGTTTAGATCTAGTTTAGATCTGGTTTTAGACCTGGTTTAGTCCTGGTTTAGACCTGGTTTAGATCTAGTTTAGATCTAGTTTAGACCTGGTTTTAGTCCTGGTTTTAGACCTGGTCTTAGACCTGGTTTAGACCTAGTTTAGATCAGATTTAGACCTGGTTTTAGACCTGGTTTAGATCTGGTTTAGATAAAGTTTAGATATAGTTTAAACCTGGTTTAGTTTCCGGCAATGAGTGGAATTACGGGGGGAAAAAAAAAGGAAAAAAAAAAGGGGGGGGGGGGGGGGGGGGGGGGGATTTAGTCCAAAATGTGAAAACAGGAAAATGCCTCTGTGTAATCCATTTATTCCAACAAAGTAACTGTAATCCAATTACCACTCACTGAAACTGTAACTGTAACTGAATCATTTGTACTCTGATTACATAACTCTGGGACATGTAATCTGTTACTCCCCAACACTGACAACGGTAATAACTCGCGTCACCAAGAAATACGATCTTCCTCTCGTCAAACCAAGACAAACACACCAAACTCGAGCTGCTGACACGTCTGGAATCCACAATAACTGACAAACCGTCCAATCAGTGCGGCCTCCTTTAGTCCGCCGCCGATGTTTAAGTGCGGAGACGAGCGCCGGGGAGTGGCCCTCGGTCGCACTTAAAGACGCCGCGGCTCTGACAGACGGGAGGACAGGAGGTGGTCATTCATCGCGGCGGCCATTACCGTTATTACAAACCTCAGTCGGGAAGACGGATCGCCGCTGCCTCCTCTGGTCTTTAGCGCCCGCATAAAACACCGGCACTTAAGACTATTGACTTTGCACATCAGAAATCTCATCGGAATCATAAACCAACCCGGGCTTTCTCCGACGGTGGCATTTGAGTTTTTTATATTTGTTTGGCAAGATATGAAACGTCTATCTTTTATTCTCAACCTTTCGCACTTTCATTTTTCTTTCTTTTTAGTTGATGGATTGATTTAAAGAAACATAAATCACTAAAGCTATTACGCCTTTAAATGGAGGCAATTTTTCCTATGACTAAGACGAAATCGGAAGCGAAATTTTCAAACAGCAGCTCCGTGCGCCTTTGTGTGCGGGTGACTTTTATATATATATTTTTTATTTTTTTCAGCCCCAATGTCTCCGCGCCTCATGAGTCATTTTTCAGCCGGCAGCCTGGAAACCCTGACAGACGCCGCGCAGTCCAAATAGAAATGGAAAGGTTGACACGGCCACAGTGAAGGGCCCCGGACGCTCACAACATCAGTCCCCAGGGGGAAAATGGCCTGCCAGGAAAACAAACACAAGAAAAGTTTAAAGGGTCTGTATCTGATTTTAAAGACGGGAGGATTTTCACTGCATCGAGGTGTTACATATTTATATCAGCATGTTATACTTTTATTGTTTTGAAAATGCTATACCCAGTGTCCAATAAAAACGTGTTTACATGTCAATTTTTGTTTTTGACTCCCCTCCTCTGTTTTCATTTCATTTCTCTCCAGCGACTAGGTCAGGAATCGGAATATACAAGACGGTTTGAGTGTGAGTTCGGGCACCAGCCAATCAGAGAAGAGACAGACATTCTGTGTTGTCAACGGTTCCCGAGATCGAGGATTTAAAACCGGAATAAAGAGAATGTTTGGTGAATTTCATCAAGGGGAAAGACGTTATTGTCCTTCTTTGTCTGTGGTGAGTCTCTGTGTCTCGGTCGAAGTCTGAATAGAAGTGATTTTACACTGGAACTTGTGCTACACTTATATAAATCAACAAGTGAAGCTTTATGATGTCATAAAATAGAAATAGAATGTGGATGGAACGTGTTGCCAGGTGACGCCAGGTGTTGCCAGGTGCTGTCATGTGATCAGGTCAGGTCACTTGATTCCATAGTTGCCATAGTTACATATGAATTCCAGTATATCACAGATTTATTTGAAAGTGTTTTTAAAGGTTAAATATGTATTTTTGTGGTGTTTGAAGAGTCTGTCGTCTCCACCTGCTTTTCTCTGTGCAGACAACCAACCTCACAATATGACCGACACCACACAAAGAGAGTTCTCCTGCCAAGATCTGGATCTTTTTATGAATAGTTTTTGGAAACTAGAAGAGACAGACATTCTGTGTTGTCAACGATTCCCGAGATCGAGGATTTAAAACCAGAACAAAGAGAATGTTTGGTGAATTTCATCAAGCGGAAAGATGTTATTGTCCTTCTTCCTATGGGATTTGGGAAAAAAGTTTAACTCTTTCCCCCTTGGACGCTGACTAGGAACAACACATACGTATATGACTAGAGCTACACACAGAGCACAACTGCATAAAAGAAAACAGACTTCCACGAGTGATTAGAAATGATTTTTACACTCATGAACTTGATTGAAACACAGACATATTTGGTGTCTCTGGAAACCTTAGTCCAGGGGCCGTATCCAACCTACTTTGATCCCAAAGGGGCCGGATCAGAAAACTCATGTCATATAAACCCCCAAAATAACAAAAAGTTCAAATATTTGTGCAGAGAAACACAAATCTATTACAGAAATCTTTTTTAATTGATGAACTCTTTCGTATTATAATATTATAATAGATAAGAGTCCCTGCTTAGACTGCTGCCCCCGCGACCCGGCCCCGAAAATGGATGGATGGATATTATAATATTATGAACAATCTGAAACTTTAAGAAAAATTCAATTTCAACACGTTTTAACATGATTTGTTTGCAAATAGGAATAAGTCAATTTTTCTTGGAAAATCCTGCACTCGGCTCCACTTTTCTCATGTTGGACATTTTTCTGATGAGGGTGTCACGGTCAACAGTCAAAACGATCGTCCTTTAAGAGCGTTTGGAAAGAGACAAGTCTTCATTTGTGCTGCTCTGGTGGGAGGGGCCACGTACAGAGACGCTGGAGACGCTGCTGTGATAAACACCACAGAAAATTAACAAGATTTTAATAGAAAATATAATTAAAATATTTTAGTAGAAAATCACCCAAGGGCCACATTAAAGGTCTTGCGGGGCCGGATCTGGCCCCCGGGCCTTATGTTTGACACCTGTGGACTAAAGGATTACAAGCCACATACATGTATTTATCAATGCATATGTAAAAATTCTTAAAACAAAATGTGTTTGAAAATATGTCCTGCAAACGACATCTGTCTGTTTACTAATATTATTACTATTACTATTACTACAGTTTAGAAAGACAAATACAACATGAAGGTTTTTTTGTTATGTTTTATTGTTCAAGTGCAGAACAGTGAGGGGGGTGAGAGAGGCTCTACATGCCCAGGAGCCTCCTGTACCACCTCCTCTTTTTCTTCTTCCGTTCCATCTCCAGCTCCTGCTCCAGCGCCGTGCTCACCTCCTCCAGCAGGGAGCGCTGTCTTTCTGTGCTCCTCTGCTTTTCCTCCAAGGCGCTGAATCTTTGGAGCAGTAGGGAGAGCTCTGTGTTCAGCTTCTCACGGGTGTTTACCAGAGCTGTTTTCTCTTCCTCTAAAGCAGTCTTCATGTGATGTTCCTGCTCTACCTGCTGGTGTAGAGCCCTGTTCTTTACAGTCAGCAGGGAGAGCTCTTCCTGAGTTGTAGCCAGGGTGTGGTCCAGTGCGCCGCACCTGTCCACCAGCAGGGAGCGCTCTGCCTCGAGGTCTTTACTGGTGCTCAACATGGTGGCCTTCTCATTTTCTAACTGTGCTCTGCCATGTTTTTCCTCTTTCACTTCCTGCTCTAGAGCACAGTTATTTGCAATGAGCAGGAAGTTCTTTTCCTCACACCTCCTCAGTTTTACCTGCACCGCATCACATGTCTCGACCTGCACCGAGAGCTGTAATTTTAGCTCATCGCAGGTCCTCAACAGGGCGGCCTTTTCATTTAGCAGGTCGTCTTTGTTCAGTTTGTCCTGCTCGACCTGCTGTTGGAGTGCAGTGGTCTTTGTCTCTAGCAGGGAGCACTCTTTCTCTGAGGTCCTGAGTAGCTCCTCTAGTCCACTGCACTTCTTCTCCAGCAGGGAGCGCTCTAAGCTTAGCTCTTGGCAGGACTTCAGAATGGTGGCATTTTCTTTCTGGAGCTCAGCACTGTTGTTTTTCTCCTGTTCCAACTCCTGCACCAGATCCTTCTTCAGAGCCCCGTACCTTTTTTTGAGGATGGAGTGCTCTTCCTGAGACCTCCTCAGGCAGTCCTGCAGCTTCTCACGGGTCTGTAAAATGTTTTGGATCTGTGTCTGCATGTTGTCTAGTTCCTGGAGCTTCTGGGCCTTCAGCTCAGCCTCCTTTTGGTGCCTGAGCTCCAGAGATGACCTGTCTTTTTCAAGTTGGGTCAGAATACGCTCCAGGTGAGAGTTGCGTTCTCTCAGAGCAGTATTTTCCAAAGACTTTTCCTGGAGTTTAGAATTCAGATCAGCAGAGTCCTGCTGGAGTCTCTGCTTTTCCGTTTTCCACTCTGCTGATTTTCTGCAGGAATCGTCTTCGTGTTGCTGCAACAGCGCTGTCAGGTCAGCGACCTGTTTCTCCAGTCCCTCAATATCTCGGGACTGAGGCTGGTTGTTCAGTTCATCTGGTTGGATGAACAGATCTTCTCTGGCTCTGGCCTGAGCAGCTGAGGCAGCCTGGAGTCGAGACATGACTAAAGCCATGCCCTTCTCCTCGTCCTCCTTGGACCTCTGGTGGTGTTGAGGTCCAAGCTGCTCCCGTTCTAACTCCTCAAGAGTTAGAAACTCTTGAGGATTTTGAAAGGTGTGGACCACCTGTTCTGCTGGTCCAGAGGCCTGATGTGGGTTGGTAGGTGTTAGTCCCAACGCCTCCATCAGGTTGAACTCCTGGCTGTACAGGAGTTCGTCGTCCTCACTAGTGTAATCGCACCAGTCTTTGGGCATGTTTGTCTGTGGTGAGTCTCTGTGTCTCGGTCGAAGTCTGAATAGAAGTGATTTTACACTGGAACTTGTGCTAAACTTCAACAAGTGAAGCTTTATGATGTCATAAAGTAGAAATAGAATGTGGAACGTGTGTTGCCAGGTGACGCCAGGTGTTGCCAGGTGCTGTCATGTGATCAGGTCAGGTCAGGTGATTCCATAGTTGCCATAGTTACATATGAATTCCAGTATATCACAGATTTATTTGAAAGTGTTTTTTAAAGGTTAAATATGTATTTTTGTGGTGTTTGAAGCGTCTGTCGTCTCCACGTGCTTTTCTCTGTGCAGACAACCAACCTCACAATATGACCGACACCACACAAAGAGAGTTCTCCTGCCAAGACCTGGATCTTTTTTTGAATAGTATTTGGAAACATATTTTCGTATGTGATTATTCCACATTATTTCTATAAAAAAAAAAAAAAGTTTAATAGATTTTAAAGTTCCTCTCGTACCGGAGCCAGAAAATGTACAATTTACTTGTTGTCCGTTGAAAGGAACGTGTGGATGTGGAGACGTAGTCAAGAGTGGTTGGACTGCGATGTGCTTCGCTTCAGTGACACGGAGTTCATTAAATATTTTCGTATGACGAGAAGAATGTTTGTGTACATTTGTGGCTTGTTGATAACGTTTAGGTCAGCTGAATGCGACCTGGCCGTTCAGACTGAAGTCGCGTGTCAAAAGATCAGATATGTATCAGTTTCAGGAGCACATATCCAAGTGTCCTGGGTCACATTTGAAAAAATCGTATCTGTGTCGTTCAGACTGTCATTAAAAGATCAGATACAGGTCACACAGGGGCCAAAAAATTGGATTTGAGTCACTTCAGGCTGCAGTGTGAACGTAGCCTTAGTTTGGGTCTTTCCTGGGACTTATACTCAGGTGTGACTTATATATTAAAATTTTCACACTGAAGCTGCGACAGGCTCTAGTCTTGTGTGTCAGTATCTGTTCCTCCTGTACCACTGTCACGTCACTCTACTGCGCATGTCTCCTGCAGAAAAAGCCTCTGTCCTGCTGTAAGTAGTGAAATATTCAACCGAAAACGGTAATCGGGCAGCAGAAAGAGACTTGTGAGGGACTGGCGGAAAGTGGGGATGGAAAACACAACTTCAACAGTTTCATGAAACTTTCCTGAAGTCACTGGATGGATGGACAAAGAATGGACTTCACTGACACCGAAACCATCCTGTCGGGATTCAGAAAGACCGAAATAATTCTAACTGGAACTGATGCTGAGTCTGACGACAGCGACACAGAAAAGGAAGCGGCGCTGTTAAACTTGTTCTGTTCTGTTGTTTATGTTATAGTTTATCTGAAGAACTGTTCATATGTGACGTTAACAGTCTGTTGTTCTCTGTGTTGTGGATTTGGCTACAACTACAATGAAAAAAAAAAGTCCGAGCGATAACTTCAGTTTAAAATGGCTTTACTGTGTCAAATCATTCATATTTCTGTAACAACTCGCGATGTTCTATCTGACGAGCGAACATGTTTATAACTGTTTATAACTTCTTCAGCTGAGGTTTTCAAACAACAACATCCTCCTTTGGAATACAGAGAACCAGCGCCATCTATGGGTGAAAATATCTGGTGCTACAACTGAAGGAAAATAATCCTTTTCTGGTTTTAAATAACAAATAAAGCTATTATATATCCTTTTAAACATTAACTTATTGTAGTCTTGTAATGAATTCAATCTGAATATTTTTATTTATCAAACTGTAATTTTAACTCTGTAATAACAAATGAATTAACCATTTGTTTACCTTTTTAACTCCTTCCCCCTTGGATGCCTACTTGGAACAACACGTACATATATTAGTATGTATGTGTTGTAGTGGCCCCCACCAATCACAGCCTCTGATTACATGTGGGTCAAGCCGTAACGGAGGGAAACGGGCAGATTTTTTACATTCAAATGTCTCTTATTCAGAAACTAGAGGGACTATTGAAATAAGTAAAGTATCAGAATGTAGGAAAGAGTTACACTCCAACAGGGTCAAGTTAAACCTGTGATATTCTTTCAAGTTGTTGACAAAAAATTTAAAAACTCATGTCGGTAACGGAGGGAATGAAATATGCAGCACTTTTTGGGCAATAAATCCAAACAGTGATAACTCTTGGTTCTCACTTACATATCCTTAACAAACTGGTTTGAATATTTGCTTCATATAGTTTTCTACCATATGGTACAAGATTAGGTTGAAAAACCTCTTACTTTTTGACTCATGAGATTTTTTATTAAGAAAGTTCATGGTAACGGAGGGAAAAGTAACGGAGGGAAAATTGTGCAAACAAGTAGAAGGTGCAGGATTTTACATCATTTTTCAGCTTTTTTCTTCCGAATACTTTAATATTACTTCAAAATGAAAGGAAACTATTTCTATAAAATATGTCAGTCCTTCCAAGCTTATTTTTTATCATTTTAAATACTTTTTTTTTTTTTTTGGGAAAAATCATGTCCCTTCATCAACAGTTCAAAGATCAAATAACACAAGATATGATGAAATACATCCATTTATTTACATGATTTGCAGGTCTGTGAAATTTGGGAACAAAATTTTGTTAAACATGGTCTGTTTAAAATGTATGTAACTTTAGAACCAAAAATGATACAGAAAAAAGGTCAACAGTTTCATAAACTAGAGTACATATGTATCTGTTGAATACATTTTTATATATTAACTTGAATTTTTGGACTTCTGCTTGACCGGGTAAAAAGGACAAATCCAGTGATACTGTCACCAATCGTCAAATGGATCTAAAGCAGGGTGTCAAAAAACATCATTTTCCAATGTCACGGGGTTATTATGATCGTATCCAAAACAAAAAACTACAGATCTTGATCTCTCAAAGACAAGTGACAAATAAAAGTCCGACTAAGGACACCACTGACATCGAAAAAGCAGGGTCATGGTCCGATCCATATCCCAAAGGGGCCGGATCAGAAAACTCATGTCATATAAACCCCAAAAATAACAATAAGTTCAAAATATTTGTGCAGAGAAACGCAAATCTATTACAGAAATCTTTTTTAATTGATGAACTCTTTCTTATTATAATATTATAATATTATGAACAATCTGAAACTTTAAGAAAAATTCAATTTCAACACAATGTTTTAACATGAACTTGTTTGCAAATAGGAATAAGTCAATTTTTCTTGTAAAATCCTGCACTCGGCTCCACTTTTCTCATGTTGGACATTTTTCTGATGAGGGTGTCACGGTCAACAGTCAAAACGATCGTCCTTTAAGAGCGTTTGGAAAGAGACAAGTCTTCATTTGTGCTGCTCTGGTGGGAGGGGCCACGTACAGAGACGCTGGAGACGCTGCTGTGATAAACACCACAGAAAATTAACAAGATTTTAATAGAAAATATAATTAAAATATTTGAGTAGAAAATCACCCAAGGGCCACATTAAAGGTCTTGGGGGGCCAGATCTGGGCCCCGGGCCTTATGTTTGACACCTGTGCCTTAGACTCTGAACTCTTCATTTCTGGATGTTTAAATGTGATTCAACTCATTTACAGGTTTATAACAGCTCAATGAAAATGAGAGTTTACCAAAATCGAAAACAAAAAACTACATTCAGCATCTGATATCTGCATGTTCTGAGTACTATATTCATAAAAAAAAATAATAATAACTTATTCAACTCATTTAGATTATTATAATATAATAATATAATAATAAAACTCTTCCTCATCAGTGGGTGTCCAGTATTTGTCATCTTGGGTCACTTTCTCGTGCGCAGAGCTCTGCATAAACGTTTGGTTCTGTAGCAATTCTGTCATACATCTCATCTTGGAAAAAATACTGAAATATTTCATTGTAGTGACCCCCACCCCCCACCTCTGTTTACATGTGAAAAACCCAGCTGTTTCTAATGGTCGTCAAATCACGTCTTTAGTGAAACAGCGGAGGCGTCATTAAGGAAACAAGGGGGTCATCAAACGTCGGCTTCATGGGGTAAAGTGAAATGAAAAAAGTACCCGCCTACTGTCGAGTGAACAAATCTTAATGCTGCAAGGTCAGACGGTTTCTACAAAGTGAAACTGTCTGATGAATCAGGTTACTGTTCTGCCCCTTCAGAGCACTAGTTTGTGGGCAGAGTATTGCACAGAATCTTATATCTAACTGTAGCTCCCAATTTTTTTTCTTTCAATGACACCACAATGTGACGTTTGAGGCCAAGTCCTTCTTCAGACATGAACGGTTCAGGTTCCTCATCCTTTCTAAACGGGCTCAGGTCCAGTCAGCTGACCCACCGTGTGACCCAAATAAAAGAAAAAGTTTTTGATTACAATTGTTGAATGGAATCTTCAGTACAAAACAGGTATTTACTGCAATTTGGTCGTGACATATGTGACATATGATTAAGTTTTTCCCAAATCCCGTAGGAAGAAGGACAATAACATCTTTCCCCTTGATCAAATTCACCAAACATTCTCTTTGTTCCGGATTTAAATCCTCGATCTCGGGAATCGTTGCCAACACAGAATGTCAGAAGGAACCACTCACACATTCACACACCAGTCTACGCAGACACTGGGGGCAAGGTGGGTTGAGTTCTTCACTGTTCCTCTGGAAATTACTCATGAGGAGCTCAAACAAGGGAAATATCGAAAAAAAGACGGGAATTATGGTTAGAGAACATAAACCACGAAGAGATTTCCAGTGGTCCCATCAAGACACACTCACATCACTTTCATCAAGGTATTTGCTATTTAAATTGTTTCACAGCTTATTTAATGAGAGAAGCACATTTACTGAACTAAAATGTAAAAAGAAAACATTTGCAGTGTGAGTGGCAGTAGAAACTGTATCTTCCAGCACATATAAACATGTCACTCGTCGTAGGACCCATGTTTCTTTATTGTCTTACTTATCCACAACTATGTCTTCTAGAATTAATCGCTTTTTGTGAGCGGATCTTTCTAACGTTCTAACGATCTAACGGATCTTTTCATGGACGATTCTTTCGACGGTTCGGCTCACAGACTCTTTGAATCGTGCGTCGTGTTGATCACAGGAGCCCAGTGTGGGTTCGTTGAATCGTAAACTTTTCCTCGATAAATTAATGAAATTTTAGTTCAGTAAACGTGCTTCTTTCATTAAATAAGCTATGAAAAATTTAAATAGCAAATACCTTAATGAAACTTTGGGTGTCTTGATGGTACCATTGGAAATCTCTTTGCGGTTTATGTTCTCTAGCCATAATCCGCGTCTTTTTTTTTTGATAATTCCCTTGTTTGAGCTCCTGAACAGTGAAGAAATGAATTATTTTATCCCTTTCAGAGCGTCTAGAACAACCAAATACACAACAAACCTGCCCCTGAAGTCAATGACATAGTGTTGCCCGGTGTCATGGCGGCGTAGTTACCGTTGCCATGGGGACACATGACGGTGCAAAGCCTCTATTGGTGATGTAGGTTTGTGTAGCTTTAGATAAGATCACTTTGCTGTAATGTATTAACTTGCACTTTAATAGACCCGAGCGCAGGTTTTTACATGTGCGCTATTATCCAGCACGGTGTTAAGTCAAAACTACACGTCAGGCGACGACACGGTGCTGTCTCGTCTTTTATGTTACGTCTTTTATCTTGTATAAAATTACAAAGTACACACATTAATCTGCTAACCGGACGGAGGCTTTGAATAAATCCTGAGAGAGATTGTTAATTTACTGAAACATGTGTGGATGACTCTAAACCCTTCAGGCGTGTTTTTGATGAGGGAACATTATAACATGGTAGAACGTAGAAGCATAGTAACACCTCGTCTTTAAGCTGAGGACATTGAGATGAGTAAGAGCTGGTTACTACGGTGAGTACAGTACAATTTTGGAAGAGTAATTAAAAGGGCAGACCTCAGGAGCGACTGAAATGTCAGCTGTGCCGGGCTTCTGCTGAAAACTGTTTCAAGCGCAGATTTGTGTTAGTGAATGTAACACAACTGAGCAGAGTCACGCTCAACTTAAAATACCGTATTTTTCGGACTATAACTCGCACTTTTTTCATGGTTTGGGTGATTTATACTTTGGTGCGACTTATATTAAAATGTTGAGAGTGAAGCGTGGAGAGGTTCTAGTCTTGTGTGTGAGTATCTGCTGCTCCTGTTCCTCCTGCACCACTGTCACTTGGCTCTACTGCGCATGTCTCCTGCAGAAAGAGCCTCTGTCCTGTCTGTATCATGTCAGTCGATCGCACCGTTTCTTCTGCACCACTGAACAATTTAACATTTAAACAAACTTATAAAGACGACTGAGAAGACTGAACACAAATGCCCCCGAAAACAAAATCAGACTTTGCAAATTACAAACTGCAAGTAAAGAAATATTGAGCTGAAAACGGTAATCAAGCAGCAGAAAGAAAGTTTGGAGTGAGAGAGAAACTTGTGACACCGGGAGGATGAACCATGAAACTTTCCTGAAGTCACTGGATGGATGGACAAAGTCTGGACTTCAGTGACACCGAAACCATCCTGTCGGGATTCAGAAAGACCCGAATAATTCTAACTCAGGAGTCTCCAACCGGGAGCTACCAGTAGCTCTCCAAGGGAATTCTAAATTATACGAGTTGTGTTGAATAAGTACAATATGATGAATTACTATTGTAAATCCATTATTTTAATGTGTGAAGAATCCCTCAGTCGTCCTGGTAGAATCCATGTTGAGGAGAAAATTCAGTTTGTCGACTGGACAAAAGTTAGTTTGGTTGAAGACGTTTTGCAGCTCATCCAAGCTGCTTCTTCAGTTCTGGTCAGACGCTGGTGACACTTCCTTATAGCTGCAGGTAGGAGCTCACTACACTGAAACTACTCTGAAACTAACACACCTACTTGTTTACAGTTTCTGTTTGTTAGTTCGGCCTGTTGACCTGTACTGGGTGTGGGGTGCCTTATAAGTGAATAATGTTTTATATTTTATAGGCATTTAACTGTCTCCAATCTAAGGCTGTGGCTCTTGTATAATAATCAGTTTCTTGCAACTGTTAAAATAAGTAGCTCTTTGGCATTTTTGTTTTGTAAAGGTAAACTCAAGCTAAGGAAAAAGGTTGGAGACACTAACTGGAACTGATGCTGAGTCTGACGACAGCGACACAGAAGAGTTTGCGTCGCTCTGTTTACCTCTGGAGGTCGCGGAGTTGTTCAGAAGTGACACCGAGGATGAAGAATTGAATGGATTTAGTGATTTGGAGTGAGATGGAGAGTTTGGTAAACTTGTTCTGTTGTTTATGTCTATATGTTGCTCTCAAATAATCCAGGCAAGTGATTCCATTTTGCAACATTTATTTATCCATACGGTTCAGTACATTTGAGACGCGCAGGGCTACAACACCTGAGCGCCACACTCACAACAGTGGATTAACATGTCTGACCAACTTTTATCTACTTATATTAAATTAGCAGTGTATATACCATCACTGATAAGTATCATATAATTTAACATTTAATTTAACATTTAATCAAAACATATATTATATAGATGGGTGTTACGACCTCAAAAGGTGAATCCCAACATATTTAAAAAGGTCACAGGAGTCAAAATATAGCTCTGTAATTTTTTTATTTATTGTTGGTTCTTAATTTTTTTTTTAATTTTTAGAGAAATTTAAAACCCTCCTGTGCCCCCAAAAAATAATAAAAGTAATGAACAGAAAGGGGGACCTGGAGACACCGGGCCGACCCCGTACAGGTAATTAAAGACCAGAAAAAACCCAAACAATCCTGAACCCAAAAGAAAAGTGAAAACAGGACAGACGCTCCCACCAGGTCAAAACAAAAGGCTAATGGCTAACGTAGGCTACATGGAGCCCACCCTGCACCTGTCTGACAGGGGCGAGGCCCTGTCAGAGCGCGTACACGGAGTCTGGAGCGCACAAGGTGAGCGGGGCTGGGCGGAGGAGCAGAGAGAGAGAGCCACAGGCAAACAGACGTACTTATAGGCTCTGCACAGCCACGCAAAAATAAACCACAAACAAAAATTATGCAAAAAGGACTAATTACAACTCTACAAAAGAGAACAAAAACAACAATCAGTGTCCCTGCATGAAACAATGGGCTACATATAATATCTGACAAACTGTTGTGACGTTAACAACTTTTTGTTCTCTGTTCTTTTGTTTTTACTAGAACTTGACTTTCAAGATGAAATGTTCCTGGTCTCTGATTTTATAAAATAAATTTCCCTAAAAAAGTGCAACTTACAATCTGGTTTGATTTATATATGTTTGTTTTCTTCTTCATTATGCATTTTTTGGCTGGTGCGACTTATCGTCCAAAAAATACACTATGTAACTATTTTGGTGGATGGTTCGCTGATAAAGCTTCTTCTGCATTTTTTTTTCCCCAAACAAAATTGTCCATATATTGGGGGTGCATCTATCAGCATCTGTTTATTTCAGTTCACTCGGGAGCTTGGCCTTTGGCTTCTGCCCAAACCTCGGAGCTGCGGCGCGATTGGTCCAGAGCTCCAGTGGGACTCGGCCAAGAGGGAGACGAGTTTGTGAACTCACAAATGTCCCAGAATCCATCTTGCCGTGGTATTCAGAACAAGTCAAAGTTAAAGATTAAAATGCCGTTTTTAAGACTGGAAATAGGCAAAAAAAATCACCACAAAATCTGACCTTTGGAAAAGCTGTATGTCCCTGTCAGCCGAACACCAGCGGTTTGTGTTTACATCGCGCTCTGTGGGAAAATGAAGTCTGGGCTGCAGATGTTTTCGCTGCAGGACCAATGGACTGGCCACGAAATCCAAACTCACATGTTTAAGACGCTATGCCCAGGTTTTATAACAGATCCTTGGAGTTAAAGGACACTACACTTCTGCCTTCTGATGTTTGAAATCAGGTTTATGGTGTTTGGCAACTCTCAGAACACTGCAGAGGTTCGCCATCATGGTAATTCTAGCAGCAACCAGCATTCTAACATGACATTCCTGATTATCAAACTGTAAAATTAGATGCAGACAGTACACAGCAGACTTATTCTGACCTCAAGAACTGTTTATACAATATATCTGGACTGGGGCAAGATACATTTTGCTCAAATACATAAATACAGCCTATAGTAAACATAAAGACCCTGTGTGTGTGTGTGTGTGTGTGTGTGTGTGTGTTTATGTCCTTCATTTGAAAAGGCAGGATCCATAACAAACGAGAAATTCAGTTCTGTAAACTGGACAAAGTATATCATTTTTGAGGGCCAATATTACTCTGTTTTCTGGTCTATGTTGTAGTTTCCTCGTCACAAACAGACCTGGAGTTGTGTTTTGTTTCATTCACATGTTCAACACACAAATCCTGCACATTTAGGCTGAGTTCGTCTCTCAAACAGAAAACACACCACACACCTTCACCACAATCATTTGGATGATTTCAGACCTGGAATGTCCAAACTCTGTGGAAGCCCATTTCCACCAGTAAATAAAAAATAAAAGCCTCACAGGAAGTCAGAATTACCAGTATAAAAGTCATAATTGCGAGTTTAAATGTCATAATTATGAGTTTTAAAGTTTCGTCCAAACGGGGAATGAAGCACCTGTGGCTCTGCAGTGAGGAAAACTTGGGCTCATAGCAAATAATATTAAAATAGTAAAATAACTACACACTTTTCCTTGTAGTGGGTTCATACATGACTTTTCCAGGAAAATATACACAGCAGCCCACGTGCATGCACGACGAGAGCAGGTTCAAGAGTCAACTTTGAAAACTCCCTATTATGATTTTAAAACTCGTAATTATGACTTAAAACTTGTAATTATGACTTTTAAACTCATAATTATGACTTTCTGTAAGGTTTTAATTTTTTTTTTTACTGGTAAAAATGGGGTTGCATAAATCTCTACTGAACAAAAAGTAAAAAAAAAAAAAAAACAGCTGTCAACTATAACATCATGACATCACGAGGTGGAACAGAGCGTTTTGAGCTTTGGAGATGTAGACAGACTTATAATAAAGTGTTACTCAAACATGTGTGAATGAAACAAAACACAAATCCAGGTCTGTTTTTGAGAAGGGAACACATTCTAAAAGGACTTAAAGCTCACAAGAGTCCATTTAAGGTCTGTCCACATGACATTTTTTGGTCAAAACGGAGAAGTTTGTTTTCGTTTTGGCCTTTCGTCCACACGGAATCGGTGTTTTTGTGGTGGTGAAAATTGTGTTTTTTGAGAACGGGTTCCAGAGTGGCGAAATCCGAGAACGCTGGTGTTGCGTTGTTGTGTGTACGAGCAAACCACAGATTTTGCAAAGCGATGACATCGTGACCTCGTCGTTACCAGAGTCCTCCGAAGGCAGTAAAGGCTCCAGCCGTCGAACTGGCCTCCGCGGACCACAAGACCTTTGCAGAAATGTGACAGGTGTAGCCCTAATCACACTGTACCTGTAGCACTAATACCGTATTTTCTGGGCTATTAGTCGCTCTGGATTATAAAACGCACTGTCATGGTCTATTTTCGAACTTTTTTAACAAATAAACCGCGTGGGACTTTAAAGGAAACACAACAGTGTGATGGGTGAGTGGTTTTGTTTGTTTGTTCGTTCACGGTGACTCTGGGCTTTGTTCAGTTGTGGCGTGTAGGGAGGGTGTGTCTGGGACCAACGGATTGTCGGCGTGTTCGCAGTGACTCAGTTGTTCAGTCGTGTCTAGAAAGCGGCACGTCGCGCGCTCGCTTTTTTCGGTTCGTTCTTCCGTTCCGTTCCTCGTCGGCGTGGAGTGATGAGTGTGTCTGTGGGTGTGTTTCGCCGTGCGGTCGCTGTCTGCTCCGTGTGTGTTTGCGTGTTCTGCGGGCGGTGCGGCTTTGTAGTTTACTGAAGTCGTGCTGGGACACCCTGGTGGATTCGTGTATGGGGCGCTCTGGATTGTGGCGCGCGGTCGTTTTTTGATGCAGTTAGAGGCTTAAGAGCGCGTCTAATAGCCCGGTAAATACGGTACTAACAACACACACCACGCATGGATCAATAACAAAGATTACACACAGATAATTAAACTGTTGGATTTTGAGACCAAGTTATTCTAATAATTCTCATCCAAATCTTATGTTTAACTTTTGCAAAACAAAACGGCGATATTTCTGGGACACGTCTAAAATCGGTTAAATTACCTTAAAATAAAAAATGTGATGAGATCTGCTTTATTAAATATTATTATCATTGTTACAGCGCCACATACAGGTGCGGCAGATTTATTACATCGTTTTCACTCTGCTCTGTTGTCGTGTGGACGTGAAAATTGATTGATCCGACATGTGTGTGGACGCAAATTTTTTCCAACCCACAAAAAAAACAGACAATCCAGGAGCATTGTCGTGTGGATGTAGCCTTAGTGTAACAGGATTTGAAGCAATGGAATAAAAGTAGTGGATGGACAGTGTATCATAGACGATATTAAGCCGTACAATAACCAAACTGTGCGTTCCCAGTGTAAATATACAGTTGGCGTGTGGAGCGGGGGTGTGAATAATAGCCGTTTAGACAGTGACATGTACCGGCGTGTGTCGGGGAAACGGCGGGGGTGGGAGGCGTCGGCTTGTGCGTGGAATGCTAATAGGATGTCATGTATGATGCCCTGTGTACATGAGGCTAATGCTGATGACGGCTCCTCGGCGCGGCGCGGTCGGCCGTTTGCGGCGCAGCGGGCGAACGTACAGCGCATAATGACAACGTGCCATTCACAGTCACACGCGCCCACCAGGACGGAGCACGACGCCGAGCACAGGGCACGAGTGCACAGGCAGGAGCACGAGCTAATGACTCCCGCGCTGAAGGATGTTACACATGGACTCTGTGTTATTTAGTATTAAATTACCACACACACTGTTATAAACCACAATATATGTACTTCTGAAATCTGTGTGTCATTGCTTCAAGAAAAACAGTTTTCTTCATTATTTGTCTCCAAAACCAAAATGAAAAAAAACAGATAATGATTAGTTTTTTCAGTTTTCGATTTTGTGTTTAAATGACGAAAGGAAAAAAAGGATAATGATCGTTTACGTGACTGCGATGCCGGACTTTTGCGCCGCACACAGACTGAGACTGAGACCGAGGACAGACCAGGACCAGGCCGGGACCAGACCGGGACCAGACCCAGACGAGACCGGGACTGAGACCAGACCAGGACCAGACCAGGACTGAGACCAAGACCAGGCCGGGACCAGACCGGGACCAGACCGAGACTGAGACCAGACCGGGACTGAGACCGAGGCCAGACCAGGACCAGACCGAGACTGAGACCGGGACTGAGACCAGACCAGGACCAGACCAGGACTGAGACCAAGACCAGACCGGGACCAGACCAGGAACAGACCGAGACTGAGACCAGACCAGGACTGAGACCGATTCCAGACCAGGACCAGGCCGGGACCAGACCGGGACCAGACCAGACCGAGACCGGGACTAAGACCGAGACCAGGCCGGGACCAGACCGGGGCCAGACTGGAGGCTCAGAACCCACGGCAGGGTCGGAGCTCGGAGCTCAGGCTCGGACCCCGCGGAGGCTTGGAGTCAAAGCTCGGAGTCCACTCTGGTCCCGGTCTGGTCCCGCTCTGGTCCCGCTCTGGTCCCGGTCTGGCCTTGGTCCCAGTCCTGGATCAGTCCTGGTTCAGTCCGTATGTGGTGCAAAAGTTCGGCATCGCAGTCACGGACGTCACGTAAACGGGAAACGGTCATTATCCGTTTATTCCATTTTTCATTTAAACACAAAATCAAAAACTGAAAAAACAAATCATTATCCGTGTTTTCATTTTGGTTTTGGAGACAAATAATGAAGAAAACAGTTGTTTTTTCATTTTCTTATTTTTGGTTTTATATTGAAAAACGAATGAACGAATGACACACGGATTCTATTCAAAACCTCATTCAAACCCCAAATGCCTCTCGTATCAGTAACAAGTGGCACAGAATAATTTACAATGTATTAATTTTACATGAATTTTTTTTGAGGAAAGCCGTGGAAAAGGTGAGAGGTGCAAAGGATTAAAACTCAAAAGTATCACCCAATTAAAATACTGATGATGAGGAGGAAAAAAACGTGGTTAAAAAGTTGCTCTTGCTAAATATTATCTCAAGAAAACAATGTTGTTCCACATTCTACTCTTCTGTCGCACTCGGGAGGTGAGATTCCTGCTCAGACCAAGTTGTGATGTCACTGAGTGTGTTTACGTACACATCAGTTTACCGGTTACTAGCCGTTGTACAAGATTTACCCTTAATTAAAATCTTCTGCATAAATAAACTGTAAGTGAGTACAAATACTTCACGGTGCACCTCTGTCTTTATCACGTGTCGAGGACCTGCAAAAAGATGTATAATTGGCTCTAAATTAATTTATGCAACCTATAAATGAAATGATGTTCGCTCATAATGAATAATAGAAAAAAGCAGCGTGATTATGCTAAAGTTACATTATAAATAGTCATAAGCACTTAGAGCCGTGAGAGCGCCAAGAATTAAAACTGTCTCTAATTAAATCATGCTCTGAATTAAACATCGAGCAGATATACGGTTTTACAGCAAACATAAAGACGCGAGTGAACGTTTTTTACGACGTTCAAAATAAACACGTCGTGCCGTAAGACGCGTCCGTCGTCTCCGTGCACGCCCGACGTACGGAGGTCAGGGTCAGGGGCGGGCGAGGTTAAGTGCCGCTGTGTGACAGGGGAGGTGAGAAAGTGACACGTGCGATGGAAGGTCACGGGGAGGTCAGGGAGGCACTGATGGAGGGAGGGGAAGAGGAGAGAGGGAGGAGAGAGAAAGGGGAGGACAGACGAGAGCATTAATAACAAGCCTCCTCCCCCAGTTGGACATTTCAGGCAGCACCTCCTCCACCTGTGCAGGCAGCGCTCGACCTTATTTATTTATTTATTTGCGTTAACTAATTAATTCATTATCGCTGGTAATTATTTTAATGCTCTCTGGTCTTCCCAAAAAGAGTATTTCAGGTTTACAATTACTACAAAATTCAGCAGCACGTGTCCTGACGAGGACCAGAGGGCGGGACCACATTACACCGGTTTTAAAATCACTGCATTGGCTCCCTGTGAGTTTCAGGATCGATTTTAAAGTTCTTTTACTGGTTTTTAAATGTCTTAATGGTCTTGGGCCCTCTTATCTTTCAGAACTGCTTTTACCTTACGAACCCTCGCGGACCCTGCGCTCCTCCGGCAGCAGCTCCTGGTCATTCCCAAAGTCAGGACACACACTCACGGAGAGGCGTCTTTTCAGTACTGTGGCCCTCGTCTATGGAACTGCAGCCGGAGGAGCTCAGGGCCAAAGAGAACGTTCATGTTTTTAAGAGTAGGCTCAAGACCCACCTTTTTAGCTTAGCTTTTGAATGAAATATCATATTTTTTTTACTTGTTTCTACTATACACATTTTAATTTATATTTATTTATTTTAGACTTATTTTTAGGATATGCAGTGTTTCCTCTGTAGGAGCCTCTGCATCAGGAGCAGAGGTCGGCTGTAGCTGTCGGTTCTGTCCCGTGGGCTCCTGGTGGAGAGTTGGAGCTTGGGCTTCATCTCTCCCCTGGCTCCTGTGGTGGTTCCTGGTGGTGGTGGACGTCTCTCTGCTCCTGTGGTGGTTCCTGGTGGTGGTGGACGTCTCTCTGCTCCTGTGGTGGTTCCTGGTGGTGGTGGACGTCTCTCTGCTCCTGTGGTGGTTCCTGGTGGTGGTGGACGTCTCTCTGCTCCTGATGTAGAAGCTCCTCTGATGGTGCTTTTCTCAACTGGTTCGCCTGTATTCAGCCTCACATTTTACTATGTGTCGTTTTATGTATTTTAGCAGGTTAATGTGTGTGTGTGTGTGTGATGTTTGGTTGTGTCGAGTCGGGCAGCTGTGGGGGTTGGGTTGGTGGGTGGGTGGAAATGTGGGATTGTTTTTAATCTGTGTAAAGCACTTTGTGTTACATTTTTGTATGAAAAGTGCTTTATAAATAAAGTTTGACTGATTGATAATGCCATTAATGTAGGTTTTATTTATTTATTTTTTATTGTAAACATCTGTTGCTCACTGGCTTTTAATTTGAAAAAGTCCACCGGGAGCGTTTCTTTAAGTTTGATAAGTTTGATGTCTTTTCTTTACACTTTTTTCTGACCACGTGTTACGACCCGGCTGGATCAAACATATTAAAGAGGACATGGGAGGCGAAAAGGTTACAAAAGTAAAAGATATTTTTATTTTTAAGTTAGTTTTAATTTACTTTAAAAATGCTAAAACCCCTCCCGTGCCCAAAAATAAAATATCAACTGAAAGGTGGACCTGGTGAGCGGCCAAACAGAACAAAAGGATGTGGCACCGGACCAACCCCGTACAGGGCCGTGGAAGCCGGTACCAACATCGCTGAACTAAAGGAAAAAAGACGTCCCCAAACTAACCTGACCAAACAAAAGGCGAAAACAGGACGGCCGCTCCCACCAGGTCAAACACAAAAGCCTAACAGCAGCGAACAGGCACGATGCAGCCTGCGCCGAGCAGCCAAGACAAAGGAGCGCCCATAACGACGAGCGCGCGCCCAGGTGTGCAGAGGGCGAGGCACTGCACAGCGAGAGCGCAGGAGCAAGAGAACGCGCCACTGATAGACGGCCTATTTATATGTGGACCAACCACGCCCCAAAACAGACACAATTATAAGAATACACACAATGGGATGCACAAAGCGGCGCCAGCACCTAACACCACGTGAGATGCAACGTGTCTGAGCCTCCGCGGGCCGGACCAGTGTTAGAGAATTCTATGATATAAATGTATTTCTTTGATTCAAAGTCTCATTAAAGTGTTACTCATTTATATATGTAATTCTTTCATTAAAGTATTAATCATTTAAAGAGTGAAACATTTAAATATTAATCATGGTGTAATCAACATTGCTTTGGGTCTGTTTTGGTTCAGGATGTACGTGACATGAAAACAGATGAATGACATGTCAACTGACAGATTAAGCTAATCTACTATGGGCGCCAACAGTTCTGGGTTTGTCCCATCTTATGTTAAAACTAAAGGCCTTGGGGAACCACGCAATTGTCTATCTTTGGGATGTGTAATCAAGTGTGAAATGGGAGGGTGGTTCAGTTGACGATTGTTAGTTATAAGATAACATGTGAAATGTATGTATTGTGATGTCATCAAGTATGCTTATCTGTGAAATGATTCTCAATAAAAGTGTGACTTGGAGAGTTGTTGAGCAGAGTCGGTCAGGGAGCTGACAGACAGTGTTCATGACTCTCCTTGCGCAAGTATAATTATAACCGTCTCTTTCTGGTGTGTCTTTATTTAATGTATTTTTAATGTCTTTTGGGTAGAATTCCCTGACACCAGCCATGGGCTCTAAGCTTCCGCGGGCTCCAGTTCACGGATCTCTCTCTTTCTTCTTCTTCCAGACTCCCCTGAAGTGTCCAAATCGAGGTGTCCAGTGCAGTTTTCGTTGCTGCGGTCTCACTTACATAATACTATCACAGGGGATTCGCAAAGGCCTGGAAGATTTCGTGATATGATCCCGCTCATAACTCAATGAAATATGATTTCCTCAGACAATCATATTTCATTGGCTATGATTGGCTGTCAATTTCTTTAGTTCAGCGCTGCAGGGGGAGTCACTGATTCACCCAGATACCACTGGAAGAAAAACTGTGATTGGTCCATTTCCATTCATTTTTGGGAAGGGAAACAGTTTGAACAGAGGTTTGCAGTCACACATCTGAATCCCTTTTGCATTTATGGAGTTCGCAAACTTCTGAAGCCCGTTTCTCGAGCTGTTTTCCTCTGTTAGGATCCAACAACCACACAATTACGATGTCTGAATCCCAAAACTAAAACATGACAATATCAGAACCTGAAACAAAAACGATATGGTTCAAAAGACTTGAAAAGATCGACTTTGACAATAGACGCATCCCACTGGGAAATCAAACATGGCGCTCACTTTTTCAGAGGACCCTTCCCAGTATGCATTGCCCGATAACCGGAAGTCCGGAATTTGGGATGCATGTATTAGAGTAGAATCCCTATAGTTTGAAACGGAGCTGGAGTAAAAGTCAGACTTGTTCAGTTTCACCGTCACGTTCCACAGGTCAACAGAGCTGAGTGACTCTATCTGATTTATATTTGTAAGAATGCTCCTTTTTTCTGTCCTGGTAGCGCTCCGTGGTTCCCATTGTCCCCGTGCGTTATCAGTGACGGGCTCAAACGGAACCAGATAAGCTCTAAGCCAAAGCCGAGGCGAGGCGGCGCTCCGACAGCAGGGGGCGTTACTCACTGACACCACGGACTCCCACGCTTCCTCTGACACTGAAACTATCACCTCGATCTGCACGACGGGTTTTTGTGATCCCTGTGGTCAAGATTTATCAGAGTAATATCATCAGTTTAGTGTCAGAGGAAAAGGAAAGTACAAAAATACAAGAAGCAGAACATTTCACACTGACAATTCAGACAATTTACGCACAAGAGAGGCATTTTTCTGATAGTTTAAACCAGAAGTGTGGGCGACAGGAGCTCAGTTGGTGGAGCGTTTGTCCACCGATCCGAAGGTTGGCAGTTCAAATCCCGCTCTCGACGTAAACGTGATTGTTTGAGCGGTGCGATTCCGGCTCCCACAGATGAAAGCCGCTGTTGTGTCTTCATCCACGTCACCCCCAGAGTCTGTGTACACTGGTGTATGAACGGGTGACAGGGTTCCCACGGTCATGGAAATCCTGGAAAAGTCATGGAATTTTAGTATCTCTTCCACACAACTGGAGCGTTCTGTTAAGTTCTCAAGAGGATATTATGATTATTTGTGAACGTCTGCGCCTTTTGCTTAAAAGAGACGACGATAAATGCACCGACAGGATTTTGAATGTTAAAAACCTATAATCCCAAACCATGAGGTGCGTGAAAAGAGTTAACATTTCATATTTAGCCCTAAAAGTCTGATCAATTCTACACATATAAAAGTTTTGAAGTTTGGTCAGAGAGTGGAAACCCTGGGGTGAAGGGTTCCTTGTAGTAAAGCATTTTTAGTGTCTTGAAGGTGGAAAATCTCTGTATAAAAATGTGACCATTTAGTTTTATTAGTCTAATCACAAGTTGTTATGAAAAAAAAAAAATTAGAGAGGGTTTTTGGTAAAATATTAAAGGTGCATTGTGTAACTTTTCTAGCAGAGGGCTTGCAAGCTACTTGTATAGTAGGAATGTAACAGTACGTGTATTTGTGCCAAACCATTTCGGTACAGGACGTTCCCCCCCCCCCCCCCCCCAGCAGATCTGCACAAGTTGTTTTTTCTGGACTAAACTAGGTCTAAACTAGGTCTAAACCAGGACTAAACCAGGACTAAACTAGGTCTAAACTAAGACTAAACTAGGTCTAAACCAGGACTAAACCAGGACTAAACTAGGTCTAAACTAAGACTAAACTAGGTCTAAACCAGGACTAAACCAGGACTAAACTAGGTCTAAACTAAGACTAAACTAGGTCTAAACCAGGACTAAACCAGGACTAAACTAGGTCTAAACTAAGACTAAACTAGGTCTAAACCAGGACTAAACCAGGACTAAACTAGGTCTAAACGAGGACTAAACGAGGACTAAACCAGGACTAAACTAGGTCTAAACTAAGACTAAACTAGGTCTAAACCAGGACTAAACCAGGACTAAACTAGGTCTAAACGAGGACTAAACCAGGACTAAACTAGGTCTAAACTAGGTCTAAACCAGGACTAAACTAGGTCTAAACCAGAACTAAACCAGGACTAAACTAGGTCTAAACCAGGACTAAACTAGGACTAAACTAAGACTAAACTAGGTCTAAACCAGGACTAAACCAGGACTAAACTAGGTCTAAACTAAGACTAAACTAGGTCTAAACCAGGACTAAACCAGGACTAAACTAGGTCTAAACGAGGACTAAACCAGGACTAAACTAGGTCTAAACTAGGTCTAAACCAGGACTAAACTAGGTCTAAACCAGAACTAAACCAGGTCTAAACCGGAACTAAACCAGGACTAATCTTGGACTTGAGAGACAGGGAGAACCCCGAAGGCCCGTGGAGCAGGGTGTGTTCAAAGTGCAATCGGGCGACAGCTGCTTTCTTTACCCCCGTGGGGCACTGAGCTCTGCGCCGGTGTAGCGTTTTCAAACTACCCCCTTCAAAAATTACCCCCCCGGTAATTTGAAAACAGTTTCAAATTACCGGGGTTAGGATTAGGGGTTGGGGTTGGGGTTAGGGTTAGTGTTAAGGGGGGTATCTTGAAACCGTTTTCAAATTACCGGGGTTAGGGTTAGGATTAGGGGTTAGGGTTAGGGGTTGGGGTTAGGGTTAAGGGGGGTAGCTTGAAACCGTTTTCAAATTACCGGGGGGTAATTTGAAACCAGCTTCAAGCTACCCCCCGGTAGTTTGAAACCGGGGGTAGTTTGAAACCTTTACACCGGTCCTTTTGCCCACGGTCACCCAATGGTCTACACGGGCGCACCTCTGGGCCTGTTCAGACACACAGTCCTGGTTCAGTTCTGATTTAGTCCTCAGTTTTAATCACGGAAACGGGATATGGCCATTATTCATTCAAACCCAAAAACAAATTAGAAAAAACAGAAAAAAAAGAAATCGTTATCTGTTTTTCCATTTTGTTATTTTGGTTTTTGGAGGCAAATAATTAAGAAAATAGTTGGTTTTCCGTTTTCTTATTTTTGGTTTTATTTTGAAAAACAAATGAACGAATGACACACAGATTCAGATTCAAAACAGGAGTCGATCAGCAAAACGACATCTTAAAAATAAAACTCGCTCAAACGAATCAGTCCAAACGCAAGTTAAGGAGAGTGAGCGACGTGGGGAAATGGTTCTGCTTTAACAAAAGTTCGATTCCCAACCAATCGGCTTCAAGTACTTGTCATCGCGCCAGGTTGGTTTAATGGCCGATAATGGGCAGAGAGCTCAGAGCTGTCGCCTGTCAGTGCCGCGTTTGTGGATCTCGGGTTGAGCCTGAAAAGCGACGGCGGGTGTTTGCGGAGCTGACGTCAGGCTTCATTCGAGGGGCCGTGTTTGGAGCACTCTGCGCTGAAACGCCGGGGTTATTCTCCCGCTAAACGCCGCTATTATAGTCCGATTCTGTGGCTCCATTCAAAGACACTGTTTAGACTCTCAAATGGCGTGAAAGCACATGTGTGACGCAGACCCGCATTTGTGATCTGGTGTGAGGAAGAATCATCCCCTTGAGGAAGTCATTAGGGTCGCATTGACGGGGTTGACTTCACATTAAAAAAGCTTTTGATGGCGCCTCGTGAAAGAGCGGAGGATGTGCCGCCGGTGTTCCAAAAAAATCGTTATTTTGTGGATCGTTTCTGATTCGCGGCTGATTCACGTTCGCTTTTCAGTTAGTTTGATTTTCTATTACTGAGAAAAATGAGAAAAAATCTGAAGGAATAACTCTTTTCTAGCCTCAAAATTGTGTTAGAGTTTGACAAAAAGTTCCGTTTGTGATAAAGTATGTGATATGTCCGTAGATAAAAACGTGAAATTTATGTGGGGTCAACATTTCTGCGAGTGCAAAAAGAGAGAGGGAGGACAAAAAGAAGAAAGAGAGAAAAAAGGAAGATAAGGAAAAGAGCAAAGTAGATGGAGGCGAATCTGTGTATCGTTCGTTTGTTTTTCAAAATAAAACCAAAAATAAGAAAATGAAAAAGACATTTGTCTCTAAAATCAAAATATAAAAATGGATAACAATTAGTTTTTTTCAGTTTTCTATTTTGTGTTTAAATGAATTACGTGACTTAAACTGCGATGCTGGACTGAACCAGGACTAAACCATTTTCAGTCCTGGTCTAGTCCCAGTCTCAGTCCTGATCCTGGTCTCAGTCCTGGTCTAAGTTCTGGTCTGGTTCCAATCTCTGAAATATCGAATCATTATCCGTATTTCATTTTGATTTTGAAGGCAAATAATGAAGAAAATAATAATTATTTTTTTGTTTATTGCCGACAGCAGAGGCCGTAATGAAATATGATCGCACTTGTCGAGTGTCAGACCTCGAGTCCGAGACACAACAGAGTCCAAATGTGATTGAGTCCGAGACGAGCACTACGACAATGCGACCTACCCACACTACCTTGGCGATCGACTGGTAGATCGTGATTGACGTATTGGGCAAAGTCAACTGTTTATGAAAACCAATCTAAAGTCCTCCACTGTAACTGTAACTGTAACTGAACCAGGACTAAACCAGGACTAATCTTGGACTTGAAAGAGAGAGAGAGAACCTCGTCCTGGTTCAGTTCTGGTTCAGTTCTGATTTAGTCCTCAATTTAAGTCACGGAGACGGGAAACATCCTTTATCTGTTTTTTCATTTTGGTTTTGGAGACAAATAATGAAGGAAATTGTTGTTTTTTTTTGTTTTCTCTCGCACACCGGTACAAATTTATTGGCGACAGCAGCAGCTGTGAAAAAATGCGATCGCACTTGTTGAGTGTCAGACCTCGAGTGGGAGACAAGACCAAGTCCGAGACAAGTACTACAACACTGTGATCTACCCACACTACCTTGGTGATCGACTGGTAGATCGTGATCGATGTATTGGGCACCTCTGAGTTAGTCGATTGTGCATGAAAACCAATCCAAAGTCCTCCACTGTAACTGTAACTGTAACTGAACCAGGACTAAACCAGGACTAATCTTGGACTTGAAAGAGCGAGAGAGAACGTTCAGTTCTGGTTTAGTCCTGGTTTAGTCCTCAGTTTAAGTCACGGAAACGGGAAACGTCCGTTATCCATTTTTTCCATCGATATCCGTTTTTTCATTTTGGTTTTGAAAGCAAATAATGACCTCGAGTGAGAGACAAGACTGAGTCCGAGACAAGTATTATGACACTGCGACCTACCCACACTACCTTGGTGATCGACTGGTGGATTGATGTATTGAGCAAACCTGTTTAGTCAACTGTGTATGAAAACCAATCTAAAGTCCTCCACTGTAACTGTAACTGTAACTGTAACTGTAAGTGTAAGTGTAGCTGAACCAGGACTAAACCGGAACTAAACCAGGACTAAACCAGGACTAATCTTGGACTTGAAATAGAGACAGAGAACCTTGTCCTGGTTCAGTTCTGGTTCAGTTCTGATTTAGTCCTCAGTTTAAGTTACGGAAACAGGAAACGTCCGTTATCTGTTTTTACCTCCGCCAAGGAGGTTATGTTTTTGCCGGCGTTTGTCTGTTTGTCTGTTTGTTTGTTTGTTTGTTTGTCTGTTTGTTTGTTTGTTTGTTTGTCTGTTAGCAACATAACTCAAAAAGTTATGGACCGATTTTGATGAAATTTTCAGGATTTGTTGGAAATGTGAAAAGGAAGAACTGATTTCATTTTGGGGGTGATCCGGAAGAAATCCTGGATTCTGGATCACTTTGAAATTTTAGTTAACATTGTGGTAAATGGGCCAAAAATTTTGTTTCTCAATATCTGGGTTAATTATTGACCAAACCCCATGAAATTTGACTCAGGGATGGACAATGGGATCCTCTTTCATATTCCAAAGGCTGATCCGGATCTGATCCAGAAGACTGATTTTATCGCAATTTATATAAAAAATGGGGGTAGTCCTTGGCGGAGGTCTGCGCTCTCTGACTGCTTTTCTAGTTTCATTTTGGTTTTGAAGACAAATAATGAAGAAAATTGTTTTTTTTTTTGTTTGTTTGTTTATTGGTGACAGCAGTGACTGTAAAAAATGCGAATCGCACTTGTCGAGTGTCAGACCTCGAGTGAGAGACAAGACCGAGTCCGAGACAAGTACTACGACACTGTGATCTACCCACACTACCTTGGTAATCGACGTATTGGGCAAACCTGTTTAGTCAACTGTGTATGAAAACCAATCCAAAGTCCTCCACTGTAACTGTAACTGTAACTGTAAGTGTACCTGTACTCTCCTCAGTCTCTCCTCGGTCTTCATTACAGTCCCGATGTCTCCCCCGTCCCCATGTTGAAGGACGCGGGGACGCTCACAGTCTCGGCCCGCGCCTCATCCGAGCGCTCTCACTCTTCGTCACATTACTGCGCGGCACTTTGCACAGAGCATTAATCACAGGCCCCTCCGGCTCCGGCTCCCCCCCCTCGCTCCCTCCTCGCTCCCCCCTCCCCAATATTCCGACCTTGGGGTTAGTGGAGAGGCATTAGTCCCCCTCTCCGTTCCAAGCAGCGGACTCCGAGAGGGGCGGGAAAGCTTTCAAGGTAATGAAATTCTGCCATAATTTAAAGACGAAAGACTTGTGGGGACAGAGGCGAGCCGTAGAAAAGATTAAATTGGATTTTTTCTTTTTTTTTTTTTTTTTTTTTTTTTTCATGGGAGCCTTTATTTTAAATTAAGCTTAAGTGCATGCGGGGGGCAGTTTTTCTTTCTCGTTTTCGTGCGTACAAAAGCAGGATAACAGCATTAAGGTCGGGAATGAATCGAATCATTTCCAAACCAATTAACCTTTGACAGGACGGATGAGTGGACAGGAATGAGAGAGCGGTGGGTGCTGGGGGAGGCGGTGGGCTGGGGGAGCGGTGGGTGCTGGGGGAGGCGTGTGGGTGCTGGGGGAGGCGGTGGGCGCTGGGGAGGGAGGCGGTGGTGCTGGGGGAGGCGGTGGGTGCTGGGGAGGCGGTGGGGTGGGGGGGTACAGTGGGCTTTGGGGTTTTCAGAAGAGAAAGTGTTGGGTCAGTGGGGTTACTGTGATGTGTAGATGTGAGGATCGAGGCAGAGATTATCTACAGACACTGGAGAGTCACTTGGCCGATACGTCAGGACAAGATTTGCATGTTTTAAGACATTGTTTTTTTCGGGGTACAGCGCTTATTCCGACAGAACCGCACCCCGACATTACGTCATTCTGATATGCCGTCGTTCCGACACTTTTTGATGCCGTTTTGACAATGTACTCCTAGTTTAGAGCGTCATGTTTTTTTGCCTTGGATGTCCTGTAGGCCGCGCCTCTAAACCAGGACTAAATCAGGACTAAACCAGGTCTAAACCAGGATTAAAACTGAATTTTACCAGGACTAAACCAGGTCTAAAATTAGGACTAAAACAAGGACTAAACCAGGATTAAAATCAGGACAAAAAACAGGTCTAAACCAGGACTAAACCTGGATTTAACCAGTACTATACAGTAGTATATTAAACCTTTAAAATACAGCAAAAATGTTTGAGGAAATAATGATTTGGGTGGAAATGTCTGTCTTAAGTGTAACAGGGTTAATAATTGTCTGATTTTCAGGCAACAACTTGCAAAATGTTCAGTAGTTCGAGCTCTACAACCTTCATTTCTAATTTTATTTTAAATCTTTTTCTTTTAATATAACATTGGTGGGTTTGTAAACCAACAAATTAAGTAATGCTGTTATACATGATTATGTGTTTTTCCTGTCAAGATCTCTAAAAATGTTGATGTTGTTGCAGCCATTTTTAATTGGTAAACATCCAAAAGTTTACTTATTCTTCCCTGATATCCAGGGATTATTCCCTGTTGCTTTCATCAAATAAACATTCAATTGTTCAAGAGAAATGTTGCTGACAAACCAATAGAAGAGGGAATGATTTTCTGACTAGTGGGTCTTCTGACGATAAGGGTGTAACCTTCTTTTTTTCCTTGTAGACGCCGTGTGGGCCGCACCTCTAACCAGAACTAAATCAGGTCTAAACCAGATCTAAAACCAGGTCTAAATCAGGTCTAAAACCAGGTCTAAATCAGGTCTAAAACCAGGTCTAAATCAGGTCTAAAACCAGGATTAAAATCAGCATGAAAATGAGGTCTAAAACCTGAATTAAACCAGGACTAAAACCACGTCTAAATCAGGACTAAACCAGGTCTAAACCAGGATTAAATCAGGACAAAATCAGTATTAAACCAGGACTAAAACTTGGTCTAAACCAGGATTAAATCAGGAGTAAAATCAGGACTAAACCAGGACAAAAATCAGGTTTAAACCAGGTCTAAACCAGGACTAAAATCAGGAGAAAAAACAGCTTGAAACCAGGAATAAACAGGATTTAACCAGGTCTAAACCAGGACTAAACCAGGACTAAACACAAACATAAAGCATCTCACTGTCCTCATCAAAACACGTGAGGAACATCTGAGGACACACAGGCTCCTCTGACCTTGGACAGAACATTTACAGGTGATTCAGACCAGTTTGTGACCAGTGTGGACGTCACGACCGTCAGGACCAACACCAAAAGTCGTCATCAGATATTTCCAAACGTCTCCCTGATTTGTGACGTAAACGTGAATCGATGTTTATTTGCAATTCAGAATAAATCAGTATTACAATTATTATCATTTTTATGGAATTTAAACGTGTTTGTCCGTAAATCTGAATCTCCTGGGACCCGGTGTGAAAGTGTAAAAGTTTTCCCCGGCAACAGAGGAGAGAGGAGAGTTTGCCGAAAGTGAAATGAGAAAAAGACTTTATAAAGGACAATGTTGAGAGTCTGTAAATTAGACGGAGACAGAAAGAGAGAGAGAGACACAGCGCCTGTCTGCTCACGCCACAAATCACTCCTCCTCCTCCTCCTCCCTCTCTCCTCTACACTTCCCTCTCTCTCCTACTCCCTCGCTCCTGCCTTTCCTCCACTTCACTCCGTCTTTCCTCTTTCTGCTCTCTCTCTCTCTCTCCTCCATTTCTCCTTTCCCTCTTTTTCTCTACCCCCCGTCTCTCTCTCTCTCCTCTTTTCTCCATCTCTCTCTACTCTCCTTGTCTTTCTTCCCTCCTCCCTCTCTCCTCCTCCTCCCTCTCTCTCTGCTTCCTCTCTTCTCCCTCTACTCTCTCCTTCGTCTCTCTCCTCCACGCTCCTTGCACCTCCCTCTATCTCCTCATCCTTCCTCTCTCTCTCCTCTCCACTCTCCTCTCTCTCTCTCTCTCCTCTCTTCCCTCACTCCTGCCTTCCCACTTCCTATCTCTCGTCCTTTCTCTTCCTCTCTCCTTCCCCTCTGCCTCCTCTTCTCTCTCTTCACTCTCTTTTCCATCCCTCCTCTGTTCCTTTCTTTTCGGTCTCCTCCCCCTCGCCTTCCCTCTCTCACTCCTGTCTCTCCTCCTCCTCCCTCTCTCTCTCCTCTTTCTCTCTTCTCCCTCTACTCCTTCCCATCTCTCCTTCGTCTCTCTCCTCTCTCTCCCTCCTCCTCTTTCCTCTCTCTACTCTCGTCCTCTCTTCCCTCACTCCTGCCTTTCCACTTCCTACCTCTCGTCCTTCCTCTCCTCTCTCCTCTCTTCTCCCTCTCTTCCATCTCTCTTCTTTCCTTGCTTCTTGGTCTCCTCCCCCTCGCCTTCCCTCCACTTCCTTCCCTCACTCCTGTCTCTCCTCCTCCTCCCTCCCTCTCTCCTCTTTCTCTCTCCTCCCTCGACTCCTTCCCATCTCTCCTTCGTCCCTCTCCTCTCTCCTCTTCTTCGCTTATTTACTCTTCCTCCCTCCTGCTTTTCCACTTCCTACCTCTCCTCCTTTCTTTTGTCTCTCCTTCCCCTTTACTTCCCCTTCTCTCTCTTCTCTCCTCTCTCTCTCTCTCCTCATCCCTGCCTCTATCTCTCCTTCCTCCCTCTCTCTGCCCCATTTCTCCTCTCCCTCTTTTTCTCTACCCCTCTCTCTCATCTCCTTCCCCATCCCTCTCTCTCCTCCCTGTTTATCTCTCTCTTCTCCCTCTCCCTCTACTCTCCTTGTCTTTCTTCCCTCCTCCCCCTCTCCTCCACTTCCCTCTCTCCTCCTCCTCCTCCTCCCTCTCTCCTCCCTCTCTCTTCTCCCTCTACTCCTTCCCATCTCTCCTTCGTCGCTCTCCTCTCTCCTTGCACCTCCCTCTATCTTCTCATCCTTCCTCTCTCTCCTTCACTTTCCTCTCTCTACTCCCTTCCTCTCTTCCCTCACTCCTGCCTTTCCACTTCCTACCTCTCACCCTTTCTCTCCCCTCTGCCTCCCCTTCTCTCTCTCCTCTCCCTCTCCTCACTCCTGCCTGTACCGCCCCTTCCTCCTTCTTTCCCTCTCTTTCTCTACCCTTCTTCATCCTCCCCCGTCCCTAACCCTCTTATCCGTCTCTACTCTCCTTGTCTTTCTTCCCTTGCTCCTCCCCTCCACTTTCTTCTCTCTCCTCTCTCCTCCACTCTTCTTGCACCTCCCTCCATCTCCTCCTCCTCCCTCTTTCCTCCACTTTCTTCTCTCCACTCCCCTTCTCTCTCCTCTCTCACTCTTGCCTCCTTCTCCTCTTTCCCTCTTCTCCCTCTACTCCTTCCCATCCTCCCTCTCTGTCCCCTCCTCCTCCCTTTCTTCCTCCTCTCCTCCTCCCTCTCCTCCCCCCTTTTTTTTTCGAGTGGGAGATGTATTGATTGGCTCTGGTGTTTGCTCGTGGCTCCGGCTCAAAATGGAGCCTTTAATTAAGTTAATGGAGCGACCGCGGCTGTGGCCAGAGACGCTCGGAATAGACCAGAGAGAGAGAGAAAGAGAGAGGGATGGACGGAGGGATGGAGAGAGCGAAGAGAGAGAGAGAGAAGACATAAATAAAAGGCGGGGTTAAGTGCATTGACTCGGAGAGATCAGTTAGAGGAGCCGGAGGAGGAGGAGACGGACCTGGAGCCTGCGGATCATCATCGTTCACGTTCACATTTAAGGACAAACATATTTAAAGACAAAGTGCGTAACATTTTGGTTTTAAAGAAATAAACAAGATATGAATCGTAGGGACGTCCCGATCACATTTTTTTGCCCCCGAGTCAGAGTCATTTGATTTTCACTGTTGGGCAAGTTACTTTAAAAACGTAATGTGTTATTTATTACTTATTACTGTCGTTTCAAAGTAATTCGTTACATTACAATATTACTGCATTTAAAATGTAAAACATTACATTACTATTGCATTACTTTAAGTTACTCTCACCAAAATAACTGCGAAGATGCTGAACTTTTGCGCCGTATATGGACTGAACCAGGACTAAACCAGGTCTAAACCAGGTCTAAACCAGGACTAAACCAGGTCTAAACCAGGACTAAACCAGAGCTGAACCAGGACTGAAACCAGGACTAAAACTAGGACTAAACCAGAAACTAAACCAGACTAAACCAGAACTGAACTAGGACTAAAACAGGACTCACTGTGGGGACAGGCTTGAAGGTGACGCAGGAGAAAGGAGCGGCTCTGCTCCACACCTCACGGAGGTAAGAGCGGCTGTCGCCCGATCGCTCTTTATGGACACCGTGCTCCGCGGGCTCACGGCCCTGATTTCAGCAACTATTTGCGGATACCCGACCCGGTGTAAGACTCTGCTACAGCGCGTAACTTCTACCTTCCTTCAGCGTGTCCAGAAGTCCAACTTTTTGTGTGATGGTTTGCATCTTCCTCTGCCTTTTGGGTGCGAGCGCAGGAGCCTTTGTCAGTGCAGAACGTTTTGTCGACGTTGTGGGTTTTGTCGGGGAGAAAACTTGCAAACATACAGCACTTCGGACGACTGTAAACCAGGTCTAAACCAGAACTGACCCAGGTCTAAACCAGGTCTAAACCAGAACTGACCCAGGTCTAAACCAGGTCTAAACAGCGTAGAGTTCTGTGTCGGTCCTTTCCCCGCGGTTACCTGACAGTCTACGCGGCCACGTCTCCGGTATTTCACCGCTGCTGATATCGAGGTGATTTTAGCGAATTTGTATGAAGAAAAACACACCACTTCAGTCCAGGTTAAAAAAGCATTGTAACACGCGTTACTCACATTTGTACTGAGTAAAATATTAAAATTTTTTCCCCTGTAATGCCACATTACTGCGTTACAGCAAAAATCTATGCATTACTGTAATTCGTTACTTTTATAACGCGTTACTCCCAACACTGTTGATTTTGAGTATCTGCCAATAACAAGTCCCGATCCGATACTTCTGATTGTGTTGATTTCTGTGTGTAGAGTTTGACTGAACTTAGTGTAAAAAATCAAATGTCCACAACTTTAATTTTATTAACTTTTCAAACCGTGAACCATCATTGTTGAAAATCTTGACTTTTCACAGTCTGGTCTTAGTAAACTGTGACGTCAGCCAGATATTGACCTGCACAGGGTGTGGGGTCTAAGTAGCAGAACAATATCTGGGTTTCACGTGACGTCACAGGGCGACGTTTGTCAGCACACGAAATCAGACGGAGGGCAGGAAGTGAACTGACTGGAGGAAAATGCCGATGTGTTGTGTAGTTTAAGGCTGTGCCAATCGTTCTAACTGACAGAAGGAAAAGCGATTTTTTTAGAGTACTGAATATAGTCGTCCACAAAGGTCAGAAATGGGAAAAGCCGACAGAACAACGCCGTAAAAAGTGGATTACAAACCTGTTTGCGGTCGGGAGGAGCAGAATTCGCTAATGCTCGTGTCTGAAGTGACCAGTTTGACAAACGTTTGTTACAAAGATAAATAGTTTTTTGTGGTTCACCTAAACATAAACGAATCATTAACGACTAACGACGTTTGTTGACCTTAAATAGTTCAAGTAAAGGTCACTGCCGATACACTGCAGTTTTTCCATAACATCTATACACATAAAATAAGAGAAACACTCACCCCGGCCAAGACCAAACGATAATCATCATTTAGACGTTTTTGCACCAAGGTTGAGGACCCATCCACTGACAAAAAAAGTTATACACCTCCAAACTTTTGTACTTTGCCTTCATCTGTTGTCTGGTGTAGAACGACGTCTGAAGAGCTAAATAGTTTGTGATCTCCTCTGCCTCGACTGTCGGCAAATCTTTTACTTCGGTTGAAAATTCTCTCATTTTCAATAAGATCAGGGTCACGCCCGATATATTTGTCGACTAACTGCTCGAACTTTTGCCTCGCTACTGGCTCTAAATCCTGACAATTAGAACTCTTCTCCACATCTGTGTTCTCCAGAGCCGTGTTTGTTTGTCGTGTTTGTCTTCACTTCCTGCCCTCCACCTGAAATTCGCGCATCATCGTGATCACGTGACTGAAACCCTCCTATTCAGGGCCATAATGGAGCTCTGGACCTGACCTGGTTTTGATTTAGGTTTCAAACTAACTTTTGTCCACTCGACCATCTGAATTTTCTCTTCGACGTGGATTCTACCTGGACGACTGAGAGATTCTTCACACAAAATCTTGTGAAGTTAAGATCACTTGAAATAAGAAAGTTTTATCAAGATTTGAGTGGAGCACGACCTTTTGTACTTAAAATATGAAAATACATCTTCGTACACTTAAAGTAAGAAAAACAACAACTACTCTTTGCACTTAAAATAAGAAACCGTAATGTTGCTTGTTCCATTGGCAGATAATTGTTGTTTCTACTCAAATAAAGTAAAATGTTCTGAATTTGGACCATTTTAACTTAAGTAGACGTTACTTTTTGAAGCGAGGGTCAAGATTTCCCATAAAAAACAGGATATTTTGTTGTTTTGCAGAGGACGCTGTTTTATCTCCACACCTGCAGCCTGATTCTATTGAGATACTGAGACGGAGAGAGCGGGTGGAGGAGCCTGCTCACGGTGTAATTACATAAAAACAAAGCGAGGGAAGAGGGAAGAGCGTTGTAAAAGGTGAGTGGAGCCTCTTCTTGTGCTGTCCATGAGCAAACACGACTAAGTGCAGCTCAAACTCTTCATTTCCTCCTCTGCGCAATTACACAGACTTTTAACCAAACTGCCGGACGTGAGTCAGAGGCACTAACGACAAACTCTGTCCCAACTCCAGTAAACACAGAAAATACACTGAACAGAGATCGCCTGGTAAATCTAGACTAGTTTCTCTCAATATTTTTATACAGAGGCAAATCAGCCGCCCTCCATCGCACCTCGATTCAGTTTCAGCTACGATTTAGAAAAAAAATGATGTATGTGGTTAGTTACAATGGTGTAACTGGAGGAACTGGGCAAGGAAAGTTTAACTGTATTTCACTGTTGTTGTTTTGACCAAATGTTTGTTACTCAGACTCTCTCCCACACCCTGCTTGTCTCTCAGGCCGTCCTAAGACTCATCGGTCACAGAGTCACTTTCGCCCGACCAAACGCCCGGACCTCTGGATGAGCCCTTAAAAGATTGATTAGTGATTCTCCATTTTAACCAGAATAAAATCATTGAAACTGAACTGTGCTGTCTGTAGTTCTCTGGTGATCCACAGTGTCTCTTGGGTAAGGTGGTCAAGCCCTTAGAAGGTGTTACAGTAAGTATAATTAGGGGTGTCAAATTATCGCGTTAATTGCGATTAATTAATTACAGTCATATTTAGCGCGTTATGTTTTTTAATCGCGTTAATCTCATTTTTAATCTCTAACTTTAGTGTTTCTGTATGCGAGTTGCTTTATTATAAAACCTGTTTTAATGTGTTGTTGGGACAATAACACACACACACAAAAAAACACATTTATACATTTTTTTATTTCGGTAATTCCACTCATTGCCGGAAACCCACATAAAACGCGCGCAGTAAGAGCGATGTAACGTCATGTTAACGTTGGCGGCGTCGAAGAGCCAGTAGAACAGAGCAGCAGTGCACAGGTAAAAACGCATTTGTGTCTTGGAAATTATTTTCCCGACGTGAAATATAAAAGAAAATGACAAATATAAATGTCACTGGTGAAAACAACCTGCATAGACTCATGATGTCTGCACTACTGTCCTATAGTGACCTGCCACATGAGGGGACACGCACACAAACACACACAAACACACACAACACACACACAAACACACACAAACACACACACACACACACACACACAAACACACACACACAAACACACACACTTCATCATCGTCATTAACCTGAGAACGCGCGGACCACGTTTCCTTCCGTAGTTACTGCGTGGACACCGACGTGCTCCCGTGAGCCGCGTGTGGATCGTGTTTTCTCGTTACGCTGGCGTAAACCGCGCTTCCTCCTGTGAGCCTCTAAACCAGAACTAACACCAAGACTAAAACCAGGACTAAACCAGGACTAAACCAGAACTAAAACCAGGTCTAAACCAGGTCTAAACCAGGTCTAAACCAGGACTAAACCAGGACTAATCCAGAACTAAACCAGAACTAAAACCAGAACTAAAACCAGGTCTAAACCAGGACCAAACCAGAACTAACTCCAGGACTAAAACCAGGATTAATCCATTCCAGGACTAAAACTAGGACTAAAGTAGGACTAAAGTAGGTCTAAACCAGGACTAAAACAAGGACTAAAACCAGTGATCTCATATATAAAGCATTTCTCTATCAATAATATTTTTAATATGGTTAAGGAAAGACTGGACTTTTTATTGTCTTTAAGTCGACAAAAGTTATTATGTTCAGATTTCCTCGTCTTTGCTACTTTACAGCAAACAGTTTCTTATTCATGGAGACTTGGGCTCAACAGCCAAATTGGAGAGATTTGTTAAACAATAAATGACTTTATAAAGTCACTTTTTTTTCTATATCAGTCTTTTGATCTGCCACAATAATGTAATAATGAATTTAAATGAAAATACCTCAAATTGAAGCTTTTCTCAGCAATTTTTAGGTGAGATTAAAATGAGATTAATTAGATTAATTAATTACAGATCATAATTAATTAATCTCTCAATTTTTTTAATCGCATGACAGCACTAAGTATAATAGTTGTTAATCCATCCATTTTCTTCCACTTTTCCGGGGCAGCAGTCTAAGCAAGGACTCCATGACACTTCCTCCAGCTCTTCCAGGGGGACCCCAAGGTGTTCCCAGGCCAGCCCAGAGACATAGTCCCTCCAGCGTGTCCTGGGTCTTCCCTGGGGCCTCCTTCCGGTGTGACATGACTGAAACACCTCCAGAAGAAAGCGTCCAGGAGGCATCAGAACAGTCCTCCCCTCAGTCGCTCCTCTCAATGTGGAGCAGCAGCGGCTCTACTCTGAGCTCCTCCCGTGTGACTGAGCTCCTCACCCAATCTCTAAGGGAGCCCCCAGCCAACCTGCAGAGGAAACTCATTTCGGCCGCTTGTATCCATGATCTTGTTCTCTCTGTCATTACCCAGAGCTCATGACCACAGGTGAGGCGAGGAACGTGGACTGACCGGTAAATCGAGAGCTTTGCCTTTTGACTCACCTCCCTCTTCACCACAACGGTCCGATACAGCGACCGCATCACTGTCCACCTGTCAATCTCACGCTCCATCCTCCCCTCACTCGAGAACAAGACCCCGAGATACTTGAACTCCTCCACTTGAGGCAGGGACTCTCAGACTTGGAGGAGCTGATCTCACTAACTCGTTGTTAAAGTGACACCAAAACTCCGCTCTGGCCTCTGCAAGTTGTAAAAAGTGCTTCTAAACTCATCGTGATGAATAATTGTGATGTTCTGAATGAGTGAGGAATAACTCTGGACCACTGCAAACAACACTTTCAAATGAACTAGTTCTGTTTTTCATATTTTTAAAACCGTCAAAATCCTTTACAGAGCCTAAAAGACTAGTATTTTCTTTGGTGCTGAAATCGAGTTTGAAATTTGAATATCAAGACACACTCGACAATAGCAGTTTCCAAAGTCTGCACTCGCCTACTGCAGATATTTTAACACAAGAAAAGCATTTACACAGATTGCACTTGAGTCAACTTTCCGAAAATCAGATGTTTTCTCTCTCAGTAATCCTCCATTTCGCTCGGAGCCCCGTTTGGCTCGTCTCTCCACACAGCGTCACGCGGAGAGAACTCCAGGCCCACGGGCTAAACCAGCACCATCAGCCCCACGCCGTGTTCCTCTCTGATGAAGAATGGCTGACAGGAGCAGGGAGGCAGCACCGAGGCAGCTGTAGCCCACAGACAGGCGCTCTCTGCTGGGGATGAACCACCCAGAGCCCCCCCCCCCTCCACCCTCCCCACCCGTCCCCTCCCCTCTGCACCAACCGCCTGGAAGAAGAAGTGGCACAGCTCATCACACCGCACTAAATGAGAATCTAAAACTTTAAGTGATTTTAATCCGTGTATGATTCGTTCGTTTGTTTTTCAAAGTAAAACCAAAAATAAGAAAATGAAAAAACGACAATTTTCTTCATTATTGGTCTCTAAAACCAAAATGAAAAAAAAACGATAATGATTTTTTGTTTGTTTGTGTTGTTTTGGGTTTTTTTCAGTTTTAGATTTTGTGTTTAAAAATGGATAATGGAAAAACGGATAACGGACCTTTTCCGTTTCCGGACTTAAACTGAGACGTTGGACTGAACCAGGACTAAACCAACACTAAACCAGGACTGAATCAGGACTAAAATGTTTCCAGTCATGGTCTGGTCCCAGTCTCAGTCCCAGTCTGGTCCTGGTCTCAGTCCTGGTCTGATCCTGGTCTGATCCTGGTCTCAGTCCTAGTCTCAGTCCTGGTCTGATCCCAGTCTCAGTCCTGGTCTCAGTTCTGGTCTGGTCCCGGTCTGGTCCCGGCAGAATGTCCAGGGCAAATAAACCAGAGAGAATAAAATATCAAAATTAAAATAGGCACCGAGACACAGAGGTTGAAATTAGTTTTTTGTTTGACACTAAAACAGAAATTTTATTTGATTTTATTGTTTTTTGTTCTTAATTGAAATTCAAAAGAACGAATGATACTCGGACCAGAGGGGAGGCTCAGAGCATCCAAAACAAAAGTGAAACTTAAATATGCTGTAGCATTTTTAAAACAATAACAGGTAACATGGTGATCTAAATAAAATACACAGTAAAATAACCTCTCTTTATTGTAGTGAGTGTGGGGTGAAGTAATGTTTATCTATTTCCAGCCCTGTGATCATAGTCATGCTTTGTGAGGAAGAAAACCAATCCATGTATCAGTCGTTCATTCGTTTTTCAATATAAAACCAAAAATAAGAAAATGAAAAAAACAACTGTTTTCTTCATTATTTGTTTCCAAAAAACAAATAATGATTCATTTTTTCAGTTTTCAATTTTGTGTTTAAATGAAGAATGAAAAAAAATGGATAATGGCCGTTTCTCATTCACGTAACTTCTGTGATTGTGATGTCGGACTTTTGCGCTGCATACGGACTGAACCAGGACTGATCCAGGTCCGGCACCAGACCGCAACCAGACTGGGTCTGAGACAGGGACCAGATCGAGACTGAGACCAGTACCAGACCGGAACCAGACCGGAGGCTCAGAGCCAGCTCGAAGCTGAGGCTCAGAGTCAAAGCTCGGAGTCCACTCTGGTCCCGGTCTGGTCCTGGTCTGGTCTCGGACTGGTCCCGGACCTGGATCAGTCCTGGTTCAGTCCATATGCAGCGCAAAAGTCCGACATCACAGTCACGTAAACGGTCATTATCCGTTTTTTCCATTTTTCATTGAAACACAAAATCGAAAACTGAAAAAACAAATCATTATCTGTTTTTTCATTTTGGTTTTGGAGATAAATAATGAAGAAAACAGTTGTTTTTTCATTTTCTTATTGGTTTTATATTGAAAAACTAATGAATGAATGACACATGGATTAAAACCAGTGTCCAGTGCAGCGCTCTGTTTATTGTCCCAAACTTTTATCAACAAAGTTTTCTTCAGTGCATCTCCTGACACATTTGTGCGGCGGAGACAGCTCTAGTACATCCCAGCTCCATCTTCATCAGCTCCTTTGAGTGGAGAAAACCAGGACAGAAACTCCACACCAGTGAAACCTCCACCTCCCTCCTCTCTGCTTCTGCATCTGTCTTCTGTGGAAGTACAAACCAACAAACAGCTGCAAAGAATAGAGCAAAAGGAACAAACACAGATAGACCCCAGTTCAGGAAAAAAAATGCATGAATAAATATAAATGTCTTGGACTGACATTTTATTTTCCTTTATTCAACCTGGAGAGTGGAAACAGCTCTGCCCCCGGTGTCGTCGCTGGACTCGCTCTAGTGACGAAAAAACCCACTACAAATATCTTCACTACTTAAACCCAGCACCTACAGCCAATCCTGAACCAGTGCTAGTGCAGCCTCTGCAGCTCAGGGAGGGAATTCTGGATGTTCTTCACGAGGTCTGATCATATACTGTGTTTTCTGGACTATAAGTCGCTCTGGAGTATAAGTCGCACCAGCCAAAAAATGCATAATGAAGAAGAAAAAAACATATATAAGTGACACTGAACTATAAGTCGCACTTTTTGGGGGAAGAACCGACGTTTCCTGTGTAAAGTCAAGTTCTAGTATAAATAATAGAAAAGAGAACAACAGACTGTTAACGTCACATAATGAACAGTTCTTCAGATAAACTATAACATAAACAACAGAACAGAACAAGTTTACCAAACTCTCCATCTCACTCCAAATCACTAAATCCATTTAATTCTTCATCCTCGGTGTCACTTCTGAACAACTCGGCCTCGACCTCCGGAGGTAAACAGAGCGACGCAAACTCTTCTGTGTCGCTGTCGTCAGACTCAGCATCAGTTCCAGTTAGAATTATTCAGGTCTTTCTGAATCCTGACAGGATGGTTTCGGTGTCACTGAAGTCCAGGCTTTGTCCATCCATCCAGTGACTTCAGGAAAGTTTCATGGTTCATCCTCCCGGTGTCACAAGTTTCTCTCTCACTCCAAACTTTCTTTCTGCTGCTCGATTATCGTTTTCAGCTGCAGATTTACACGACTTGCAGCTTGTAATCTGCAAAATCTGATTTTGTTTTTGGTGACATTTGTGTTCAGTCTTCTCAGTCGTCTTTATAAGTTTGTTTAAATGTTAAATTGTTCAGTGGTGCAGAAGTAACAGTGCGATCAACATGACATGATACAGACAGAACAGAGGCTCTTTCTGCAGGAGACATGCGCAGTAGAGTGAAGTGACAGTGGTACAGGAGGAACAGGAGCAGCAGATACTCACACACAAGACAAGAACCTCTCACCGCTTCACTGAAACATTTTAATATAGAAGTAGCACTGGAGTATAAGGCTACGTTCAGACTGCAGGGTTTAACGCTCAATTCGGATTTTTTTTGTGAAATCCGATGTTTTTGTGAGGTCGTTCTCATTTCCAATTAAATGTTACTTGTGTGTGATCTCCAGTGTGAACGTTAAACAGCCCAAAAGTGTCCCGCATGTGACACTGGAGACACGACGACGTCAACCGCAGCGAGCGTCTCTGTGTTTACGGAAGTTGTCCAAACATGGACGCAGCATCGAGCACCTGGAGATTTTAAAGTTCCTCTCGTACCGGAGCCAGAACATGAACAACTTACTTGTTTTAAGGAGGAGATTGAGAAGGAGAAGGACGAGGTTTTTGGTCGTGGTGTTTTGTGGGACAGAACGTTGAAAGGAACGTGTGGATGTGGAGACGGAGCCAAGAGTGGTGAGTGGTGATGTGCTTCGCTTCAGTGACAAGGAGTTCATTAACAATTTTCGCCAACTTCAGCGCAGAATAGTGACGTTTGTGTCTTGTTGATAACGTGTAGGTGGATGAATGCGCTTTGGCCGTTCAGACTGAAGTCACATGTCAAAAGATCAGATATGTATCAGTTTCCGGAGCACATATCCAAGTGTCCTGGGTCACATTTGAAAAAATCGGATCTGTGTCGTTCAGACTGTCATTAAAAGATCAGATACAGGAACATAGGAGCCAAAAAATCAGATTTGGGTCACTTCAGGCTGCAGTCTGAACGTCACAGGGGGTTTGTGATCAAAAACATCTATAATCACAGGGCAGGTACAGTGTGCAGCGACAAAGTACAGGTCAGTTTTGGATCAGAAAGCTGTAAATTTACCGACTTTATTTGTACAAAAAAAAAGATCAAAACCCGTAGACGACGCTATTAACCACACAGCGATAGTGTATAAGCAGCTCTTGAGGTCAGAATGAGTCCTGTGGGAAGAGTTTCGCCTGTAGCGTCTGGCTTTAAGTGCGGGCTGCATACTTTAAAAAGGACTTATCATGCTATATTTATATTCTGAATCCAATTTGTGTCTTTTCCCTCTCTGTGTTTTGCAGTGAACCGCTGACAGAAGCAGGGACCCAGCACGCCAGCGCCGCTCCTGCCCGCAGACAGCCTCCCCCCGCTGGGCTCCCCGCTCCCACCGAACGAACGAACGCCTGAAAATTCCCGCGCTCATCACCAAGCTCTGTCCGCCCCCCCCAGCGTCTCCCCCCTCCCATCCTCCACCCCCGGGGAAGAGGCCTTGATGTCAGCCATTGTTGTTCGCCGTCCCCCCCTCTCTCTTTCGCTCCGGCTTGATCTGCTCTTCAGTTTTGTGGAGTCCCATGTTTCTAATCTACAGTGAGGAAAAACGCCCACGGGAGCTTGTTCATATTCTTTCATTCGTCTCTCTCTCTCCCGCGTTCTTTTCTTCAGATGACATTGGAGCTGTATCCTGGGAGGATAGAGCCGGGCGATGCATGGTTAACCCCATTCTGTTGCGCCTATTCCGAAAGCTTCCAGGGACCAGGAGCCATGTGGAGGCGATAAGGACGCGCTGGCTCGGAGCAGGCGAGAGAGTGGGAGAAGATTTCGACGAGGAGAGGAGGAGGAGGAGGAGGAAGAGAGGGTCCGTGTGAAGCTGTGTGGTCCAACAAAGCAAAGAGAAAGGAGAAGCATGTACGATGAAGTCGACTACAGAACAGCTCTACTACTACTGCTGTAAATGTAAATGTCAAACACGAAAATAGTCAATGAAAAACAAAAATATGGTTTGATTTCAGCGTTGAGCAGTACAGACGATCGTTGTGTGTGATTGGCCTTGGTGATGATGGTGGTCGAAGAGTTTCTAGGTGCAGACTGGAAGCCATATTTGTGTCGGCCAACATCAGGCAAGCTGCGGTTACACGAGGAGCTAAAAAATGTGGGCCCGGTCAAGCAGAAGTAAACAGCAAGGCCAAAAATTCAAGTTAATGCATCTGATATAAAAATGTATTGAACAGATACATATGTACTCTAGTTTATGAAACTGTTGACCTTTTTTCTGTACCATTTTTGGTTCTAAAGTTACATAAGTTTTAAACAGACCATGTATGAAACATGGAACAAAAATTATTTCCCATATTTCAAAGATCTGAAAATCATGTAAATAAATGGATGTATTTCATCATATCTTGTGTTATTCCATCTTTGAACTGTTGATGAAGGTACATGATTTTATTTATTTTTTTAATGTATTTAAAATGATAAAAATTTGCTTGGAAGGACTGACATATTTTATAGAAATAGTTTCCTTTCATTTTGAAGTAATATTAAAGTATTTGGAAGAAAAATCTGACAAATTATGCAAAATCCTGCACCTTCTACTTGTTTGCACAATTTTCCCTCCGTTACTTTTCCCTCCGTTACCATGACCTTTCTTAATAAAAAATCTCATTAGTCAAAAAGTAAGAGGTTTTTCAACCTAATCTTGTACCATATGGTAGAAAACTATATGAAGCAAATATTCAAACCAGTTTGTTAAGGATATGTAAGTGAGAACCAAGAGTTATCACTGTTTGGATTTATTGCCCAAAAAGTGCTGCATATTTCATTCCCTCCGTTACCAACATGAGTTTTTAAATTTTTTGTCAACAACTTGAAAGAATATCACAGGTTTAACTTGACCCTGTTGGAGTGTAACTCTTTCCTACATTCTGATACTTTACTTATTTCAATAGTCCCTCTAGTTTCTGAATAAGAGACATTTGAATGTAAAAAATGCCCTTGTTTCCCTCTGTTACTGCTTGTACCCATGTACGACTTTGAGCTGTTTATTTGAGCAAAGTGAATCTGAGTAGTGTGAGGGGTTTCTGAATTATGCATTGTGCCGCATAACAACATTTTGGTTAATTAAAGGGCCCATCTCATGCAAAATCAACTTTTCAGAGCTTTCTACCTTCTAAGAGTGATGTGTGTGCTTTGTATTTGTGGAAGTGGTTTTTAGATTGATTCAGCTTTTTTCTTTAACAAACGTTTATCTACTAGTGTTTATTAATACTTTACCAATCAGTAATGTTCAGCTGATGTCGACGCGGTGCTCGCGCTTTGTACCTCAAAGTCCTCATCCGATTTCGGGTCCAACACATAAGGCTGAATGAAGAATCCCTCAGTCGTCCAGATAGAATCCATGGCGAGGAAAAAATTCAGTTTGTCGACTGAACAAAAGTTAGTTTGGTTGAAGACGTTTCGCAGCTCATCAAAGCTGCTTCTACTTCTTCATTTCTGGTCAGAATGCTGTTGGACACTTCCTGATATCTGCAGGGAGGATCTGACTAACTGAAACTAACACACCTACTTGTTTACTTGTTTCTGTTTGTTAGTTAGGCCTATTGACCTGTGCAGAAACTGTAAACAAGTAGGTGTATTAGTTTCAGTTAGTCAGATCCTCCCTGCAGATATAAGGAAGTGTCCACCAGCGTCTGACCAGAACTGAAGAAGCAGCTTGGATGAGCTGCGAAACGTCTTCAATCAAACTAACTTTTGTCCAGTCGACAAACTGAATTTTCTCATCAACATGCGGCTGAACGCGCTGTATCTCCATGATGAATAAAAGCTTATTCCTACCACTATCAGGGTGCACGCCTGTCTCCCCCTCCCTCCCTGAGATGGCGGAGGAAGGGCGGCTCACTCAGAATCTACATCACATTTGGAGGGAGGAGCCTGTGCTTTCTCAGGACGGGCGGGGGGAGGAGCAATAGTCGACCTTTCATAGTTCCTGGTCTGTGACTGTCTCCAAGAAATGAGTAAGATTTCAGAACTATTGTGTAATGGATGTTCCAAAACCCTAACTTGTGCTTGAATATGTGCAGAAGATACAATGTGAAAAGAGTTGGAGAGATGGGCACTTTAAATGGCTGTTACCGTAGTAAAGGTATAATTTTGTTGCTCAACTTTGTGCACTAATAAATGGTTTACGTTTTATAAAAATCTAACTGTGCCCATCTAAGGCCGTGGCTCTTTTATATACTGAATTTCTTGTGGTCCCTTAAATGAGAACTTCACTGGTATTTTAGTTTTGTTAAGGTAGTTCAGAGGAGGAAAAAGGTTGGAGACTCCTGGAGAAGTGTGACAGGCCTTGGCACTTTTGGTAATTATTAACCCTGTCGTCCCGTTGCTTCTTTTGTTTTTGTGTGTCTTGTATGTAAATCTGGTCCACGAGCCCCAGACTCAGATTCTCGGGAGCTGAGACAGAAGCTGAGGGTCTGATCACTCGCCAAATTCTCCAGGCACCTTTCCACCCACACCAATCTACAGACAGTGTTGGGGAGTAACAGATTACATGTACCGGAGTTACGTAATCAGAGTACAAATTATGAGTAACTGTATTCAGTTACAGTTACTGTTTCAGTGAGTGGTAATTGGATTACAGTTACTTTGTTGAAATAAATGGATTACACGGCGGGATTTTCCTGTTTTCACATTTTGGGCTATATCCCTTTCTTTCTTTATTTTTTATTTATTTTTTTCCCCCAGTAATTCCACTCATTCCCAGAAACTAAACTAGGTCTAAACCAGGTATAAAAAACCAGGACTAAAACTAAAACCAGGAAAACTACTAAACCAGGACTAAACAGGACTAGGACTAAAAGCAGGTCTAAACTAGATCTAAACTAGATCTGAACGAGGTCTAAACCAGGTCTAAAACCAGAACTAAACCAGGACTAAAACAGGACTAAACCATGCTGGGCGGACGTGTCTCCTCGTCTTCTATCAATAATATTTTTAATATAGTTACATAAAGACCTGGGCTTTTCATTTTCTTTTATCAGACAAAACATCTTATGTGAAGATTTCCTCGTCTTTGCTTCTCTACAGCAAATCAAGTAATCCAAAGTATTCAGATTACATTACTCACTTTAAGTAATTTAATGGATTACGTTACAAACTACATTTTGGGGGATGTAATCTGTAATCTGTAGGGGATTACATTTTAAAAGTCACCTTCCCAACACTGTCTACAGAGGCCTGCTCGGGGCGGATGGACACCTGCATGACAGCTCACCATTTTTATTCGGTTTTCGGTTGTGTCTCATTTTGCGTTAATTATGCTGATTGGTTCCTCTGCGATTTGATTTTGTTTGTTTTTCATGTAGTAAAACTTCAGTTGGTTTAGTTAGTTTTAGTTTAGTTTCTTAGTTTAGGGCTCCATAGTTTGGTAATTATTTTTAGTTTAAACCCCTTTATTTCACCACCACATTTCTTTTACTTTCCTACTCAGTAAATTAATAAATTCAACATTTTTAATTAAACTTTTGACATCTCGTTTTTTATTGTTGCTTCCCTTCTCCTCTAGCAAAAAGAACATAACAAGTGTACTAAAAGTGCTCAGCTGCACATTTGTTTTTGTTGTAAATCATCTCTTTGTTGCTCTTTCTGCTCTCACCTATGGCCAAGAGCTTTGGGTAATGACCAAAAAACAATATTGCAAATCCGAGCGGGGACGTTCCTTCACAGGGCGGCTGCGCGCTCCCTTCCACCAAACTGATGCCAGTTCTACTCCGGTGGTAATATTCCACTCACAAAATCCTGCTCCTGGTGCTGAAAACTGGTTCTGACTTGGCACCAATTAAGAGCTGGGCCAGAAACCAGAACTGGGTTTGATGGAGTGTTGATAAAAATACACGTTATAGTTTTAGCATTTATGAATTCACTATTACAAAAAAGAGAAAAATACCCAAAGGCCTGGTTACTGCACGACGTGTTTCTACAGCAGCACTTTTGTATTTTATTTATTTACTTATCTGACGAGGACAGTGCAGTTCTACATAGACACAGTTGATCGTGTTTGTTGGAAAACTGCCCAGAGCCAGAACCTTGGGGAAAAAAGGAATATAGGCTCTATCCACGTTACGTTCCCGACACTGGACTCGCCGACCGACTGTGATCAAACCCACTGAAGTCAATGTGATCAGCGGTAAAATCAAGACTGCAGACGTATGTGCTGTTTGGAATCATCTTGAATTTGGCGCCTCGTCTCTTCTAATCGCATGTACCCAGTGCACTTGGAGTTGTGTGTCAGTTGGGAAACAATGAAAACTGAGGACTGGTTGTAAGTGTCTCACAGAAGAGACATAAGGGCCAAGCAGAAGTAAACAACAAGGCCAAAAATTCAAGTTAATGCATCTGATATAAAAATGTATTCAACAGATACATATGTACTCTAGTTTATGAAACTGTTGACCTTTTTTCTGTACCATTTTTGGTTCTAAAGTTCCATACGTTTTAAACAGACCATGTATGAAACATGGAACAAAAATTATTTCCCAAATTTCAAAGACCTGAAAATCATGTAAATAAATGGATGTATTTCATCATATCTTGTGTTATTCCATCTTTGAACTGTTGATGAAGGTACATGATTTTTTTTTTAAAAAAAAAAAAGTATTTAAAATGATAAAAATTTGCTTGGAAGGACTGACATATTTTATAGAAATAGTTTACTTTCATTTTGAAGTAATATTAAAGTATTCGGAAGAAAAAAGCGACAAATGATGTAAAATCCTGCACCTTCTACTTGTTTGTACAATTTTCCCTCCGTTACTTTTTCCCTCCGTTACCATGACCTTTCTTAATAAAAAATCTCATGACTCAAAAAGTAAGAGGTTTTTCAACCTAATCTTGTACCATATGGTAGAAAACTATATGAAGCAAATATTCAAACCAGTTTGTTAAGGATATGTAAGTGAGAACCAAGAGTTATCACTGTTTGTTTTTATTGCCCAAAAAGTGCTGCATATTTCATTCCCTCCGTTACCAACATGAGTTTTTTTTTAATTTTTTGTCAACAACTTGAAAGAATATCACAGGTTTAACTTGACCCTGTTGGAGTGTAACTCTTTCCTACATTCTGATACTTTACTTATTTCAATAGTCCCTCTAGTTTCTGAATAAGAGACATTTGAATGTCAAAAATCTGCCCGTTTCCCTCCGTTACTGCTTGACCAGACCCATAATTGAAGTGTGGCTGCTGCTCCAGGTGTAAACTCCAGGTCAAGATGTTATAGCCCAGCCTCACTCTGGGCTGTTCACCTCTGCTCAGATCTGATCACATGTTCTGCGGTGCTGGGAAAGTACCGAGGAAATAAATGCAGAAGAAAATCATTTTTACATAATGCGCCACTCACTAGCTTTAAAAACAATCCAACACCATCTTTGGATCTGCTTATTATACCCGTCTCTGAGCTGGTCTGGGAACACCTCAGGACGCCTCCAGAAAAGCTGCAGGAAGTGTGTGTTCATTTCATTTAGAACCTTTTCCTCATTCCTCACACTGACATGAATTAATGTATTCTCAGGTCCACAGTAAATGTAGTTTTATGAAGTATCTGAGAGCTCGGGGAACGGGCCGTGGTGCTTTTTGGCTGATTATCGTTTAAGCGTTGTAATGATCTCATAAAAGTTGGGCTCATAATTACAGCTTAATGTGGAGCGGGACCCTGACGATGGTCCACCTGAGGCTAGAATATTTAAGAGCGCCACTAATCACATCAGACAAAAGTGTTTTTATAAGGACTGTGATGGAGATAATGTGTCTCTAAGCCAAGACTGAGGAGGAGTCTGGACTGTAACTGTTATAGATGTGTTTAAAATGAGGAACACCGGCTCTTCACTGTCACGTTTACCTCCAGAGTCTGAGTCCAGCAGCTTCTTGTCCTGTAAAACTGACCAAGATCTGGAGAAGGATCCTCAAACTTTAGAGGAAGAGCTCTGAATGAAACCACGTCACTAAAGAGGAGCGGGGTTATGTACTTTTCTTTGTCCTGTAGATGATTTTACATCCACCTGCCGAGGGGCTGAAGATGGAAATGAGCCACGTTGGCTGTCATCTTTACATTTTATTTACATTTTTAATGTTCATTAATATGTTCTGTCCCTTTACAAATTAAGAAAAAAAACAAGAATAAGAAAAAATAAATGCAGAAGAAATTATTTTTTACATCATGCGCCAATGAGCACAAGCTGTAAAACCATCCAACACCATCTTTGGATCATCTTCTAGAGCTTATTAGACTCTCATGGTCCGACCCACTCCTCTTTTTTCTCTTTATCTCTCCCTCCATCTGTCTTTCGTTCTTCTTCTCAGCACCCGCACTCTCTTTCTTCTGATTCTTTCTCTCTCTGTCCCTATCCCTCTTTTCCTCCTCTCCTCGTCCTCTGTCTCTTTTCCTCAGAACCTCTCGATCCGTCTTCTTCTCTCCCCTCTCCAGATCTTCCACTCTTCTCTTGTTTCTATTCCCTCCCTCCATCTCTCTACCTTAACCTTTACCTCCCCCTCCATCTCCTCCACTTTCTTTCTCTCTCTCTCTCACACACACACAGACACAGGTCGCCTCTCTCCTCCTCCTCATCTCCCCTCTTCCTCTTTTTCTCTGCCCGCCATTTCTCTCGACGCCCCTCCCTCCTCTGCTGCCCCATCCATCCGTCTCTCTCTCTCTCTCCCTCCCTCCTCCTCTCCTCTCCTTCCCTCCTTCCTTCCTTCCCTCTCTCTGTGTAATTCAATCATCCGCGAGGAGATGGATATCCGTCCCATAGGAGCGCTTACATTCTCCATTTCCTAAAGCGCTTGATCAGATTAATTGATTGTACCCCCTCCCTCCCCCCTTCTCCCCCCCCCCCTCCTCCCACACACACCACACACACACACACACACACGCACACACTACAGTGGCCAGCAGGGCGGCGGCGGCGGCGGCGGCGGGAGGCTGTATCAGATTTGCATTGATATTTTTATGAAATGGCTCTTGCCCGGTGGCTCTCCTCTTAAAAGGACGCAGGGGGATTGATAGAGTGCACGAGGAGAGGAGGAGAGGAGGGAGGATGGAGGGAAGGAGGAGGGACAGCGAGAGGGGCGGAGGGGTAGACGGGGAGGAGGAGGGAATAAGGGAAGGGAGGAGGGAGGGATGGAAAGGAAGAGAATTGAGAGAGGGAGAGGAAGAGAGACGGAAGGAGTGGAGGAGGGAGAGATGAAGGGAGGGAGCGAGGGAAAGGCAGCGGAGGAGGAGGAGGTGGTGGTGTGTGTGTAATTGGCTGATTCATTGTGGATAATGGAATTGTTCAGGAGACATGTCCATTCAGAATTCCCTGAGTCATAGTTTAAAGGAGACGGATTCTGCTTTTTAGCCTCTATTTAGTCTCAAACTGTGACATACACAATATTAAATGTAGAAATATTCCCCTACAGATTACAGATTACACACACCAAAATGTAGTTTGTAACGTAATCCATTAAATTACTTAAAGTGAGTAATGTAATCTGAATACTTTGGATTACTTGATTTGCTGTAGAGAAGCAAAGACAAGGAAATCGTAACATAATTATGTTTTGTCTGATAAAAGAAAATAAAAAAGCCCAGACTTTAATGAACCAAATTAAAAATATTATTGATAGAAGAGGAGGAAACACAGTCTGCACAGCAGGATTTAGTCCTGTTAAATCCTGTTTTAGTCCTGGTTTAGACCTGGTTTAGACCTGGTTTTAGTCCTGGTTTAGTCTTAGTTTAGACCTAGTTTAGACCTGGTTTTAGTTCTGGTTTAATCCTGGTTTTAGACTTGGTTTAGACCTGGTTTAGATCTAGTTTAGACCTGGTTTTAAACCTGGTTTAAACCTGGTTTAATGTCCGGCAATGAGTGGAATTACCAGGAAAAAAAAAAAAAAGGGATAAAGCTTGAAATGTGAAAACAGGAAAATATCGCCATGTAATCCATCTATTTCAACAAAGTAACTGTAATCCAATTACCACTCACTGAAACAGTAACTGTAACTGAATACAGTTACTCATAATTTGTACTCTGATTACATAACTCCAGTACATGTAATCTGTTACTCCACCAACACTGACTGTGGATCCACAGTCAATGTGGAGACGGAGCCAAGAGTGGTGAGTGGTGATGTGCTTCACTTCAGTTCATTAACAATTTTCTCCTACTTCAGCGCAGAATAGTGACGTTTGTGGTCTTGTTGATAACGTGTAGGTGGATGAATGAGCTTTGGCCGTTCAGACTGAAGTCACATGTCAAAAGATCAGATATGTATCAGTTTCAGGAGCACATATCCAAGTGTCCTGGGTCACATTTGAAAAAATCAGATCTGTGTGGTTCAGACTGTCATTAAAAGATCAGATACAGGAACATAGAAGCCAAAACATCAGCTTTGGGTCACTTCAGGCTACAGTCTGAACACAGCCTTAGTCCAGTTATTATATACAGTCTATGTTCCTGGAGCATCGACCTCAATACAGATCCATAAATCAAGGATTTATGGATCACCCTAACCCTGACGGTGAAAGGTGATGGCGTCAGTGTGAGTCGACACACAACTATAATTCAGCCTTCAGAATCCATATGGTTGTGTGTTTGGTGCATGTTGTTTTTAGGTCAGTTTAACTCACACTGAATCTGGACTTTGAGTTTTTCCACCAACCTGCTCAGACAACAGTAACATCCACAATATAAACCGAATCTGTGTGTCATTCGTTCAGTCGTTTTTCAATATAAAACCAAAAATAAGAAAACGGAAAAAAAACAAAAAAAACGACTGTTTTCTTCACTATTTATCTACAAAACCAAAATGAAAAAACAGATAATGATTCGTTTTTTCACTTTTCGATTTTGTGTTTAAATGAGAAATGGAAAAAATGGATAACGGTTTCCCGTTTCCCGTACGTGACGTCCGTGACTACGATGCCGGACTTTTGCACTGCATACGGACTGAACCAGGACTGATCCAGGTCCGGGACCAGACTGGGACCAGAGCGGGACTGAGACCGAGACCAGACCAGGACCAGACTGGGACCAACCGAGACTGAGATCAGAACCGAAACCGGGACCAGACCGAGACTAAGGCCAGACCGGGACCAGAGCGGGACTGAGACCAGACCGGGACCACAGACGGACTGAGACCGAGACCAGACCAGGACCAGTCCAGGACCAGACCGGGACTGAGACCGAGACCAGACTGAGACCATACTGGGACCAGACCGAGACTGAGATCAGAACCAAAACCGGGACCAGACCGAGACTGAGACCAGAGCGGGACCAGAGAGGGACTGAGACCAAGACCACACCAGGACCAGGCCGGGACCAGACAGGGACTGAGACCGAGACCAGGCCGGGACTGAGACCGAGACCAGGCCGGGACTCAGACCAGACCGGGACCCCAGAGGGACTGAGACCGAGACCAGACCAGGACCAGGCCGGGACCAGACCATGACTGAGACCGAGACCAGGCCGGAGACCCGGACCCCACGGAGGCTCGGAGTCAAAGCTCGGAGTCCGCCCTGGTCCCGCCCTGGTCCCGGTGTGGTCCCGGACCTGGATCAGTCCTGGTTCAGTCCGACATCGCAGTCACGGAAGTCACGTAAACGGGAAACGTCCGTTATCTGTTTTTTCCATTTTTAATTTAAACACAAAATCGAAAACTGAAAAAACAAATCATTATCTGTTTTTTCATTTTGGTTTTGGAGACAAATAATGGAGAAATCAGTTGTTTTTTCGTTTTCTTATTTTCGGTTTTATTTTGAAAAACGAATGAACGAATGACACACGGATTAACCTGCACCAGCATCTCTTAATGTACGTAAAGTAAGTATTGGTGTTTCTGTGATTGCTCTTGAGTTCACATTTGCAGGAGGAGACGTCAGAAGAGTCCATCACGTGACGAGGAAGATCGAGCTGCGACGCGCTTTTAGCAGATCTGAGCGGGAGCGGCTCTCGTCTAATGGGATTCGGCTCTTCTGATTTACAGTAAATCGATTCTCGGAGGTGAGGCGGGCGGGCGGGGGGAGACAGAGCGCTGATAAACAGGACAAAGGGCCCCGCGGTGTACAGTTTTACCGCGTACAGCCACCGGGGGCAGATGAGAGCGCCAGATAACACCAGACAGGACATCAATGTGGTCAGACCAACACGGAGGAGGAGGGAGGAAAACAAGGGCGAAGAGACAGAGGAGGAAGGATGGAGGGAGATAGAAAGGAGGGGAGGGGAAGGAGAATAGGTGATCAGTGTGGTCAGATCAACAGGAAGTAGAGGAGGAAGACAGAGGAGGAGGGAGAGACAAGAGGGTGGGATGAGTTCTGTGGTTGGGGTGAAGTTGTGAGTGACATTCTTCAGGCCGTAACCTATGGAGTAAGAAAGCTGTCAAAAATATTCGTGCGTATAAAATAGAAATCCGTGCGTATTTGGCTGTAGTTGCGCATAAAATAAATATTTGTAAACTCTCAAATGAGTCCAGTCGTACATAAAATATATTGTGTGTATTTTATCCATCAGAAAAATTACGACGTCATGAATTACAATCACGAAATGAAAATTTACGATTACGCTTTCATCAGTGCGAATACGAATTCACAGACGGAACTTTACTGTCAAAAATACGTCATCACTTCACAGACATTATCCATCGAGCAGAAGAAACATCGATCAAGATCAAGACTGTGCAGCTCAAGTTTGTAGCAGAGTAAAAACACATGGCACAAGAAGCTACAACAGAACAACAAGTGGGTTAATTAAAATCTAGAGGATTTCCTTCTTCCTTTTCCTTCTCCTTCTCCTCTCCTCCTCCTCCTTTCCTTCTCCTCTTCCTCCTCCTCCTCTTCTTCCTTCTCCGCTCCTCCTCCTCCTCTCCTCCTCTCTTCCTCTCTTCTCCTCCTCCTTTCTCCTCCTTTCCTCCTCCTTCCCTCCTCCTCTCCTTCTTCCTCTTCCTTCTCTCCTTTCCTCCTCCTCTCCTCTCCTCCTCCTCTCCTCCTCCTCTTCCTCCTCTTCCTCCTCTTCCTCCTCCTCCTCTTCCTCACTCGTCTCCTTGCCTCACACATCAGAAAACCTGAGTCGAGTCAAACTAATGATGTTCTGTGATTCATGAGGTAAACCTGTGTTTTCTTTTACATCAGGTCAAACGGAGGAAGAGAGGTTCTCCCATCTTAAAGCAAAACTGTATGAGGATCTGTATTTAATCTGCACTTTTACTGTTTTAAAAAGATACTAAAATCTGAAATCTGAAATCTAAAAACCAAACCTGTGCCTCTAGAACAGGGGTGTCAAACTCATTTTGGTTCGGGGGCCGCATCCAACCTACTTTGATCCAAAAGGGGATGGATCAGAAAACTCATGTCATATAAACCCCAAAAATAATAATAAGTTCAAATATTTGTGCAAATCTATTACAGAAATCTTTTTTAATTGATGAACTCTTTCTTATTATATGTTTATAATATTATGAACAATCTGAAACTTTAAGAAAAATTCAATTTCAACACAATGTTTTAACATTAACTTGTATGTAAACAGGAATAAGTCCATTTTTCTTGGTAAATCCTGCACTCGGCTCCACTTTTCTCATGTTGGACATTTTTCTGATGAGGGTTGTCACGGTCAACAGTCAAAACGATCGTCCTTTAAGAGCGTTTGGAAAGAGACAAGTCTTCATTTGTGCTGCTCTGGTGGGAGGGGCCACGTACAGAGACGCTGGAGACGCTGCTGTGATAAACACCACAGAAAATTACCAATATTTTAATAAAAAATATAATTAAAATATTTTTGTAGAAAATCACCCAAGGGCCACATTAAAAGTCTTGGAGGGCCGGATCTGGCCCCCGGGCCTTATGTTTGACACCTGTGCACTAGAGTCTTCACCTGCAGATAGACTCACATACAAGTTTATCTCTTTCTCTGTTTATGTTCAGGCTTCATGTGAAAGCTCAGAACCTCCAGAATCTCCTCCCTGAGCTGCACAGGCTGCACT